>NC_066585.1:486340088-486656338 GCF_024323335.1 Lathyrus oleraceus
GCTAACATTCTCAATTCATCTTTCTCCATAAATCAGGTTAACTTTCATTCAGATCTTGATCGATCCGAATGAATAATTTACAAACTTAATCAATCTTGATCGAAACCAATTGCAGTTACTACTACTATTTGATCATTTTGTTTCAAAATTGTAGAATTTTCGGCATTTTCAAAGATCATGCAGTTTAAAACCGTGTTTTGTAGGTATTATTGATTGTTGTAACTTGTTGATGAAAATTTTCTTACTTTTGTTGTTGTTGTGATTGCCAGAGGAACTGAATTTCCTTCCGTTTACATGGGAGAGAGGGTGGATATGTCTAATTCGAGCATGAGCTCTAATTCTAAACAAAACAGTGCTATTACTGGGAAAAAATGGTACGAAAAACAGCTTGTTGCATCGCGTCCCAAAGGATTTGCACAAAGATTTTCTGAGCCCCTTGTTTCATTGAGGCATGGTGACTTTAGGACTAGTGTGGGGCGTGCTGCATTTTTTTTAGTTAAAGTTGCTGCTTTAGAGACTGTAAGGAGGTTCTCCAAGAGTAGATGCCCGTGTGTGTGGCGAGGCTTGCAGGGTCTTCAAATCCTTGTCTACAGACCATTTCAATGGTGTCGGAGGTGGGCTGCCTTCAGGAGTTTGGTCAAAAGTATGGAGGTTTGTGATTATCAATTCCATAAGGTCTCTGTATATATTTATATCCAATGACATTTAAAAGCAGAAAAATATGTTATCTCGGGAAAAATTATATAGCACTGTTAGCAGAATTTGACTAAATCGACATTGTTCCGCTTATGTTATTTAGTACAGAATATGGTCAAATAGTGGCTGTTGCATCACTGTAACTCTGCAGCATAGCGGGATTTGAGCAAACCGCTATTTTCCGCTATCCACGGTTGACAACATTGCTTCTTGACAATCTTTGTTCCAGAAAGTTTTATGTTTGTTACTTCCATGTGTAGTGCATTTTTATTTAACTTGTCGTAAATTGATTCTTTTTTTTTTCCTCATTTTTGTTTTATATTGAAAAGATTGTTTCCCTTTGTATGGACCAAGGAGACTGTTTTTAAGAGCTATTCTTGCCTACAGTTTTATTTCATCTTTAGCATAAGATATGCAATATGATATTTCCCTAGCCCTATTTTCCTGTTAAGGTTAAGTAGTGGAGAATAGGATTGATTGACAAGCTCTCTCACTTTTCTGTCAAGTTGTTCATTGTATTTTCTCCTTCTAATATCCCAAATATCCCAAACTCAGCTATATTTATGAAGCAGATAGTTAATACTCTCTCTGTTACCAGGAACTATCAACACCATTAATTGTCCTTTCCATTGCAACTGCCTTTACTGATCAACTAGAATGTAGTGATGGAACCTCAGATTATATTACCGACTCTCGTGATTCAGAAATATCTGCAGCAGAACCATCTCCTGAGCAGAATAATTTGAACACTAGGTATGATTTGAGGCTTCTTACTAAGATTTTCTCGTACAATTTACAATTGTTATGATGTGTTTATAAAGACTTTCCTTTTGAGCTTAGAATAGCATTATTTTCTACGTAAGAACTGTAATGCCTATATTAACATTTGCTTATCAAGTTATTATTAAACTCTTGGACCATAATTGCTAGAGGGTTACTTGCCTAATTCAGGATCATTTGACATTAACCTGGCGGGGAATTAATAAATTTGGCATCATAGAAACCTGACATGCAACAACCAAACTGAACCTTGGACCATCCTACATTAAGAAGATTTGTAATGCCGCTTAAGTTTCTGTTTCCGAACAATTTTTTGAGTGAAATAAGAGTTAATGGAAAACTATTATCTTTATGTTTGGAAGGTTTCTTTCAGGTTCTTATGTTTCTAATTAATTTACTTGAATCCCTGTTTCTGAAATTTCCTTGAATGAACATTATAAAAAATTCAGAATCACATAGAACATTTGAGAAATTGAAGAGCATACCATTTAGAGAAAAAGTAAGATAAATCTTTTTTGCATATTTCATAAGCTAAAATTCTGAATACAAGAGAAACTATAGCATGGAATTCATAGTGAAGTAATTTAACTGATTACGGAACCAGTTAGTTTTACTTGAGTTAAGTCCTGAACTGAGCTCTGTAACAAAACTTCGTATTCTGTAACTCAACTCTCCAATTGATCCACGTGTTGACCAAGTACTGAATCTGAAAACTGATATTGTGCAAATACAAAATCTAAGATAATTACTGATTGGACCACACTGAACCAGTTTCCACAAGTCTTCCCTGAATGAAACGCTGTGCATTATTTCAAATTTGGTGCAGTTTGCAGGATTTAGAGTGTAATTTGGAAAATCAAAATGCCGAAATCTCATAATATTTCCTACCTAGAATTCAAACATTAACTAAGAATGAAGTGAAACAACTGTGTAGTCTGATTTATTTGTGGCTTCCATTTTGGGAATTCTGGTTTCATAAAATTAAACACACGTGAACCAAAAACCTTATATTGTGAGAGGTTTGTCTTTTATTTACACATGACATTTGGGGTCTGTTCTTTTTGGGATGTTTTCTGAACTCGTTGATTGAAATATGATTGTGTGTATGTATATGTGCATTCCTCGTGTTTCAATAAAAATACCAATCTAGATAAAAACAAAAAATGCGGCTTTTTATATTTGAAACAATTGTTACTGGAGGCCTCTGATGTGTTTCTCCAAAAGTAATGTAGAACGTTGATGTTTATTGAGCCAATAATGTACAGGACTGACCCCAAATCAACCTTAGTCTTTCGATGTTGGTGCTTGTTTACACTATAAACATCAATCAATCTCAAGTGATGACTTCTGTTGAGATCCCATATCAACTAGAGACATGCCCAATAGTCCTTATAAGGCTTGGACAATCCTGACCTCTTCTTTTAGTGTTAAGGTTGAATCAGATCGTGTCCGAATTCTTCAGAGTTTATGGTCACTCATATTTGTTTATACTCTAGGTGACTAGTCCTAGGCATGAGGGGTGCTCTTGTTTGGCCACCTGAATTTGTCCCAGCTGCAAGTGTCCAATCCTGGGTGTGTTTTAGGATCCGATATCCACCAGAATTATAGCCAAAGTTGTCTGTAAATTGGGAATCCTCATTTTTTGATCTAGTTTTTGGGTTTGAGTTAGGCCTAGCACAAATTCATAAACTTCAATCTTTTGGCTAAAACTCATGAATAAAGTGTTTTTCATGATCTACATGCTTTTCAGGTTAAGTTTGTGATTGTTGTATAGGGCTTGTCAAGAGCTCTCTTTGCAAGCTTCTTTTATTCGTGCTAATACTTTCTTTTCCTTTTTCACAGTCACCTCGAGAGAGCTCCTGAAGTTTTAGAATATGAAAAATGGTTGACTCAACTTGATCAAGAGCTGGAAAATCAAGGAATTAGTTTGCCTGAAAGGTACTGGTAGTTGATTGTTTTGTACATATTTGTGCTATTCCGATAAAATGCCATGGCATGATACTGTCAGAATTCTATTTCAAACAAAGCTACTGGATTCTTACAATTATAATCGTTTTGTAATTTTCATTGGTAATGTAGATTTACTCCTGGCCCCTTGTTTGAAAAGGAAGAAAAGCAGAAAATAATAACTTAATTGCAATTGTATTTAGTTTCCGTTCACAATCGAGTATGTTAAATTATTTTCATTGAGTGAGTATCATTCTATGTAATCTTTTAGGATATTCATCACATTCAACGTAATCACTTTATTCATCTATTCTCAGCTTGAGACAATATCCGTTTGAGAATCTTCGCCGGCTCCTTTGGCGGAGTGTTCTTGGTGCTTTCTAGGGTTCCTTGTTTTCTATTGATGGTGGTTCCGAGCGGCTGAGATCTACCCTTTTTTCCTCTCTAACTGGTGTTATCTTTCATTGCTTCTTCCTCTCTTCTAGCCTGGTTTGGTTGGGTTGTTATTCATCTCTTTCTTGTTGTTTTTGTTTGTTTGCTGTATATCTGAGCACCCTCTTTTTGTGGTGGTGGATTTGGTACTTCTTGTACCCTAGCTCCTCCACTATTTGTACTTTGGGCATTTGTTGCCTTTTAAAAAAACAAATCACACTATTCATCATCAACTCAGGGATTAAGTACTTATATAATGGTAAAGTGGTAGACAATCCAGCTATTAGTAATCATTGAATTTTTTTGCCAATGTTCTATATATTCTCATTCTCAGTTTGTATTGTTGCCTTTCTTGAGGCATTTCAAAATCTTGGCTTGAGGTTCCTTATTAGATAGCAATAGCATATTTACTTGCATATTTCTTGGTTTCTCCTGTTGCAGTGGACCATGATTTAGTGGTGTTTGTGCAGAATCAATGATGATGAGCTCCACAGATTTTACGCAGCTTCTAATAATGACTTTTCATGCTTCCTTACCTCAATCAAGAAGACAATACATTGGCGGAAGTATTACAAAATCCTTTCAGTAGAAGAGCTGGAAATGTGGTCGAATATGGTGTTCTGGCATGGATCTGATTTGTTGCACAGACCTTGTCTCATTGTAAGGCTTGGGATGGCTTGCAGCTCATTGGCATCCCAAGACAGACCTCAATTTGCTCGGGCAATTGGTATGTTTTTCTATTGCACATTCAGTTTTTCTTTTGCTTACCACTGGTTTTCATATTTGCTTTATTTTGAAATACCAATCCCCCTCCCTTTTCACTGCCCCCTTTTATCTACAGAAATTTTTATAAGTATGGATTCTTCACTTATCACTTAATTCATCTATGAAGAACGATCACCTCTAGAATTAGATGTGTCGTGGTGTCCGATACACCTCGGTGTCTGACACTTGTATGACGTCACGCGTATCGGAAAATTCAAACAAATGTCCTAAAAAAGTTGTTTTTTCCTAGCTTCAACACTTTCTCAATTGGTGTCTGACACCCATGTGACAAGTGTCTAAAACAATGCTGATTAATGAGGAGCTAAATGGGTGGGTGGTAGCTTTTCAATCTCTGACTATAACGTTTATTTGTATTTATCTTTATGCTTCCAAATCAACAATTTATAAAATAAAATAAAAGAGGAGCTAAATACATTAAATTTTATTATAACATTTTTAGCTTTTTGGATAGTAGATATATAAATAAATCGCTCAATTAAGATTTTTAAACAATATTAATATTTCATTTAATTGTAACTATTCAATAAATATGCAACAGTGTCGGTGTAAATGTAGGTGTCCTATATTTTTTACATTAGCAGTGTCCGGCTTGTATCACGGGTCTGTGCTTTATAGCTTTTCATGCTTTAGTGTAATGCGTAACCAATGGTTTTTTCTTCAGTGTCCCAGGTAGAATATGGAGTCTTGCACTTAGTTGATAGAGACAACCCTCAAATTACAGTATTGGTGGACTGTGAAGGGTTATCTCCATTGAGAATTCCTATGCAAATACTGAGATCTTGTTCTTACATTCTGCAAGATCATTTTCCTAATCGTCTTGGCTGTTTGTTTGTCATACGACTTCCAGCAATTGCTCGTGTTATCGCTCAGACTTTTATTCAGGTAAGCTCTTTCCATTTAACTAGTATAAAAGCATAGAAAGTAGCAAGGATGAAGCATAGTCTCTGTAAAAAAAACAGAAGTAATTTGTTCGCGAAGCTGTTGATATGGCTATTTTATAAATTGTTTGATTGAATGCAATTTCACTCATCCTTGTGGTGCATCAAACACATAACAGATTTCTTTGCCAGTACAAGTACAACACATTTTTGGTTATTTTGCTTTCTTAAATGTACTAATTTAAGCATTTGAATCATAGGTTATAAAACCAGTTACTAAGAAAAAGTTGAAAATAGAAGGAGAGATGTACAAGAAGGCTCTTTATGACAATCTACCGACCATACCATTGTATCTTGGAGGCGACTGCACATGCGCGACTTGTTCTAAAATGGGCAAGCGGGAAATGGTGCAATCTCATGAAACTGGGACGAGCAGCAGTAGGGTTGTTAGGGAGGATGATGTCAGTGACAACGAGGAATTTCCATCAGTGTGTCTGCATCCATCTATTGAATTAGAATTAGATGACCGTCAAAGCTATGAGAAATTGTTGAGAACTGCTGCAATAAGTGTTCTCGTATTTATGATTGTCATAGCTCTCTGTAAAGGAAACCTCTAGTATGTTTTGTCTTTGTGAATTAGGAGTTGGTAATGTTTCAAATTCTACTGATAAAAGATCTTCAGATTTGGCACAGCTGCAATAAAAAACGCGCGTTTATGGGTTTTATAATTTTATTTCACGTATAAAATCATATTACAGTAGAAAATACTACTATAATCTTGATCCTAAATAACTAGATTAGATGTTACTCCCAATGTTTTAAAAAACCGTTTGACCGTAAGAGACGGTGAAACATTTGAGTTAAAATCTAATTGATACAACCAGTTAAACATATTCTCTAACTGTTTATTAAATAAAATAATAATATGAAATTAAATTTCTATTTATTAAATAAAATAATAATATAAAATTATATTTTATAGATATGTAACACAATTATATGTTTAATTTTAAAAATCTATTACAAATTCAATAAAATAATATCAATAATACATTAAAAAATTAATTAAAAATAATAGAATATAATAACTAAAATTAAATTACTTAAGAATAATTCAAATTAAGAATAATTCAAATTACTTAAAAATCTATCACAATTGTACGCTTAATTTTAACTCTTACTTAAGAATAATTCAAATTAATTAAAAAATTAAATTAATTAAAATAATAGAATATAATAACTAAAATAAAATTTAAATAATTAAAAATATTTAAATTAAATAAGATAGAATTATTGAAATAAACAATACAACACACTTAATTGAAAAATAATAAGCAAATTCGAATTAAAAGAAGCTAAATAAAAAATTCTTTTCTATAATTGAACAATATTATAATAAGCAAATTTGAGTTTAACGAAGACAAACAAGAATTTTTTTTTATTGAAAAATATTTTTAACTTTGATATTGACATATTAAAAGTTTTCAAAAAAATGAGTTGGTTTGTTGCGTTTTCTGAATCAAATGGTTTTACAAAACCGGCTATGATTTCGAACGGTTTTTAATCTGATTTTTTCAATTTATTTCGATTTTGATCCACTAACAATTTTAAAAGGTTAACAAGATCGAATTCAGTTATGATTTCCGATCCAATTGATTGAATAACCTCGTTTAATTTGATTTTTAAAACATTGGTTACTCCCTCTTTATTATAAATAAATTTTAATTTTTTAAATTTATTGAACAATTAATATATATAATTTATAATTAACTTAAATATATTAAATATTTAATAAGTTTAAAAAATTAAATTTTTATTTAGTATTTAGATGGGATTACTGCATTTTTTATAAAATTAAAACTCTATATTTCTTTTAATAATTAGAATAAAATAATTATTATTTAACAATGATAAAATGAAATTATATTAAAATTAAAATTTTAATTAAGGAATTTAACTTTATAGTATACAATTAAATACTGTATAAATAAGTGAATAAATATGTGTCTAAAAACTATTAAAATATATATATTTCTAATGGGAATTTGGAGACGCATAGTAGATATCAACATCTTTGATTTTTTTTTTTAAATTCAAATAACCCTTTTCCGAAAATTATTACTTAATATACCTTAGTTTCTCACGTAATCATCTATTTTTCAAATAAAAAAAAGTTAATTTTATAATTAATCTATTAATCAAATTAACGCTGAAATTTAAAGCACCGATGGATTTAATTGGCGTATACTCCTTCTTTTATAAGGAATCGTCAATTGAATTGACAAAATCTCTTTTTTATTATTTAAAGAGTGCGACAATTATTTGTCATGCATATATTTCTTTTGTAATTATATATTGTAGTATTTTATATTATATTTTAATTGATTTGAGTGTATTTACGACAAAAATTTGTATAAATAGAAGTATCTTGTTGTCAATCATTTCCTCCCATCTCTTTTCAAATTTTTCTTTTCTTTTGGTTAAGTTGTTCTTACATGTGTATTATTGGACATACTGTTTATTTGAGGACTAAGCCTCCCATGAAGATTCTTTTGGGGTTAACTTGAATTTCGAACAATTTGAGACTATCTTGAATCATTGGTTATTCAAAGAGCCTAACGAAGGTGAAAGAAGAATTAGAAGAATAGACAAACTTGTTGCATACATTGTGGATGACAATAATGACGATATCCAGCATTGTTGGTGGCTAGTTAAGAATAACATACATGTTAGGGGTATGATGGAGAACATTGTTGGTGGCTAGTTAAGAATAACATACATGTTAGGGGTATGATGGAGAACGCTCTTCTTGGATCAGATGATTGTTTTGATTATTGCATACTATTAGATATTTTACGGTGTTAAGTGTTCTATTTTATTGTTTGTCTTGTTGTTTTTGTTGCATTGGTGCCGTGTTTTCTTGTAACCAAAAGTTATCTATATTAAATTTGAAGTTTGCAAGAAACTTAACAAAATTAATTTTTAACTAGAACTAGTTTTAAAATTGGGATAATGTTTCCTTGTGTCCGGTAAGACGACATATACCACATTTTTTTCCATTTTGTTACTCGTGTCCATTTTGGTTCGAATATGTGTGGTGTTTGGACTACCTTTTTTCTTCCTTCTCATATTTTCATCGTGGAAAATTACATCCCCTTGATATGTATGCCAATATTCTTGGTTAGTTACCACTAGAAAGCTATTGTTGTAGACATCGAATAAGTTTACGACCTTGTAAATATTTGATAGATGCAAGAATGCGGTACGACTAACACTAGAACATGTCGTAATGATATGGATGCAAGGAAGATTTTTCTACTCCCAGTACACAAAACTGATTTTAAATCGGACACAATTTTTCAGAAAACCAGATTTTCGGACCAGGACGGACCAGGTCGGACGAACAGATGCGGATTGACTAAAATAGCAAACCGGATGGGCCAAAACACTACAATCGACACCTATGACTCAACTAACGATTAAAAACAACAAGAATCCCCGACAACGACGCCAATTTGATTCGCTGTCGCACACGGGTCAAAACGAGTATTTCAGTTTAGCGGAAGCGACAACGCGAGTATCGTATCGCAAGGATTCTTGTATTATTATTAACCTACTGAAATAGATTTAGGGGGGGTTATGGTTTAGGGATCGATTTAGAAAACAAATTAAATAAGTGATTAAAATAAGCGATTATAAAATAAGGCAATCTACTATTTTCGGTTTCCGGCTAATCATTGATTTTTACCTACCAATTCCCTAAGTGGCTTCGATCTCTATTCGATTCAATTTCGATTGACAAGCGCAATAGATACATGACCTATTGATATTCCTATATTCCGAATTAAACAAACAGATTAATACAATCGTGAATTAAGCAAACACGATTTACAAAGGTGATTTAACGACAAAGCGACGTAAACGATGATTAACAGTTAGGAATGCAATCATGCGAATTTAATCAAAACCATTACATAAAATACAGATTAAGTAAATTAATTTTCATAGAATAGAATTGAAAGAGAAACGGAATTTAATTTATAGAAAAAAAAACCCTCAAAGCCTTAGAATCTCGGTTACAACAGATTAATTCTAGAAGGTTAGTTCCTCTTCATAATCGTACAAAGCAAAAAATTATCGTGAATAATGTGTAATGTGATATAGTACAACGACTTCTCCTTTTAAACAAAATAACCAAAAATGACCAAAAACAAATTATTTCCTAAAGTACGAAACTTTAACAAATCATGTGAGACTCTTGTACTCCGAATCATCTTTTGGCTTAAATACGAAAGTTATATCTCTTTCTCTTAGCTTTCCAACGCATATCAGAATGCACAAAACAGCATCCTGTAGCTCCATTTATGATCCGAATAGTGAACAGATATCAAATAATCACTAAAACTGAAAATAGCAAAGGAAAATATATTAAAGGCAAACATGAACTTAAATCTAAAAACATAATAAAATAGTAAAATAAGCAAAACAAACTAGGGAAATCCCTAAGTACAATTATAGAAGAATGTGCATCAAAATACACTGATCAGCAACTCATGTATACAATCAATCTCCTCAATTAGATTATTACTCATACATGCAACAACACAATAGTCATAAATATCGCCACAAAATATAATGGCATCGTCACACTCTTATTTTACACGACAAAATCATTGTAGAAACATCATTATCAATTAGTTCATGAGGTAGCTCTGCATGTTACCTTCCCAACATTTCTAACGGCGTCTTATTTGGACTTACGAAACGAAAGTTACAGCCAAAATCATCGAATAGTGTAGTAAAAGACAAAACATACATTCTGGTAGCCAGAGGTCGACACATGGACAATTATGACACCTATAGGTCGACTCACAGCACGTATGCGTCAATGCATACTGTGCAAATTTTGAAAAATTATAATTTCGTTGGATTGAGGTCGACGCATACCTTATGGAGGTCGACTCATATTGCGCTATTTTGCCAAAAATAAGGTTTTAACGTATTTTGAAAATCATTTAGTGATAATAAACCACTCAAACACTTCTTAACACAAAAATGACTTATTCCAACTATCTATTTTCTCATATTAAAACCCCACTTTTATTAAGCTCTAATTATACCAATTAACACATCAATTCAATCACCAATTCATCAACTCATTATCAATTCACATCTCTAAAACCTTCGACATTTCAATAATTATGGAAAACACACATACATACAATGCATAATTTCAAACATCAATTCACACGAATACATACCAATATAATCAGAAGGATATTACTCCTCAAGAACACACATCAAAATCATCAAAATCATCTTCCGTATTGGAGGTTAAGAAATCTTCTACCCTACACCTCATGCATAAGCCCTTATTGAAAGTTATTCTCCCCATTACCTTAGATCTTTAGAAAGTGATGTTGAGTTGTACAGATTTTATGAGTTCCCTCTTCAAATTCATAGCTTTTTCTCTTTCTCTCCTTTTTGTCTCTTTTCTACGTATGTCATATGATTTCTCTATAATCTAATTTTCTCCCTATTTTTAGAATATATAGTCCCACATCACTTTGTTTAATTATAAATTTTACCCAACTCATTACTAGCTTATCTATTTTCACCACCTATTTTCTTCAATTCTCACAAATGACACAATTTTATCATTTTAGTATTTATTTAATTAATTCTAATAAAACACTATTTATTCTAATAATAAATTAAAATTCTAATAATTTCTGAACAACTAAACTAAACTCTTACTCTTTAGACACCTATATTCCAATGATACTTACCCCCACACAATCACACAAACATAATTTAAAAATGTCAATTAATCAAATAAAATTCTCAATAATTCAATTAAATTAATTAATCGAATTTAAGGTGTAACAACTCTCCCTCATTTAGAAAAAAATTCGCCCTCGAAAACAACCTTAAGCAAACAGAGTCGGATATGACTCCTTCATCTGGCTCTCTAACTCCCAAGTCATGTTTCCATTAGCTGGTCCTCCCCAAGCTACCTTCACCAAGGTAATATCTTTACCACGTAACTGCTTTACTTTCTGATACTCTATCCACATGGGTGATGCCTCAACAGTCAGGTTATCTCTCACATGTATGTCATCCACTTGAACTACATGAGATGGATAAGTAATGTATCTCCTCAACTGAGACACGTGAAATACATCATGACGATTAGCAAGCGACAGTGGCAAAGCAATCTGATAGGTCACCTCTCATATCCTCTGCAAAATCTGGTATGGACCAATGAAATGCGGAGTGAGCTTTCGAGACTTCAAAGCTCGACCAACACCAGTTATTAGAGTAACTCTAAGGAACACACGATCGCCCTTTTGGAATTCAAGTGCTTTCCTCCTCCTATCATGGTAACTCTTTTGACAACTATGTGAAGCTTTCATCTTCTCCTAAATCACTTTAATCTTCTATATCGTCTATTAGAAAATCTTCACCCAATTACAGTACTCTCTCCCGATTCATACCAACACAAAGGTTTCCTACAACTCCTACCGTACAATTCCTCAAACGGTGTCATTCCGATATTCGAATGGAAACTGTTGTTGTAGGTAAACTCTATCAACGGTAAAAAAAACCATCCCAAACCCCTTCTTTCTAGAGCACACAAGCTCTCAACAAGTCTTTTAAATATTAGATAGTCCTC
Organism: Lathyrus oleraceus; assembly: GCF_024323335.1. Taxonomy (NCBI): domain Eukaryota; kingdom Viridiplantae; phylum Streptophyta; class Magnoliopsida; order Fabales; family Fabaceae; genus Lathyrus; species Lathyrus oleraceus. The sequence goes on from NC_066585.1 coordinate 486,352,284, forward strand.
TCCGTTTGACCATCTGTTTGTGAATGATAAGTGAAACTTAACCGCAACTTCGTACCTACCGTTTTCTACAAGCTCTCCCAGAATCTTAAAATAAACCTCAGATCTCTATCAAATACGATACTGGAAGGAATACCATGCAGAATGACAACCCTTCCAATATACATCTCTGCTACTTTCTCCAATGGATGATTAAGTCTCATCAGAAGGAAATGGGATGATTTAGTCAACTTATTGACGATGATCCAATTCGTATCACAACCTTTCGTTGTCCTCTGAAATCCAGACATAAAATCCATTGAAATGTTGTCCCATTTCCAATATGGAATAAATAATGGTTGCATCAAACCCAACGACTTCTGATGCTCTACTTTGACTTCTAACAAGTCAACCACGCATACACAAAACTAGCAACTTCCTTCTTCATTCCCGGCCATCAAAAGATCCTCTTCAAGTCTTGATACATCTTAGTAGAAACAGGATGAATACTCATTCCACTTTTGTGACCTTCATCAAGAATACTATGCTTAAGCTCGGCACATTTGGAACACGCACACGGTCTTAGAATCGTATCACTTCATTCTCGTCAATTCTGAAATCACCACCTTGACCTTGATTGATTAAAGTTAACTGATCAATCAATTTCAAGTCCAGTTTCTGACCTTCTCTAATTTCTTCAAGAATATCACTAGTAAGCTTTAACATGCCTGTCATACGGTGAACTGACTTTGTGTGTTTTGCTTTGGAAAGCAAATGTCGCGGTTAGCAAGAGTCGCCACCGACTTTTCTTTTATCCAATAAGGAAAGGTGGAAAAGAACAGGAAAGACCTTAATTAGATTTTGGGTTCGGGAGGTACATTATACAAAGGGAAGGTGTTAGCACCCTTTGTATCCATGGTTATCCATGGGCTCTTAATTGCTGGATCACTTATGTTTGTTTGAAAAAAAAGGTGTTTGTGAATTGCTTAAAAAATGTTTTGAAAAGAGAGTTTAACTTTGTAATGATTCTTGTACGAATGTATACAAAGTATTTATCTCGTTTAATTTTGAAAGCGGTTTAGAAAAATGTAACTTGGTAATGATTCTAGTACGAATGTATACCAAGTGGTGATTTTCTAGTATTTTGCAAAGTGTGATGTATGAAAAATGTTTTAGGTTGTTAGTCAGCAATTAAGGGTTATACCCGCCCAAGGTCTTTATGGGTATTTCCTATCCTTATGAGGGTAAAACTATCCTTACTATTGAGAAGTAAGTAGTCTTATCCCTTTGGATGTAAAGGGACATCGTAGGGTCATCGTTTGGTCATTGAAGGCAACATTTGTAAGGATACCTTAGCATTCGAAGGGACGATCATCATTTAACCGTAGGCTACATCGAAGGGTCATCGAGGGACAAAATCATATATTCGAAGGCAACATCCGGGGGACTATGATTTATTTTATAGGGACATGATGATTTAATCGAAGGGTCTTTGCTAAGTGTATCCCCACATTCGCGGGACATGACCATAATACCGTGATATCGTAAGGCAACAAAGAGAGGTCTAAGATCACATATTCAAAGGCAATATTTTACAATCAATTAGGTAGTTGTAATTAGGTAGTTAGGTTCATATTAATTAAGTAATTAGGATGAATCTCCACATCAAAATCAATTAAATAATTACATTAAAAGCAGTTAAGTAATTAGGATGAATCTCCACAAGGGTATCCCACAAATAAAGTGGAATACCTAACAATCTACCTTCTCCGGGAGTATGGGTGTCATACCCCAAAATTTGCCCATTAATATTTCAAGACATTTTTCAGGGGCATTCCGACTCATTTTATGGCACTGATCTTAAAGGGACAAAGGCCCAGCTCACGAATGGCCCAATCCAGAAAATGGCCCAAACTGGCCTGTTCGCTACACGCTCGCCTAGCGAACGTTACGTTCGCTACACGCTCGCCTAGCGAACGTTCGCTACACGCTCGCCTAGCGAAGCAAACGTTCGCTACCAGCTCGCCTAGCGAGGCTGACAGACAACAAAAAATTTCGGGCTTCGTTCTGAGCCCATTAGGTCATGAAAAAGGGCATTATAAATACCAACACTTCAGTAATGAAAGGGAGGACGGAAAAACAGAGGGAGACAGACGAAAACCCTGGCACAAAAACCCTGGAGGCTACTTTAGAAACCCTGAAGGCCGCTCCTCCGCTCCGAAGCTACCACCGCCCAACTCAATCCGGCTCGCCAATTCAAGGTTGCAATTCGATTGCAAACAGGTTTGCATTACTATTATCGCTTTATTTTCTTAATTTGCATGTGATACCGCTTTATGTTCTTAACTTGCATGTGATATTATAATTGAATTCATAAACATATTTGAGGTTTTGCATGTGAATTTAAGTGTGCCTGAATATTGTGAATGCTGAACCGTATAATTATGTGTTGGATGCCATAAGCCATGCCGCAGGTTGAAGTCATACTGTTCTGAAATTCAAAACCCGCAGCCGCTCGCTAGCACATCGCTAAGCGAGCATGTAGCGAGTATTCGCTAGGCCCTCGCTAGGCGAGGCAGAGGCGAACGGGACAGTCGCTAATATTTTGTTTGTTATGTCCTATGCGTATCTGATCTATTCTATGTTAATTATGCACTGTTTTGCCTGACATTCATGCTGCTGTATTTTCTTTTGCGGTGTAATCTTCGATTACACCCCGATTTGGTATTCTAACCCGTTTGCTGAATTTTGCCAAGGTTCACATGTCCCAGGAAAAGATTGTCGTTAGGTCTTCCACTTTATTTGTGGGATACCCTTGTGGAGACTCACCCTAAATTACTTAATTAATTTTAATGTGTTAATTTTAATGTATTAATTTTAATGTATTAATTTTAATGTATTGATTTTAATATGGAGGCTCGTCCTAATTACCTAATTGACTTTAAAATATTGCCTTTAAATAAGTGATCTTGGACCTCTCTTTGCTGCCCTACGGTATTACGGTATAACGGTCATGTCCCGCGAATGTAGGGATACACTTAGCAAAGACCCTTCGATTAAATCATCATAAAATAAATCATGGTCCCTCGGATGTTGCCTTCGAAAATACGATTTTGTCCCTCGATGACCCTTCGGTGTAGCCTACGGTTAAATGATGATCGTCCCTTCGAATGCTAAGGTATCCTTACAACTGTTGCCTTCAATGACCTATCGATGACCCTACGGTGACCCTTAAACATCCAAAGGGTAAGATTACTTACTTCTCAATAGTAAGGACAGTTTTACCCTCATAAGGATAGGAAATGCCCATAACTACCTCAGGAAGGTATAACTCTCAATTACTGGATCATAACCTAAAACATTTTCCACCCCTCACACTTTACACTTTACAAATCCTAGAAAATCACCACTTGGTATACATTCATACTAGAATCATTACCGAGTTATATTTTTCTAAACCATTTTCAAAATCAAATGAGATAAATACTTTGTATACATTCATACGAGAATCATTACAAAGTTAAACTCTCTTTCAAACATTTTTTAAGCAATTCACCGACACTTTTCAGACAAGAATATAAGTGATCCAGTAATTAAGAGCCCATGGATAACCATGGATACAAAGGGTGCTAACACCTTCCCTTTGTATAATGTACCTCCCGAACCCAAAATCTATTGAGGTCTTTCCTGTTCTTTTCCACCTTTCCTTATTGGATAAAAGAAAAGTCGGTGGCGACTCTTGCTATCCGCGACATTGCAATAAAAAGCAAAATACCCCAAGTCAGTTCACCGTGTGACAGAACTGGCGACTCTGCTGGGGACTTACAAAGAGAGGTCACCTTAAAAATCATTTATGTTTTAAACTGTTCCTTCTTTTGAGGGTATTTTATGCTTGAGTGAAAGATCCTACACCCGGATCTAGTGTACCTTAGGTAAGTAGCAATAGATCATCGCGACTATCCGGCGTATACTGGAATGGTCAAAATGATGGCTACGGTTAATGTGACACTTTGGATGTCCTGATGTTCCTCATGTTTACTTGAGGAAAAATTTGGCATCTGCGTGGTGTCATCAAAGCATTAACCAGACCTTTAGAACCCTAATTGACTCATCCTAGCCATTAGAAAGTAGTGAGATAACTGACTTCGGTTCCGACTGGGGTTGGTTGAGACTCGATACTACACTCTTTGAGATTGGACTTTAGGGAAGCTTCGGTCAACCACTTGGTGTTGCACTGAAGTGGACTTGAAGGAAGGTCAATGATTGGAGATCCTTTTAGAACCCGGTTACTATTCTAGGACAGGTTGAACCAACTAAACTTCAGTGGGGAGGGTACTTACCTATGGAACTCATGCAAGCCTTAAAACCTAGGAATGATGGTTGTGTGACTTGCTTGTGCTTGTTATTTATTTAACCTCATAACATCATAACATCATAACATCATGACATCATAACATTGTACTAACCATTTCAAGGACTTAGGGATTTAACTTTGCTCTGTTTTGTATGAAAAAAAAAACAAAAAAAAAAAACAAAAAAAAGTTTCCCTTTTTGGTAGTTTATGCAAAGTTAAATTCCAAAAGGCCTTGAAAACATTTCATGCATTGCATAGCATAACATAGCATAACAGGTACTCTAAAGGGATCAGTGTTCTCACGGTTTTCCTCCACACAGAAAAATGGACCTCGAACAAACTGTCAAGGATCTCCATGCTCAGAATGCTCAACTCCAGGAGATGATCTTGAACTTATCCAGGGGGCAGGAGGAACTGAAAGCTCTCTTGCTCGAGAAAAAGAAAGACAAGAAAGCTGTGAGTTACATTAACCCGGGAAGAAGGCTTAAAGGACAGGCCATAGGAGTCAAAATCAGAATTCCGAAGGATCAAGAAGAGGAAACAGAGACAGATTCAGAAGATGAGAATGTTGATCTCTTCAACCCTGAGGATGACGATGAAGATTACGAGAATGAACAGTACTCTCCAAAAGATGACAAGTACAAGTTGTTGGAAGAACGCATGCTAGCTATGGAGGGTCAGAAGGCACTCGGTCTGGATTTCGAAAGTTTGGGTCTAGTCTCTGATGTGATCATTCCTCGCAAATTCAAGGTCCCCGCTTTCACTCAGTATGATGGGGCATCGTGTCCTCAGATGCATCTGAGAGCTTACGTGAGAAAGATTCAGCCGCACACCACTGATAGGAAGCTATGGATCCATTTCTTCCAAGAGAGTCTGTCTGGCACACAATTGGAGTGGTATTATCAGCTCGAGAGCTCTGACATCCACACATGGACTGATTTAGCAACTGCTTTCTATAAACAGTACCAGTATAATTCTGAACTAGCGCCTACTCGGCTACAGTTGCAGAATATGACTATGGGATCTAAAGAAAGTTTCAAAGAATATGCTCAAAAGTGGAGAGATTTGGCTGGCAGAGTCAAACCCCCTATGACTGATCGAGAATTAGTGGACATGTTCATGAGCACACTGACTGGCCCATTCTACAGCCATCTATTGAGGAGTTCCTCATTGGGTTTCACTGAACTTATATTAACAGGTGAACATGTTGAAAGTGGCATTCGAAGTGGGAAGATACAGGCGACTATCTTTGATCCTCCGGAGACTCCTAATGGCATCACTGCCCCTCTGCCTAATCATGACGAGACTGTCAATGCTGTGGAAGATACTGATAACGATTATGACTTGGATAACTGGATTTTCCCAACAATTGGTGACGGACCCAATAATTGGAAGGCTGAAGACACTATCCCGATTTCCTTTAGTCAGGAGTAATTGTTATTGCTATTTTTGTGTTTCAAAGCATTGTGTCTATACCCGGGGCATAATAGCTAATTTTTCAAGGGTTTTGTCATTTCATAAGCATATTCATATTCAATAAATCAATGGACTTTTTGCATTCAAATATTGCGCTCTTTATCTTTCCTGTCATTTTTTTCAAAACAAGCTATGTTTTCTTGCACACACGCACGTAACAGTTTTCCGATCCATATCCATTCTGGATCCTGTTGATAATAGTTCTGCTACTGTTCATTATGACTTTGAAAATCTGATCTACCAAGCCGAGGATGGAAGCGAGGAAGATTGTGAAGTCCCTGGTGAACTTGTCAGACTGTTACTACAAGAAGAAAAGACCATACAGCCGCAGGAGGAATTTATAATGCTCTTTCTGTGACCTAATGGGCTCAGAATGAAGCCCAGAATTTTCTGGTATTCGCAAGCTTCGCTAGGCGAGTGGCGTAGCGAAGGGTTCGCTAGGCGAAGGAGTTGCTCGCCTAGCGAGCATGCCAGTTTGGGCCATTTTCTGGATTTGGCCATCTGTGAGCTGGGTCTTGGTTCCTTTAAGGTCAATGCCTTGGAAAATAAGTTGGGGTGCCTTAAAAAATGTCTTGCAAAATTAACGGGTAAATTTTGGGGTATGACAGCTGCCCCTGTTCAATTTTCTTGAACCGAGAGAGTTAGGATGGTATGTATGCCATTCGTGGTCTGGAGGTGGAAGATTATTGAACACTTAGAATGCCCCAAAATTTTCACTTGTTAATCAATAGTTAGTCTTGATGAAGATGGGCTTAAAGATGCCATCCAGGAAGTTTGATGATGAGAGCTCCAGAGTGTGTCGTACATTAGACGATATCTGAAGACATGGGTGTCATACCGGGTCATGCGCTAGACCGTATAGTGAGTAATCCATTAGGCTGTCGACTTCGCTGGGGAGTCAGAGTGTGTCATATGCTGCTGGGGATAAGGGATCAGAATGGATCATACGCTAGATCGTATCTGAATAGCAGAGTGAGTTGTCCCTTAGGCGGGTGACTTCACTGGGGATGAAAGATCAGAATGGATCGTACGCTAGATCGCATCTGAGTTGTAGAATGAGTCGTACGTTAGGCTGTATCTGGCGAAGGTAGAATCAAAATGGATCGTACGCTAGATCGTATCTGAGTTGAATAATGAGTCGTACGTTAGGCTGTATCTGAAGAAGAAAGTAGTCGTACGCTAGACTACACCCCGGAATGTACCGTACGCTGGGCAGCATCTGAGGATTTGAAGGTCCAACTGGGTCGTACATTAGACCGTATTGGAGTAGTTGAAGGTCAGAATGGATCGTACGTTAGATCGTATCTGAGTTGAAGGAGTCATATGTTGAGCTGAATCAGAATGAACCGTACGCTAGGCTATATCTGATAGTATTTGTATATGTTGTATTTGCAATGAATATCTGGGGTGGGCTTAAAGATGCCACCATTGGGCGGATATCAGAGTGCTTGTCAGAGTGAATACTCATATGGATTGTATCTGAGAGATGTAGTTGAATCTTGAATGTAATTGATAAAGATGTCCGTCTGAATGGATCTTTACTTTGACTGCATCAGGAGGATAATTAACCTGAAAAACAACGTTAGCTTTACGCCATGTCATGATGCATGAGATGTTTTATGCTTCCGAAAATAAATGCGAACAATGTATGCATGTATATGATGCGAAATGATGCATGAATGAATTATGCGTCTGAGAATTTTGCCAAGGGAAAATAAATCCCAATATTCTGGTTGGAGATATTTGTATTGACGGCCCTTTCTTAGCTAGGGATACTTGATTTCTGTCTGATGGTGGAAACATTCAACAGAGCCTGCCTGGGGATGGAAGAGATGACCAGTCTGTCTGGTGATGCCAACCTCTTCTGGGAAATAGCTGCTTTTGTTGGGGAATGGAATTAGCAACCGGATTCATTGGAACGCGTGGTTAGACCTTCTCCTCGATCCTGAAGTCTTTCGTAATTGCTTTTTCCATTTTATGCATGTATTTTTGATAAACATCGATCATATTCAAATGCATATACCAATTCAATCTAAATCAATGGACGTTTACGCAAACAAAACAGAGAAATTAAAACAAAAACATTTTTTTTGGAAACAAAATTGTATTGATTTTGAAAGAGGGTCTATAAACAGGCAATTTGAGTACAAAGAGACAGAAATCCTAGTAAGAGGAAACTGTCGAGAAAACGAAGAAAACTATGAAGAAAAAAGTCCTATTGATTTTAATTATGCTACTGTCATTATGTCTTCAAGCATCTCATCTCCTGCTGTCGGATAGAAGTGATTGGCTTGTTCAGTCCCTTTGGCTTGGGTGAAGCTGACTGAGAACGGGACATAGTCATACGCTTTTAATCCCTAATTTTTGCCTGGACCGCCTTTTCAGGTTTTCAGTCCACCAGGATACCCTTTTTTGCCCAAGCCGCCTTTTGGGGTTTTCGACTTGCCGGGTGTATATTTTTATATGTTTATCCCTAATTTTTGCCCGAACCCTTTTGGTTCGCCGGGATGCCCTTACTTTTGCCTAGGTACGTCGACCTAGCGGGTCTCTTTTATGCGTAGTATTTTTTAACTATGTCTGCGTTCACAGGATGTGGGAAGTCTTCGCCATCCATTGTAGCAAGTATCATGGCTCCACCAGAGAATACCTTCTTAACTACAAATGGCCCTTCGTATGTGGGGGTCCATTTGCCTCTGGGATCACCTTGCGGTAGAATGATACGCTTGATCACCACATCGCCAATTTGATACACCTGTCTCTTGACCCTTTTGTTAAATGCCCGGGTCATGCGCTTCTGATATATCTGCCCATGACAAACAGCCACGAGTCTCTTTTCATCAATCAAATTTATCTGATCGAGTCGAGTCTGAATCCATTCATCCTCATCTAAACCTGTCTCTTTCATGATTCTTAGAGAGGGAATCTGAACCTCCACCGGTAGGACGGCTTCCACTCCGTAGACTAAAGAGAAAGGAGTTGCCCCTGTCGAAGTGCGTACTGAAGTGCGATAACCATGAAGAGCAAACGGTAACATCTCATTCCAGTCTTTGTACGTTACTGTCATCTTTTGTATGATCTTCTTGATATTCTTATTAGTTGCCTCCACGGTGCCGTTCATCTTTGGCCGGTATGGAGAAGAGTTATGGTGTTTTATTTTGAACTGCGTGCAGAGTTCAGTAATCATTTTGTTGTTCAAATTGGTGCCATTGTCAGTGATAACTCTTTCAGGGACGCCATATCGACAAATAAGACTATTCTTGATGAACCGTGCCACCACATTCTTGGTGACAGAAGCAAATGAGGCTGCCTCTACCCACTTTGTAAAGTAATCAATAGCAACCAGAATGAAACGTTGTCCGTTGGAAGCAGTAGGTTTAATCTCTCCAATCATATCAATGCCCCACATTGCAAAAGGCCAAGGGGCTGTCAACACGTTTAATGGAGCAGGAGGCACATGTACTTTGTCCGCATAGATCTGGCACTTGTGACAAGTTCTGGAGTGATGGTGGCAATCAGCTTCCATGGTAGACCAATAATACCCTGATCTCAGAATCTTCTTGGCCATCGTATGTCCACTAGCATGAGTCCCAAAAATACCGTCATGCATGTCTTCCATAATCTTTTCTGCTTCCTTTTTATCCACACAGCGAAGCAGAGTCGAATCATGATTACGTTTGTATAATACTCCATTACTCAGAAAGAATTTAGCGGAGAACTTCCTCAGGAATTTTCTGTCGTTGATGGACGCCCCTTCAGGGTATTCTTGAGCTTCTAAATATCTTTTTACTTCGTGGAACCAAGGTTTCTCTTCTACTTCATCAGCGTTAAGTTCATAACAATATGCTGGTTTACCTAGTCGTTCAATGGTGATCATGGGAGCTTCATTGTCCCATCTGACCCTGAACATAGAGGACATGGTAGCCAAGGCGTCTGCCAACTGATTCTCCTCTCGTGGAATATGTTCGAATGTAATCTCTTTAAAATATGGGATTAATGTCATCACCCGTTCTCGATAAGGGATGAGATTCAGATGTTTAGTGTCCCATGCTCCTTTGATCTGACTGATTACCAAAGCTGAGTCTCCATACACACTCAAAAACTTGATTCTCAGGTCTATAGCAGCTTTGAGTCCCAAAATACATGCTTCATACTCGGCCATATTGTTGGTACAATCAAAACATAGTCTAGCAGTGAAAGGCGTATGGCAACCCTTGGGAGAAATAATTACAACACCAACACCATTGCCCAACGCATTAGAAGATCCATCGAAAACCATAGTCCATCGGGATCCCAGTTCGGGTCCTTCATCTGGCCCATGTTCTTCGTAATCAGTAACAAGCATGACATCCTCATCTGGGAACTCAAAATTCATAGATTGGTAATCATCCACTGCTTGATGAGCCAAATGATCAGCTAGCACGCTTCCTTTGATTGCTTTCTGGGTAGTATACTGGATATCATACTCTGTTAAAATCATCTACCATCTTGCTATTCTTCCGGAGAGGGCAGGTTTCTCAAATATGTATTTGATGGGATCCATCTTAGAAATCAACAAAGTGGTACGATTCAACATATACTGTCTTAGTCGGCGAGCAGCCCAGGCCAAAGCACAGCAAGTTCTCTCGAGCAGTGAGTATCTTGTTTCACAGTCGGTAAACTTTTTGCTAAGGTAGTATATGGCATGCTCTTTTCGACCAGACTCGTCATGCTGCCCCAACACGCACCCCATTGAATTTTCTAACACGGTCAAATACATGATTAGAGGTCTTCCTTCAACTGGCGGTATCAGAATTGGAGGTTCTTGGAGGTACTTCTTGATTTTGTCAAAAGCTTCTTGACATTCGTCATTCCATATCATCTCTTGATTTTTCCTCAGTAGTTTGAAGATGGGTTTGCAGGTAGCAGTTAAATGGGAGATAAATCGGGCAATGTAATTCAAGCGTCCCAAGAAGCCTCTGACTTCTTTATCTGTACGGGGAACAGGCATTTCTTGAATAACTCTCACCTTAGCCGGGTCAACCTCAATTCCTTTACCACTGACAATAAATCCCAAGAGTTTACCGGATCTTACTCCAAAGGTGCATTTGTTCGGGTTCAATCTCAGCTTGTATTTCTTCAACCTCTCAAACAATTTGTACAAATGGTCGAGATGTTCTTCTTTAGTATGAGATCTGGCTATCATGTCATCCACATATACTTCTATTTCATGATGAATCATATCATGAAACAAAACCACCATAGCACGCTGGTACGTTGCCCCATTGCGTCACAAACGTAGTTTTCTCCATGTCTTCAGGTGCCATCTTAATCTGGTTATAACCCGAGAATCCATCCATGAAGGAGAATACTTTGTGTTGAGCGGTGTTATCTACCAGAACATCGATGTGTGGGAGTGGAAAGTCATCTTTGGGACTCGCTTTATTCAAATCTCTGTAATCTACGCACATTCGCACCTTACCATCCTTCTTCGGCACTGGTACCACATTAGCAACCCATTGAGGATAAGAAGTAACGGCTAGAAAACCGGCATCAAATTGTTTCATAACTTCGGCTTTGATTTTCTCGGACGTTTCAGGACGCATGCGACGAACCTTTTGCTTAACAGGATGACAATCTTCCTTCATTGGCAAACGATGCACTACTATATCAGTATCCAGTCCTGGCATGTCTTCATAAGACCAAGCAAAAATCTCCATATAGTCATGTAACATCTGAATCAATCTTCCTTTGACACTGTTTTCCAAGCCTGCTCCTATTTTGACTTCTTTCTTGTCCACTTCAGTACCCAGGTTTACAATTTCGATTGACTCTTCATGCGGCTGTATAGTCCTTTCTTCTTGCAGTAACAGTCTGGTAAGTTCTCCAGGTACTTCACAATCTTCCTCACTTCCATCCTCGGCTTGGTAGATCGGATTTTCAAAGTCATAATGAACAGTAGTTGAACTATTATCAACAGGATCCATAGTGGGTATGGATCTGCAATTTGTTACGTGAGTGTGTGTAAGAAAACATAGCTTGTTTGGAAGATGACAGGAAAGATAAAGAGCGCAATATTTGAATGCAAAAAGTCCATTGATTTATTGAATGTGAATATGCTTATGAAAATGACAAAACCCTTAACAAATTAGCTATTGTGCCCCGGGCATAGACACAATGCTTTAAGAAGTTCAATTGTAAAAATTAAAAATTTGCAACACTAAAATAGACAAAAACAATTACTCCTGACTAAAGAAAATCGGGATAGTGTCTTCAGCCTTCCAATTATTGAGTCCGTCACCAATTTTTGGGAAAATCCAGCTATCCAGGTCGCAATCGCTATCAGCATCTTCTACAGCATTAATTTGATCTTTGACCATCTTTTCAGAGTTAAATCCCAGACCAGACTTGTCAGACTTGTATGGTACGTTGATCAGTTGACCCTAACCAGTACGACCACCATTTTCAACCACGGCTTGAGCATCTTTCAGAGAAATCATGGCAGGAGGAGCACGAATAACCTTGGGCACAAGGGGAGTTGGCTTAAGGACAGGATTGGACGGAGGAACCACTTCAAATGACTGAGAAGGAGTCTCGAAGAATTCACCATCCATCTCGACGTATCTGAAGGTATGCACACTACTGACAATATACTCTTCTTCCCCACACACAGTGACGATCTTACCCTCTATTGGATACCTCAACTTTTGATGGAGATACGAAGCTACAGCACTTGCCCCATGAATCCAAAGGCGTCCCAGCAAGCAGGAATAGGCAGGACGAATGTTCATTACGTGAAAGATAGTGTTGAAGACTTGAGGTCCTATCTTGATAGGGAGGACCACTTCACCGTGGACAACGCTCTTCGCACCATCGTAAGCACGCACCACAACGTCACTAGGCTTCAGTTCAATGCCTTTACAGTCAAGTTTATCGAGCACAGCTGTCGGCAGCACATTCAAAGAAGAGCCGTTGTCGATCAATACGTGAGACAAGGTGATCCCCTCACACTCAATGGAGATATGCAGAGCTCTATTGTGATTCTTTCCTGCTGGTGTCAGGTCAGCATCGGAAAAGCCTAGGCCATTGTCAACAGTCAAATTGGCCACATAGTTTTCGAACTAATCGACAGATGTCTCCTGAGGTACATGAGCAGTCTTCAGGAATTTTATCAATGCTTTGGCATGAGATTCAGAAGATAATAACAAGGATAATATCGAGATCTTAGACGGGGTATGCCCCAACTGTTCTACCACATCAAAATCACTCTTGCGGATGATTTTCAGCATTTCTTCCATTTCTTGTTTGGCAACATCTTCAGTAGCAACTTCGACGGGTGTCTCTGACTGAGAAGGGTTGACCGCTGGTTCTTTTCCTCGAGTTTCAGGGACGGGGGGTGAGATTTCTGGAGAGAAGATTCTTCCACTTCGAGTAATTTTACTAGTCCCAACAATGTCATTAGGATTAGCAGAATTATCAACTTGCTTTATGCCATGGATGTAAACATCACCTCCATAATTCCACGGAATGGCTTTGCTTGAGGAATACGGTATTGGGCCAGGTGCAGTAATGATTAGGGGAGCTACCTTGGGCTCAGCAGTAATCTTCACAGGCACTCTAGTAGCGGTAATCTTCACTGGGACTTTGGACCTAGCAATCACGGATAATTCTTCAATAGGGTTTCCTACCTTAGGAATCTTTTCGAAGAGAATTGTACGATCGTCCATCAGCCGTTGAATACCATCTCTCAACTTCGGGCAATCATCGGGTCGAAGTATACAGAGATCACAACCTTCAGCGCAACCTGGAAATAAACCAGCTTGCAATAAATTCTTCTTGATGGTCAGGAGAGGAGATGTTAAGTCCGCTACATTAGACATATGAGAATTGTCATCCACAGTATTAACAGTCTTGTCATGGTTAGGCATAGGTGCAGTGATGACATTAGGACTCTCTGGAGGATCAAATTCAATTTCTCCAGCGTCGATCATATCCTGAATCTTATTCTTCAACGACCAACAATCGTTTGTATCATGCCCGGGGCTATCGGAGTGATACGCACACCTGACATTGGGATTATAACGAGGAGAAGTAGTGTTGGGGTTCGTAGGAGGATCTCTGAGGGTAATCAAATTTGCTTTTAGCATACCCCGCAGTGCCTGTGCTAAAGTCATATTGATCTTGGTAAACTGCCTTCTTGGCCTGTCTTGTCTGTGCTGGAAGTTTTGAGAGGGCGGTGCTGCAATCGTAACTGCTCCAATGGTATGGTCACGATTTTTCTTGTTACGACCCCTTTGACCGTACACAACATTTGATTCGTTCCTCCCCTGGTAAGACCTTTTGGTGCTTGCAGAGGTAGTCGCCTGTATCTTTCCACTTCGAATGCCGCTTTCAACACGTTCACCTGTCAGTATAAGTTCAGTGAAACCCGATGAAGAACTTCCCAATAGGTGACTGTAGAATGGGCCAGTCAGTGTACTCATGAACATGTCCACTAATTCTCGATCAGTCATAGGGGGTTTTACTCTACCAGCCAAATCCCTCCATTTCTGAGCGTATTCTTTGAAGCCTTCTTTAGATCCCATAGTCATATTCTGCAACTGTAGCCGAGTAGGCGCTAGTTCAGAATTATACTGGTACTGCTTGTAGAAAGTTGTTGCTAAATCAGTCCAGGTGCGGATGTTAGAGCTTTCGAGCTGATAATACCATTCCAACTGTGTGCCAGACAGACTCTCTTGGAAGAAATGGATCCATAGCTTCCTATCAGTGGTATACGGCTGAATCTTTCTCACATAAGCTCTCAGATGCATCTGAGGACAAGACGCACCATCGTACTTAGTGAAAGTGGGGATCTTGAATTTGCGAGGAATGACCACATCAGAGACCAGTCCCAAGCTTTCGAATTCCAGACAGGGCGCCTTCTGACTCTCCATAGCTAGCATACGTTCTTCCAGCAACTTGTACTTGCCATCTCTTGGAGAGTACTGTTCCTTCTCATAATCTTCATCGTCGTCCTCATAGTTAAAGAGATCAACATTCTCCTCTTCTGAATCATTCTCTGTCTCCTCTTCTTGATCTTTCGGAAGTCTAATCTTGACTCCTGCAGCCTGTCCTTTAAGCCTTCTTCCCGGGTTAATGTAACTCACAGGTTTCTGGTCTTTCTTCTTCTCGAGCAAGAGGGCCTTCAGTTCCTCCTGTCCCTTGGATAAGCTCAGCATCATCTCCTGGAATTGAGCATTCTGAGCCTGGAGATCTTTGACAGTTTGTTCGAGAGCCATTTTTCTGTTTAGAAGGAAGACCGTAAGAACATTGATCTTTTTAGAATACCTGTTATGCAATGTTATGTTATGCTATGCAATGTATGAAATGTTTTCAAGGACTTTTGGAATTTAACTTTGCGTAAACCACCAAAAAGAGAGGAATTTTTTATTAATAATTTCTTTATTCAGTGTTCATTACAAAAAGGAAATAATAAAATACAATGAAAGCTCAAGTCTCCCAGGGACGGCTTCTTTTTGGGCGAAGATATGCATTGAGTCTTCGTTCCTCATTAAGCTGGCTGGTGAGCTCTAATACTTTCTTCCTTTCAGCGTAGAACTGGGCTTCAAAAGCATCCCTTTCCTCTCTCAACTGGATCCAGGATCCCTTTAATTCTTCAACATCGGTAGGCATATCTGGATAAGGAACGATCTGAGAAATACCTTCTTCAACTTCTGGCTCAACAATCAACGGTCCGACTGCAAGATATGGCATGCCAAGTTCACGAGCTCTTGCGCGTACCCATCTGAGATAAGGTTCCATAGGAATAGAGTTTTTCTTCCCTAAAGTACTTCTTTTCACCATGCCCCAAGCTCGTACAAACCTTTGACGGAGACCTTGAGAGTCGTTGTCATAGTCAAACACAGTGCCTTGAATAATTATTTCATGTGGACCGTCTCTTCGAGCATAACCAAACTGGCGTAGGGCTAAAGCTGGGTTATAAGTAATACCTCCTCTTATCCCCAGGAGTGGTACGTTAGAGAATTCTCCACAATGGTCAATGATGATAACATTTTCTTTGAGATGAGGACACCAACGAATGTCTGAATGGGAGAGCGACATTATCCTTTGAGACCATTTCAGATTTTGCTCATTCTTCAAGACTGATTGAGGAAGGTGCGAAATAAACCACCTAGATAATAAAGGTATGCAGCACATGAGAGTCCCTTGTCTCTTCATAGTACGGGTGTGAAGGGAATGTAAAATGTCCCCAAGCAAGGTAGGTACAGGGTTATGAGTGAGAAATATCTTAATAGCATTCACGTCTATGAATTGGTCTGGATTAGGGAATAACACCAAACCATAGATTAGTAATGCCAAAACATCTTCGAAAGCATGGACATTCATAACTTTGAGGAATTCTCGGGCCTTATTTATCAGAAATTTGGCAAGTAAACCCTTAACTCCACTTCTTGTTACCCAATTGGTTTCAATATCGGACTTTGTCATGTGTAAAGCTGCGGCAACTTCTTCAGACTTCGGGATCTTTTCTAAACCACTGAATGGTGTTTGATCAAGGATAGGTATCCCAAGCAGCCTGGAAAACTCTTCTAATGTGGGTACCAACTGATAATCTGGGAAAGTGAAGCAGTGATGTTTAGGATCAAAGAACTGGAATAGGACTCTCATCATATCTTCTTTGAAACCAGTGGTAACCAAATTGAGGAGATAACCATGCTTCTTGATGAACTGAGTCTGATCAGGAAGTTCTGACACTAAATCCTTTAGTTGAGGAGAGATTGCTACTAGATTGATCCAGATGGTCTTTCTGGAAGCCATAGCCCTGTTACAGAGCAAAGTTAAATCCCTAAGTCCTTGAAATGGTTAGTACAATGCCATGATGTTATGATGTTATGATGTTATGACGTTAAGTAAGTAACAAGCACAAGCAAGTCACACAACAATCACCCCTAAGTTTTAAGGCTTGCATGAGTTCCATAGGTAAGTACCCTCCCTACTGAAGTTTGGTTGGTTCAACCTGTCCTAGAATAGTAACCGGGTTCTAGAAGGATCTCAAATCATTGACCTTCCTTTAAGTCCCCTTCAGTGCAACACCAAGTGGTTGACCGAAGCTTCCCTAAAGTCCAATCTCAAAGAGTGTAGTATCGAGTCTCAACCAACCCCAGTCGGAACCGAAGTCAGTTATCTCACTACTTTCTAATGGCTAGGATGAGTCAATTAGGGTTCTAAAAGGTCTGGTTAATGCTTTGATGACACCACGCGGAAGCCAAATTTTTCCTCAAGTAAACATGAGGAACATCAAGACATCCAAAGTGTCACATTAACCGTAGCCATCATTTTAACCATTCCAGTATACGCCGGATAGTCGCGATGATCTATTGCTACTTACCTAAGGTACACTAGATCCGGGTGTAGAATCTTTCACTCAAGCATAACATACCCAAGCAATCCCTTAAAAGTAAATCAGACAATTTAAATAAGTGATCTTGTTTTTAAGGTGACCTCTCTTTAAGTTTCCCCAGCAGAGTCGCTAGTTCTGTCATACGGTGATTTGACTTTGTGTGTTTTGCTTTGGAAAGCAAATGTCGCGGTTAGCAAGAGTCGCCACCGAATTTTCTTTTATCCAATAAGGAAAGGTGGAAAAGAACAGGAAAGACCTTAATTAGATTTTGGGTTCGGGAGGTACATTATACAAAGGGAAGGTGTTAGCACCCTTTGTATCCATGGTTATCCATGGGCTCTTAATTGCTGGATCACTTATGTTTGTTTGAAAAAAAGGTGTTTGTGAATTGCTTAAAAAATGTTTTGAAAAGAGAGTTTAACTTTGTAATGATTCTTGTACGAATGTATACAAAGTATTTATCTCGTTTAATTTTGAAAGCGGTTTAGAAAAATGTAACTTGGTAATGATTCTAGTACGAATGTATACCAAGTGGTGATTTTCTAGTATTTTGCAAAGTGTGATGTATGAAAAATGTTTTAGGTTGTTAGTCAGCAATTAAGGGTTATACCCGCCCAAGGTCTTTATGGGTATTTCCTATCCTTATGAGGGTAAAACTATCCTTACTATTGAGAAGTAAGTAGTCGTATCCCTTTGGATGTAAAGGGACATCGTAGGGTCATCGTTTGGTCATTGAAGGCAACATTTGTAAGGATACCTTAGCATTCGAAGGGACGATCATCATTTAACCGTAGGCTACATCGAAGGGTCATCGAGGGACAAAATCATATATTCGAAGGCAACATCCGGGGGACTATGATTTATTTTATAGGGACATGATGATTTAATCGAAGGGTCTTTGCTAAGTGTATCCCCACATTCGCGGGACATGACCATAATACCGTGATATCGTAAGGCAACAAAGAGAGGTCTAAGATCACATATTCAAAGGCAATATTTTACAATCAATTAGGTAGTTGTAATTAGGTAGTTAGGTCCATATTAATTAAGTAATTAGGATGAATCTCCACATCAAAATCAATTAAATAATTACATTAAAAGCAGTTAAGTAATTAGGATGAATCTCCACAAGGGTATCCCACAAATAAAGTGGAATACCTAACAATCTACCTTCTCCGGGAGTATGGGTATCCTTACAATATTCAGCAAACAGGTCAGAATACCAAATGGGGGTGCAATCGAGGATTACACCGCAAAAGAAACACAGCAGTAGAAATGTCAGGCAAAAATAACGCATGATTAAAATAGAACAGATCAGATAAGCATAGAACAGAACAACCAAAATATTAGCGACTGTCACGTTCGCCTCTGCCTCGCCTGGCGAAGGCTTAGCGAATACTCGCTACAGGCTCGCTTAGCGATGTGCTAGCGAGCGGCTGCGGGTTTTGAATTTCAGAACAGTATGATCTCAGCATGCTGCACGCCCTATGACATTCAATTACAGAAATAACATGGTCCAGTATTCAGGATATTCAGGCATACTTAAACTCACATGCAAACTCTAATTACATATCCAGAAATTCAATCATGATGCATTATGTATTCAGAGATTACAGATTGGAAGCATAAAACAGTAGTGATGCGCAAACCTGTTCGCGATTGAATTGCAACGTTGAATTGACAGATCACCTTTGGGATCGGATTGAGTTGGGCGGAGGTAACCTTTGTGCCGATGAATTGCCTTCAGGGTTTCCTTTAGGGTTGCTCTGAATTCTCTCGGTTAGCCTCCCAGGTTTGATTGCTAGGGTTCCGGTTCGTCTCCCTCCGTTTTTCGTTCTCCCTTTTTCTGACTGAAGTGGTGGTATTTATAATGCTCTTTTTGTGACCTAATGGGCTCAGAATGAAGCCCAGAATTTTCTGGTATTCGTAAGCTTCGCTAGGCGAGTGGCGTAGCGAAGGGTTCGCTAGGCGAAGGAGTTGCTCGCCTAGCGAGCATGCCAGTTTGGGCCATTTTCTGGATTTGGCCATCTGTGAGCTGGGTCTTGGTTCCTTTAAGGTCAATGCCTTGGAAAATAAGTTGGGGTGCCTTAAAAAATGTCTTGCAAAATTAACGGGTAAATTTTGGGGTATGACAATGCCTAACCTCACACTCTGCGTCGTGACTTCACAAACCAAACTCAAGTCTCTGAACTCTTCGATAATCTCCAACTATCTAGCCATCAACATCGACATATACAAAGTCTTGCGACTCAATGCATCAGTTATGACATTGGATTTACCAGGATGGTAACTCAAACCAAAGTCATAATCCTTCAAAAACTCAAGCCATCTTCTATGTCATATATTCAACTCTTTTTGGTCGAAAAGATACTTCAGACTCTTGTGACCATTATACACCTCGAATCTCGAACCAAACAAATTATGTTTCCAAATCTTTAGCACAAACACAACTACAACCAACTTTAAGTCATGTGTCAGATAATTTTTCTCATGCACTTTAAGTTGCCTTAAAGCATAAGCTACAACTTGATGATTCTGCATCAACACACCTCCAAGACCCATCAAAGAATCATCACAATACACAACAAAAGACTCAATCAAACTCGCCAAAATAAGAACAGGAAACGGCGTCAACTTCTTCTTGCGCTCTCGAAAACTTTCTTCGCGCAAAGCATCCCAGACAAAAACTTCACCTTTCCTCGTTAGTTGAGTTAACGACAAAGCTAACTTAGAAAAACCTTCAATAAATCTGTGATAATAACCATCCAATCCAAGAAAACTTTGAATCTTAGTAACAGACTTCGGAGTTTCCCACTATAGCATAACATCAACCTTTGAAGGGTCGGTAACAATCCTTCCACTAGAAATCACATGACCAAGGAAACTCACTTCCTTTAACCAAAACTCGCACTTAGACAATTTAGCATATAACACCTATTCTCTTGCAAAATCTCCAATACCGACCTTAGATGATTTGCATGCTCTTCATCTATCTTCGAATAAATCAGGATGTCGTCGATGAACATAACCACAAACTTATCTAAATACTGATGAAAGATCATGTTCATATACTCCAGGAACACACCAGGAGCATTAGACACACCAAACGACATCACTGAATACTCAAAAGGACCATACCTTATTCTAAAAGCCATCTTCGGAATATCCTCAACCTTTAGACAAATTTGATGATAATCGGATCTAAAATCAATATTGTTGAAAACATAAGCACCTAATAACCGATCCATCAAATCATCAATCATCAGAAATGGAAACTTGTTTTTGATAGTTACTTTGTTCAAATGATGATAGTCGACACACAATCTCATACTATCGTCCTTCTTCTTGACTAACAACATTGGCACACCCCACAGCGAAACACTAAGATGAACAAACTATTTCTTGAGCAATTCCTCTAATTGCTTCTTTAGTTCACTCAAATCTTAAGCATACATCGTACAAGGAGCCATCGAAACCAGACTGGTACCTAGTACTAAGTCTATAGAAAACTCAACCTCGTGCTCTGGCGAAAAATGGTTGATGTCTTCAGGAAACACTCTGAAGAAATCACAAAAAACATGAAGGTCTTGAACTACTCCCTTTCCTTTGGCTTCTAATGAATCTAACATCACAAACACTTGTGTATCATCCCTCACAGACTCTCATACTTGCTTAGCAAATATAAACACCAACTTTTCACATCAATAGAATTCAGATTCATGCTCTGGAGGCAAGTCACATATATCTTCAAAAAAACATCAGGAATTACACACCATTGGAACATCACTAGCCGTCACATTTCTCTTCACTCTCCAAAAAGTAACCCTCAACAATGTCTAATTGTTCTCCCTCAAAGACATCCCAACTTGACCGGCAAACATGAATCGCAAATCTACAACCTCTTCAATTTCGAGAACAACACAACTTCGATATCGCCTGAACTCTTGTAATCAGCGGCTCGCTGAACCAACTCTTCACACCTCCAGTAACACAGGGAAGCATAAGTTTCTCCTTCACTTATTTCAATGCCGCTCTTAAGCGGTTAGAAAAACAAGCAAGCACCAACAAATTTTCACACACACGTCGCGTACTAAGGAACAAACAACATATGAAAACTTGGTCAGACAGACCGATCTGTTCTGATACCAACTATGTAACACCTTATTCTTCCCCACACATAAATATACAATAAATCATAATGCTCATGTATTCAAATAGGATGCCACATATTCTCTCTTGGAAACATACAAGTCCTATAACACTTTATCAAATAAAACAACAATCAACATCTTCACTTAGGGTGTCATCGCATGCTCACCTTCACTTAGGGTATCATCGTAGCGAAAATTCTCATAATAAAGCATGCATTAACTAAATCATTTAAACTTCAGATGTATTATATGGCATAATCAAACTCATAAATGAAATCTCCTCAAAATATAAAAATATTAAACATGAGAGTGTACATTAACTCTCTAATGAAAAGACAAGAAAAGAATTCGCAAACGTTCCCCAGTATTACATATCAGAGCACGTAAACTAAAATACAGAAAGAAAAAATGAAGAAACAACCCCATGCCTTCTGTAACACCCCGATTAAAATAAGAGAATTATTTAATTGAGTTAATATTATTTTATTAATTTAATTAAATAAAGTTGAATTATTGGATTATTTTTATTATTACTATAGATGTTATTTATTTTAATAATAATTAAATAAATAAAATAAATGGAATATGAAGAGTGGAAGGGTAAAAGTGGAAATTGGATAAAAGAGGCCAAAGTGAGGACTCAGGTTGTTTTCACGTGTTTTGCCTCAGAGTCAGAGAAAGGGGGGAGAAACGCTGAAGAGAAAGAGAAGGAAGAGGAAAAGGCCAAAGATTGCTCAGAGCTTCCTTCAATCCAAAGAGGTAAGGGGTCTGAACCTTATTAAACAATAATATGCTGAAAATGGTGAAATATTGGATGAACGAAATTGGGATTTTAATCGAAGGAATTCGTAGAAATTATATGCAATGATGTTAGGATTTGTGAAATCGAATAGGGGACTATTTGTATTAGATGATATGAGTGATTTTGTGTGAAATTTGGACTGTGGAAGGATGAATTTGGATAGATCTCGTAGCAGAAAAAGCCATTGCAGATCTGGAAATCTGGTTTCTGGTCATACGCGTATGACACTAGGCAATACGCGTATGAGATTGCTGGTACGCGTATGGCACTAGGCAATACGCGTATGGATGAGGAAGATGATGTTTTGAACGTGTTTTGGTCTCTGTTGGTACGCGTATGGGAATGTGATACGCGTAGCATACGCGTATCGACATGGGCAATACGCGTATGGATTTGGTCAGGCGTGGGTAATACGCGTATGAGCATAGGCAATACGCGTATGGGCAGACTTGTGGTCTTTCCTGGGCTGTTGTTGTGCAGTTTTTGGTTGTTTAGGCTGAGCGAGGTAACTTAGCTGATGCATAGTATACGAGGGATCATTCCCGTTGCTTTGAGTGGTATAGATATTAGTAGAGTGTGATAATACTGTGTTTGCTTATGTGGCATGATGTGATATGCTTTTGTGATAGAATGTGTTAATGATGATGATAACATGACTATATGATGCTGTTGTTGCTATGTTGATTATGATGCATGCTTGGTGTGCATGCATTCATGAAAGGCCGATGCCTAGTGATGAACGGACTGAGTTCCAATGATGTTGTTGACTCCGGGCTTGTTGAGAGGCTTGGTTCCTTGCGGGGAACTCGGATTCTATGGTGATGAATCTAGGAGTGGTGATCCTGTAGTTGGTCACAAAATGGGTATACCGAGTCGTGTTGAGTCATGCATGGGTGTGTGCATTGCATTTGATATGTTGTTTTGTCGATGTTCATGAGTATGTTGATTATGATGATTATGATGAGCTGTGTTGGCATATGTGAAATATATTTATGTTTATATTTCTGTCGTTATATTATTATTTAATAATGTAATTCTCACCCCTTCTGCATGTGTTGATGTTCATCTATGATGAGCAATGTGCAGATAAAGAGGAGTAGCTATTGTTGAGGTTTGAAGAATAAGTGTAGAGTTATTCTACAGAGTCGAGTCAAATGCTCTGGTCATGTGACACCGGGGTTATGGGATTCGATAGATAATTGATTATTAATTACGTTGTTTATGATGACTAACATGTTGAGATGTTTTGTTGAGATAATGTGGAACCATTATTATGAATTGTTATATGATGAATGATAATATTAATGTTGTTGTCCGCTGCGAAGTTTTAATAAAATAAATAATATGTTTTATGTTGTGATGCGATAATTGTTATGTTGTAAGAAATGTAAACTCTTCTACATGTTGTACTCTGATAATCTATTTAAATATGTCGTTTGGGTAGAAGGGTGTTACATTAGTGGTATCAGAGCATGGTCAGTCCAGTCGAGTCATAATGTGATGTTTTCCCTGTTGGTCGATTAGTGTAAATGACACTGTCGATATTTAACGGTTGTAGTTGTGTCGTGCAGAGTATGGCTGGAGAAAATGACCGTGCGATTGCTGAGGCTTTGGCTGCTATGGCGCAGGCTATGCAGGCGCAGCAGAATCCGCCGGTCGACGAGTTTAGGAATTTGGGAAGGTTTCTGAAGAATAACCCTCCTACATTCAAAGGGCGCTATGATCCAGATGGTGCTCAGATTTGGCTGAGGGAAATTGAGAAGATTTTCCGGGTGATGACGTGTACTGAAGCACAGAAGGTGCAGTTTGGTACGCATATGTTATCTGAAGAGGCTGAAAACTGGTGGGATAACACTCGCCAGAGAATTGAAGTACCAGGTGCTGAGATGACTTGGGAAAAGTTCAAGACGGCCTTTCTGGAGAAATATTTTCCTGCTGATGTGCGATGTAAGAAGGAGATGGAATTTCTAGGACTGAAGCAGGGTAACATGTCTGTTGCTGATTACGCTTCGAAGTTCGAGGAGCTGGTGCAGTATTGTCCTCATTATAATAATGCTGATGCTGAGGAATCCAAGTGTGTCAAGTTTGAGAACGGGTTGCGTCCCGAGATCAAACAAGGCATTGGTTACCAGGAGATTCGTAGGTTTCCTACACTGGTTAATAAGTGCAGGATATTTGATGAAGATAGCAAGGCTAGGACTGCTCACTACAAGAGTCTTAGTGAGAAGAAGAATAAGGATCGTGGTAGTCCTTACGCATCTCCGAATGGTAAGGGTAAGCAGAAAGTGGTAGATGAGAAGAAGCCAAGTGGGGGAGGATCTCCCATAGCTGGTAAATGTTTCAAGTGTGGCGAGCCAGGCCACCGTGCTGATAGCTGTGCCAAGAAAGTGCTGAGATGTTTCCGATGCGGTCAGGCTGGTCATAGAGTTACGGAATGTAAGGATGCTGGTCCGACATGTTTTAATTGTGGCGAGAAAGGCCATATCAGTTCGCAGTGCTCGAAACCGAAGAAGGCGGCTACTGCAGCTCATACTACTGGTAGGGTGTTTGCTCTGAGTGGGACTGAAGCTCCTAAAGAAGATAATCTGATTAAAGGTACTTGCTTGATTAATAATGTTGAATTGCTTGCTATTGTTGACACTGGTGCTACCCATTCGTTTATTTCGTATGAGTGCGCGACCAGGATTGGTGTGATTATGTCGTCCCTAGGCGGAAGTATGGTGATAGATACTCCTGCTAATGGTTCTGTGAAAACTTCTGTTGTCTGTCGAGGTTGTCATTTGACGATCTTTGAGAGAGAGTTCGTGGTTGATTTGGTGTGCTTACCCTTGCACCAAATCGATATTATTCTGGGAATGAATTGGCTAGAATTCTATGGCGTGTTTATCAACTGCTATAGTAAGACGGTGCGGTTTTCTGAAGTTGGTGAGAATGATGAGGCAAGATTTCTATCTGCTAAGCAGGTGGGGGAATTTGTGAAAGATGAAGCTCAGATATTCGCTTTATTTGCGTCTCTGCAAGCGGATAAGAAAGTGGTGAGTGTAGATTTGCCTGTTGTCTGTGAATTTCAGGATGTGTTTCCGGAGGATGTAAGTGAATTACCTCCAGAACGTGAAGTCGAATTTGCCATTGACTTAGTACCAGGTACGAGTCCAGTGTCGATGTCTCCTTATAGAATGTCGGCAACTGAATTAGTTGAATTGAAGAAGCAACTTGAAGAATTGCTTGAGAAGAAGTTTGTGCGTCCAAGTGTTTCTCCTTGGGGTGCACCAGTATTGTTAGTGAAGAAGAAAGAAGGTACGATGAGGTTGTGTGTCGATTATCGACAGTTGAATAAGGTGACTATCAAGAATCGGTATCCATTGCCGAGGATTGATGATTTGATGGACCAGTTGGTTGGAGCTCATGTTTTCAGTAAGATTGATTTGCGGTCGGGTTATCATCAGATCCGAGTGAAGTCAGACGATATTGCGAAGACTGCTTTCCGTACGAGGTATGGTCATTATGAATACACTGTGATGCCGTTCGGTGTGTCTAATGCTCTAGGTGTTTTTATGGAATATATGAATCGTATATTTCATCCGTACCTTGATAATTTTGTTGTGGTGTTCATAGATGATATATTGATATATTCTAAGACGGAAGAAGAGCATGCAGGACATCTGAGAATTGTTTTGCAGGTGTTAAGAGAAAATAAGTTATATGCAAAGTTATCTAAATGTGAGTTCTGGTTGAAGGAAGTGAGTTTCCTTGGCCATGTGATTTCGAGTGGTGGGATTTCTGTTGATCCTGCTAAGGTTGATGCCGTATTACAGTGGGAGACTCCGAAGTCTGCTACTGAGATACGCAGTTTTCTGGGGTTAGCTGGTTATTATCGCAGATTTATTGAGGGCTTCTCTAGGTTGGCATTGCCGTTGACGCAGTTGACTAAGAAGGGTCAGGTGTATGTGTGGGATGCAGCTTGTGAAGCGAGTTTTGTTGAGTTGAAGAGGCGGTTGACCAGTGCTCCAGTGTTGATCTTGCCTAATCCTGGTGAGTCCTTCGTTGTTTATTGTGATGCTTCTTTGATGGGTCTTGGTGGTGTTTTGATGCAGAATGGTAAAGTTGTAGCTTATGCTTCTAGACAGTTGAAAGTTCATGAGAGGAATTATCCTACGCATGATCTAGAACTTGCAGCTGTTGTATTTGTGTTGAAAATGTGGAGGCATTATCTGTATGGTTCCAGATTCGAAGTGTTCAGTGATCACAAGAGTCTGAAGTATCTGTTTGATCAGAAAGAGTTAAATATGAGGCAGAGAAGGTGGTTAGAATTACTAAAGGATTTTGACTTTGAATTGAGTTATCATCCCGGTAAGGCTAATGTAGTTGCAGATGCGCTGAGTAGGAAGTCTCTACATATGTCTATGATGATGGTTCGGGAGCTTGAGTTAATTGAACAGTTCCGTGATATGAGTTTGGGTTGTGAAGTTTCCGCTGATAGTGTAAAGTTGGGTATGCTGAAGTTGACTAGTGGAATTCTGGAAGATATTCGGAATGGTCAGCAAGTTGATGTCGCTCTAGTTGATCATATTACTATGGTTAACCAGGGTAATGGTGGTAATTTTGAGATTGATGAGAATGGCATCCTGCGATTTAAAGGTAGAGTTTGTGTTCCTGAGGTGTCTGAATTGAAAAAGAGTATTCTTGAAGAGGGCCATAGGAGTGGATTGAGTATCCATCCAGGTGCAACTAAAATGTATCAGGATTTGAAGAAGTTGTTTTGGTGGGCTGGTATGAAAAGAGATGTTGCTAAGTTTGTGTATGCCTGTTTGACTTGTCAGAAGTCAAAGATTGAACATCAGAAACCGGCAGGTATGATGCAACCTTTGAAGATTCCTGAATGGAAGTGGGATAGCATTTCCATGGATTTTGTGACGGGATTGCCGAGGACGGTGAAAGGTAATGATTCTATTTGGGTGATTGTGGATCGATTGACTAAGTCAGCGCATTTCTTGCCGATGAAGATTAATCACTCCTTAGAGAAGTTGGCAGAGTTGTATATTGAGGAAATAGTGAGGCTACATGGTATTCCATCCAGTATTGTGTCTGATAGAGATCCCAGATTTACTTCTAGATTTTGGGAAAGTTTGCAGAAAGCGTTGGGGACTAAGTTGAGGTTGAGTTCAGCTTATCATCCTCAGACTGATGGTCAGACTGAAAGAACTATCCAATCCTTGGAGGATTTGTTGAGAGCTTGTGTGTTGGAGCAGAGTGGTTCTTGGGATAGTTATTTGCCGTTGGTGGAGTTTACTTATAACAATAGTTTTCATGCTAGTATCGGTATGGCTCCATATGAAGCATTGTATGGTAGGAGGTGTAGAACTCCATTGTGTTGGTACGAATCAGGTGAGAGTGTTGTACTCGGACCTGAGATTGTGCAGCAAACGACTGAAAGGGTTAAGATGATTCAGGAGAAAATGAAGATTTCTCAGAGTCGTCAGAAGAGTTATCATGATAAGAGGAGAAAGGCACTTGAGTTCCAAGAGGGAGATCATGTGTTCTTGAGAGTTACTCCGACGACAGGTGTGGGTAGAGCTTTAAAGTCTAAAAAGCTTACTCCGAGGTTTGTGGGTCCGTATCAGATTTTGAAGAGGGTTGGGGAAGTGGCGTATCGGATAGCTTTACCGCCGTCGCTTTCTAATCTGCATGATGTGTTTCATGTATCTCAGTTGAGAAAATATATTGCGGATCCTTCGCATGTTGTTCAGTTGGATGATATCCATGTGAGGGATAATTTGACCGTTGAGGTGTTGCCAATTCGGATAGATGACCGAGAAGAGAAGACCCTGAGAGGTAAGAAGATTGCTCTAGTGAAAGTTGTTTGGGGAGGTCCAGCTGGTGAGAGCTTGACTTGGGAGCGTGAAGATCAGATGAAGGAGTCGTATCCGGCTCTATTTGCTTGAGGTATGTTTTCGAGGACGAAAACTCTTTTAGTGGGGGAGAGTTGTAACACCCCGATTAAAATAAGAGAATTATTTAATTGAGTTAATATTATTTTATTAATTTAATTAAATAAAGTTGAATTATTGGATTATTTTTATTATTACTATAGATGTTATTTATTTTAATAATAATTAAATAAATAAAATAAATGGAATATGAAGAGTGGAAGGGTAAAAGTGGAAATTGGATAAAAGAGGCCAAAGTGAGGACTCAGGTTGTTTTCACGTGTTTTGCCTCAGAGTCAGAGAAAGGGGGGAGAAACGCTGAAGAGAAAGAGAAGGAAGAGGAAAAGGCCAAAGATTGCTCAGAGCTTCCTTCAATCCAAAGAGGTAAGGGGTCTGAACCTTATTAAACAATAATATGCTGAAAATGGTGAAATATTAGATGAACGAAATTGGGATTTTAATCGAAGGAATTCGTAGAAATTATATGCAATGATGTTAGGATTTGTGAAATCGAATAGGGGACTATTTGTATTAGATGATATGAGTGATTTTGTGTGAAATTTGGACTGTGGAAGGATGAATTTGGATAGATCTCGTAGCAGAAAAAGCCATTGCAGATCTGGAAATCTGGTTTCTGGTCATACGCGTATGGCACTAGGCAATACGCGTATGAGATTGCTGGTACGCGTATGGCACTAGGCAATACGCGTATGGATGAGGAAGATGATGTTTTGAACGTGTTTTGGTCTCTGTTGGTACGCGTATGGGAATGTGATACGCGTAGCATACGCGTATCGACATGGGCAATACGCGTATGGATTTGGTCAGGCGTGGGTAATACGCGTATGAGCATAGGCAATACGCGTATGGGCAGACTTGTGGTCTTTCCTGGGCTGTTGTTGTGCAGTTTTTGGTTGTTTAGGCTGAGCGAGGTAACTTAGCTGATGCATAGTATACGAGGGATCATTCCCGTTGCTTTGAGTGGTATAGATATTAGTAGAGTGTGATAATACTGTGTTTGCTTATGTGGCATGATGTGATATGCTTTTGTGATAGAATGTGTTAATGATGATGATAACATGACTATATGATGCTGTTGTTGCTATGTTGATTATGATGCATGCTTGGTGTGCATGCATTCATGAAAGGCCGATGCCTAGTGATGAACGGACTGAGTTCCAATGATGTTGTTGACTTCGGGCTTGTTGAGAGGCTTGGTTCCTTGCGGGGAACTCGGATTCTATGGTGATGAATCTAGGAGTGGTGATCCTGTAGTTGGTCACAAAATGGGTATACCGAGTCGTGTTGAGTCATGCATGGGTGTGTGCATTGCATTTGATATGTTGTTTTGTCGATGTTCATGAGTATGTTGATTATGATGATTATGATGAGCTGTGTTGGCATATGTGAAATATATTTATGTTTATATTTCTGTCGTTATATTATTATTTAATAATGTAATTCTCACCCCTTCTGCATGTGTTGATGTTCATCTATGATGAGCAATGTGCAGATAAAGAGGAGTAGCTATTGTTGAGGTTTGAAGAATAAGTGTAGAGTTATTCTACAGAGTCGAGTCAAATGCTCTGGTCATGTGACACCGGGGTTATGGGATTCGATAGATAATTGATTATTAATTACGTTGTTTATGATGACTAACATGTTGAGATGTTTTGTTGAGATAATGTGGAACCATTATTATGAATTGTTATATGATGAATGATAATATTAATGTTGTTGTCCGCTGCGAAGTTTTAATAAAATAAATAATATGTTTTATGTTGTGATGCGATAATTGTTATGTTGTAAGAAATGTAAACTCTTCTACATGTTGTACTCTGATAATCTATTTAAATATGTCGTTTGGGTAGAAGGGTGTTACACCTTCCTCCAACTCTAAGCATCTACTAAGTTACCTACTTATATGTACCTTGAAGAGGAGCACATACCACATCAACAACAAAGGGGTGAGAAATCACAAACATTAATAACATGCATATACTGCAAGGTAGGATATCAAACACAACATGTTCTACAAAATATTATTCACAGTATATCACAATACATTCTCACACTCATACCCATCAACCAATCATAACTCAATAATATGCATATAACTTATTATGCAATGTAACTCGACTAATGCAACTCTATGCATATGCATGTGGTACCAACTCAATATCTGGTTCTCTCTGGAAATTGGGTCCCAATCTCTGCGAACCCATGAGCCCCCTCTCTGAGATCTAAGCTCCCTCTCTGAACTTGGGACAAGCCACTAGTCCCCTCTCTAAACTAGCAGACATGCCTCTTGACATAACTCTTATGATGCATGCCCATACACATCAAATCAATGCCTTAAGACCCCTCTCTGATCTTAACCTAAAGAATTGAAAACTCAAGTAATCCCCTCTCTGGATTACCACACCATAATAATTCACATATTCATAACATCATATATTTTAATGCAACTCAGTTATACAATCAATCTCCTCAATTAGATTATTACTCATACATGCAACAACATAATAGTCATAAATATAGCCTCAAAACATAATGGCATCGTCACACTCTTAATTCATTTGACGACATCATTGTAAAAACATTGTTGTCGAGTAGTTCATGAGGTAGCTCTATGCGTTAGCTTTCCAACACTTCGAACAATGTCTCATTTGGACTTACAGAACGAAAGTTACAACCAAAATCGTCGAATAGTGCAGCAAAAGACAAAACATACATTCTGGTAGCCAGAGGTCGATACCTAGGCTTACAGGTCGATGCATGGGCAATTTTTCCAGCTAGAGGTCGACTCATAGCACGTATTCATCGATGCATAATGTGCAAATTTTGAAAAATTCTAATTCTCTTGGTTTGAGGTTGACACATACCTCGTGTAGGTCGACTCATACTGAGGTTGAGATGCAATATAACTAAAGATAATTGTTGGTTAAAATAAAATAAATATTGTTCTAATAGTAACCCGTAAAATAAAAATTTAGTAGTGTGCACATTTATTGAAACATATTCAATTTGATACCATATAAAATGTTTTTAGATACACATGTTAATTTATAATGTGTTACTTAATTGTAAAATGAACAATAATCATATAAATTCAATTGTATTAAATAATTATATAAAAAAAGAGACATTTGAGATTGAGAAAGAAAAAAAAATCACATTTGAAAATAAAAGATTTGCATATAAAATAAAATTAGATATTATCCGGATAGTGACTCGTAAAATAAAAAGTTAGTTGTGTGCATTTTTATTGAATGTTATTCAATTTGATATAATATAAAATATATCTAGATATAAATGTCAATTTTAAATAAGTTATTTATAAAACAAATAATAATCATATAAATTATAAATATCTTTTATATATAATAATTATAAAACAATTATATATTTTTTTTTATTTTAGATCAATTTTGTGTTTTAAAAATTCAAAATGTTTATGTGTTCTTCTTCATTAAATTAAAAAGAGGTTCAAATTATATTATTTATATTTAAAAAATAAAATAGAAAAAAGAAAATAGAGAGATAGAAAATTAAAATGAAAATAAGAAAGTGTGAGGAAAATTTAAAATTTGAATTAAGAGAAGAAAAAGAAGAGTAAGAAAGTTAAAAATAAAAACTGAAAAATGAATGAGATTAGTTTGTTAATTACGAATATACATTTTTGCTAGTACAATTTTAAAAAATATATATAGATGAGTTGATATTTATTAATTATTTATATTTATTGTTAATAATTATTAACAACTATAGAAATTTTCATAAACTACATATTTAATTGATAGTATAATTTTTTTCAATCAATTTTTAATATTTACTTAAGGGATTTGATTTCAACATTATTATAAATTTAAAAATAATTTTGATTTGATTATTCTGCAACATTTTATATAAACGATTTATAATTGCTCTGGACAAGTAATTAATTATATTTTAAAAGTTTTTTATAAGTGATTTATGATTAATCTGCATGATTAGTTAATTTTTTTTAAGAATACGATGTATCATAATAATTTATTATTTTTATTTTTATTTTCTATTATTTCTATAATTATACATCCTTAATATTCTTTAATAATTTTTTGAATTTTATTTTTAAAAAATTGCATAAGTTTGTTTTTTAATTTATCTTAAATTATAAATGATTTATAATTTATCTGCGCAATTAATTAATTGTTATTTTTAAAATATAATGTATCATAACCATTTATTACCTCTATTATTGTTTTCTATTATTTTCATAACCATTTATTCTTTGTGAGACGGAGGGAATATTAATTATCCATCATTTATCAACTCGTTTTATTCAATATACCATCCAACTTAAATTCAACACTTGCGTTAGTTAGATTAGAACTACATTGATTGCAACTTACTCATGTCTGTCTTTTTTGTCCATCCAACTTAAATTCAACATGCAATTCCTCGCATGACACGCGTCACTCCATGATTGGTACCTCGTGTACGAGCGCCAGCAATTTCGGTATCGTCTCAAACAAGCTCACCAATTCTCCTTATTCTCCACTTCACCTCCCTCCCTAAGAGAGAGACATTATAATAACTTATATTTTATACTCTTTTACGGAAATTTTATCTTTTATAGTACATCGAATTACAATATATTATTAATATTATTAATCATCTAGCTCTATCAATTTCATTCCCGAATTTACTCAACCTTCAAAATCCAATTGCAACTTGGACCCATTCGCATCAATAATCAATAAGTTAGGTAATTACTTAGCTTAATCCAACTTGATTATCTTCTTCTTTTTCATCTTCTGTTTGGTGTGATCCGTTGCTCAGGAGCTTTCATTGCTTCCTTCAACTTTACGTGACTTTCAAACCTTCCAAATTAAATTCTTTTTCTAAATCAGTTTTTAAAGACTTTTGAAATAAAAATTCTCTTATTGGATCTAATTCCCTTTCTGTCTTCTATATATAAATTGATCTCATCACAGTGTTATTAAATCACAAGAGCGGGTAGGGTTTTGGTTTAATCGTTTTTTTGTTTTTCAATCTCGCGATCAGGTTCATTCTATCTTCTCAATTTTACCTTTACTTGATTTTCGTTTGTGAGAATTTTGATTTTTCTGATCTTTGAATTGATTTTGATATCTCTGAAATCGATGCAGGAATTGAAAATTTTGGAGGTTCTTGCAATGGCTGCGAATTCTTCTAATGGAGATAACCAAAAAACATCTAAGCAACCTCCATTGCCATCTCCCCTGCGTTTCTCCAAATTCTTTCAGGTCAAATGAATTTTCTGCCACGTTGTTGTTCTCTTTTGTTTTCTAGATAATCTGATACAAAATCTGTGTTAATTTATTTATTTTGTCGTTGTTGTTAGTTTTGTAGTAAGTAGCACAAACACATACACCGAACATGACACACCGATAATAATTTTAGAAAAATGAAGTGATTGTATGTAGGCACATGGGTCGGTGTCGTGTTAGCTGACGCTAGAAACATCTTCAATATGAAATTTCGGTGTTACATAAGCTTCAACTTTTTGAGTTTGTTAAATTATGATCATAAAAATACTTATCAGTGTTTATGAGTTTGCTCTTTAGTGCTTGCAAGTTAGTGTGCTTTGCTTTTTACACAGAACACGTCCACTATTCACCGTAAGCTTCAAAAGATTGAACCATCGAAGCTTACTATGACCCTATTGTTATATCCTTGAGTGAATCTTATTTCTTATCCCTGGGGGATGACGACTGAGTTTTTCCCGTTTAGCTATCTGAAAACAGATTTGTTGCAGTAACTGTGTTATGTAGTTACCGATCTGTCTGTTTGATCTAAATCAATGGTGGAGATCTTTTAAAATTGATTTGGCAAATGTGTAATCTGATTTGTCCAATCTTGAATCCAACTCCAACTGTTTGTTGAAATTTTTACATGATAATGAATGTGGCCTTGTCAGAATCACTTAGTCTGCATAACATTTTTTTGTTTTGGTGCGTTGATTAACTAACTTTTCTTTCATTTTTGACAATAGTCTAATCTCAAATCCAACTGCAACTGTTTGTTGAAATTTGTTACATGATTATGAATGTGGCCTTGTCAGAATCACTTAGTCTGCATAACATTTTTTGTTTCGGTGCGTTGATATATTAACTTTTCTTTCATTTTTGACAATAGTCTAACATGAGAATCTTGGTTACTGGAGGAGCTGGATTCATTGGTTCTCACCTTGTCGATAGATTGATGCAAAATGAAAAGAATGAGGTTGGCTCGTTTTTTTTTAAGATTTTGAAGTTACTATATTGTTTTTTTCATTGATTCTACACTTCTTACGCAGCATTATCACCCTAAATTTGATAAAATATACATAATACAGTGTGATCTGATTAACTTCATTAACATCAACATCTTTAATCAGGTCATTGTTGCTGATAACTACTTCACTGGATCGAAGGACAACCTCAAAAAATGGATTGGTCATCCAAGATTTGAGCTTATCCGTCATGGTAAAGTCCATCTTTATTTACTATTCAACAATATGTATATAGAATTTTTTGTTGATGTATCACATTGAATGGTAATTTATTTTGTTCTATTTAGTAGTACATCTCTGAACACTTGTATGGAGGTTGTAAAATGATTTCCCTTAACTTGAAAGGATACAAAAGCTGTTTCTATATGAATCGCAATTTTGATCATCTGCCATTATGAAAGCTCAAAATTGTGACAATGATAAATTGTGTTCTTATCCTTAGAATATTGTGTGCCTTCAAATCAGTTAGTAACTTAGTAATGCTGATGAATTTGTCATTCTGATCCCTTTGTAGATGTCACTGAGCCTTTGATGATTGAGGTCGATCAGATCTACCATCTTGCTTGTCCCGCATCTCCTATTTTCTACAAATATAATCCCGTGAAGGTATGACAGCGTCTTATTTTGTCTTTAATCGTACTGTTTACTTCACAAGTAGACACAGTCGTATGATACGACTCGTATCAACAATTGCAAATTTCACTTCATACATACATTCATTTTACAGTCACTAAATTGGCTGCTTAATATAAAAGGGCACAGAACCCACATGCATAACACTACATTCAGCAATCTGCAGTATGTTTATATCTGCTGCACCACCGATTCACGAGTCTCTCTTTTCTAATGATCGTTGAGAGATTATCTAATGTGTAAGGAAATAAATAATTTACAGACAATCAAGACAAACGTGATTGGCACTCTGAACATGCTTGGGCTTGCAAAACGAGTTGGAGCAAGGTTAGGAATTTTTCTTGGGAATAAGATTTATAACTTCAGCTTCCACCATCAGCTGGTCTTTGTTCTGTTTTTCTTTGCGGAGTCTTAGTTCTTATTTTATTGACAGGATTTTGCTTACATCAACTTCGGAGGTATATGGTGATCCTCTTGAGCATCCTCAACCTGAAACCTATTGGGGCAATGTTAACCCTATTGGTATGTGCTTTTATGTCATTCTAACCTGTATATTGGCCTTAAATGAAATTATATCTGTTGCTATGATTTTGAAAGATAGCTGTACAAAAATAAACCTTGAAGATCTGTTATATTTAACTTGTGTAAAATATAAATGGCTTATTGTTTGATTATTCTTTATCTTGACATACTACAATTAGTTATTGACTTAAGAAGATAATACGAGAATGTATCTTAACTAAGAATTTAATTCTGCCCATAACAGGAGTTCGTAGCTGCTATGATGAGGGGAAACGTGTCGCTGAGACTTTGATGTTTGATTATCATAGACAGCATGGAATAGGTGATTCCTGGTCTTCCGTTCCTCTTAATTTCCTCTCATTCTCTGTAAGATATAGCCTGTAGATGTCTTCCTTAATAATTGAACAAAGCTTATATTGTTTCCAACATAGAAATACGTGTTGCAAGAATCTTCAACACATATGGGCCGCGCATGAATATCGATGATGGACGTGTTGTCAGCAACTTCATTGCTCAAGCATTGCGGTAATTAAACTTACATTTTTTTCTTCTATGTTCTCCACATTTCTAATTTGATGTTTACCAGTTCAACAATGTTTTTTTCTGATGCAACTGTTGGTGTGTTTTAGTGATGAATCCTTGACAGTCCAATCTCCAGGAACGCAAACTCGCAGTTTTTGTTATGTCTCTGACCTGGTAATATGCCCCCCATTTTTGTTTTTTGTTTTTCATTGAATAACTAGGTATGCTGATTTTGTTTTTCATTGAATTACTAGGTTGATGGCCTTATCCGTCTCATGGGAGGATCAGACACCGGTCCAATCAATCTTGGAAACCCGGGTTAGATTTCAACACATGAGTTTCTTTTCTTTTCGAATTGCTATAATAATATCTTTACTCTCTGTTCGCTTATTTGATCACTTGAGTCTCTTTGCCTTTTTAGGTGAATTCACTATGCTTGAACTTGCTGAGACAGTGAAGGAGGTCAGTATAAATCTTTTATCCTTTTCAAAGAGCATTCCCCGTCTTACAGTTTCGCTTACACTTGTGTAAAATTACGAGTAACTAAGTTAAGCGTTATCTAAAACTAAACTTAGGAGATAGTTTTAAAAGCATGTTTTATCGTTGATTTGCAGCTTATTAATCCAAATGTGGAGATAAAGATAGTGGAGAACACTCCTGATGATCCAAGACAGAGAAAGCCAGACATAACCAAAGCACAGGAACTGCTCGGCTGGGAACCAAAGGTCAAGCTGCGCGACGGTCTTCCTCTTATGGAAGGAGATTTCCGTTTGAGGCTTGGAATTGAGAAGAACAACTAACTTGTTTGAGTTGTTTTTATTACATGTCAATAGATAATAAGTGGGATGGATTGCTCTCAGCTTTCATATTTTTTTTACTTTACATAATTATGGTACTGAGGAAGTTGGGGTGCCTATAATTTTAGCTTCCAAGAGTATCAGAGACGTGCTAGCTCTTTTGTTTGACAAAACATTACAGCATGTCTGTCCAATTTTTGCTTGTGGAATTATTGAGTTTACATTTATCTAAAAGGCATCTACTTTATGTTTCTCTTAATAGTTGTATGTGATTTTCTATTCCGGAACTTCATTTTATAAAACTTAAACCATTGTATGACGTTTCTAAATTTTAACGGACAAGATTTAAACAATCCAATTTGAGTTCTTGGCCAATGTTTCAGTTTTCTTTTTAAATGATTTTAATAGTGTTATATATTTCTGTGTAAAAAAGTTTTAGTTATAAAATATTCAAATAAAAATTTGGTTTGAATAATTATTTTTAAAATATTATTTTAAGTATTTTATCATTTTGTTAAATTTTTTTAGATATTAAAATTTTGAAAAATCACTTATTTTGAAACTATTTTAAATAATTTTAAAATATTTGTTTTTTTGAGATACAACATTTTTAAAAAATTGAAATTTCAGACTATGCTTTGATGTATATTTATATTAAAATTAATCTTTTGATTTTAAAAAAATGAATTTAAAAATAATAATATTTTAAAAAATACTAGTAACAAACTCGTGTCTACGGGATATGTGTTTTTGGTGGAATATGGTTTTGAATGCATATTTGTTTATAAACTGTTATAAAAATGCATATTTGTTTATAAACTGTTATAAAAATTAAAAGTTAAAAAAAAGAAAAAAAACTTAAGAATAAAATAATAATAAATATAAAAAATGAAAGTTAAACATTTGATAGTATGATTAAAAATAAAAATTATTAAAATTTATATTAGATAAATTATAGTTTTAGTTTTTTTTATAAATAATATATTATTTTTCTATAAGAGAGAACATAATTTTTAAATAACTACTCAATCTTTTTTAATAAGTCCCCTTAATCTTTTTCATATATTTGAAAAATATGGAATGTATCGGCATCTGCGTGGGGACAAGCCAAGAGTTGATTGGAGGAGGTTAATGTACATAAACATGGCTAGACCAAGGGCTGTTTTTACTCTTTGGCTGGTCTGTCAGGACAGATTGCAAACCAAAGACAGATTGATGAAACACGGGACTTATACTGATGGGAATTGTCTGTTTTGTGATGTGTAGGAAAATAGATGTCATTTATTCTTTGAGTGTGCAATCACAAAGAAGATTTGGAAGGAGATTCTTAATAGGCTTGGGCTTGGTTATATCCATATTGATTGGAATGAGCATACTGCTTGGCAACAAGCCAAAGGGAAGGGCAACAAAATGCGTATTTTCAAAGTTGCGCTGGCTGAAACGGTATACCACATTTGGTGGGTGAGAAACAGGATTTGTTTCCAACAGGGGAGGAAGGAAGAGCTTCAAAGCCAACATATTCATGACATACTTATGGATAGATTTAGAATGAATAGAAAATTGACAGCGTATTGTAATAGCCTTTAGTGGTCGTTGTTTGTATCCGTGTCGGTTGGGGTCTGGATCTGAGGATCGGCGTTTATTTCTTTGTTTTTGGCAATAAAGATTATTTTTATTCCAAAAAATAAAAAAATAAAAAAATATGGTCGATAAATTTTTATTATTCAATATTTAGATCAGTAGTAAAGTTGTTCCGTTTTTAAAAATAGTTTTTTTTCTCGTATATAAAAATATTTTAATCAACAATGTATTTTTTCCTAAATATAAATATAAATATTATTTTAATATTATTTATAAAAATATTTGAATCAAAAGTAAAGTTGTCTTGTATATAAAAATATTTGAATCAATAATTTATTTTTTATCGTATATAGTTTTGGACGCGCATTTGTCTACAAACTGTCATAAATATAGGAAATTGAAAAAAGAAAAAACTTAAGAATAATAATAAATTTAAGTTGAAATAGTAATACATGTAGAAGACAAAATATAAACAACAATGTTATGAATAATATGATTAAAAATAAAAACTATTGAAATTTGTATTAGATAAATCAGTCATTTTAAATTTTTACAAACAACGCAATTATTTTATAAGAGAGAATACAATTTTAAAATACCAACTCAATCTTTTTCAATAGACTCACTTAACTATTTTTCACATATTTGAAAAAATAATTGATAAATTTTCATTATTCAATATTTGAATCAGTAGTAAAGTTGTTCTCGTTTAAAATATTTTAGGGTGAATATGGTTTTGGACGCATTTGTCTGTAGTCTGTAATAAAAATAGGAAATTGAAAAAAGAAAAAACTTAAGAATAATAGTAAATTTATGTTGAATAGTAATACATGCAGAAGATAGATGAAATGTAAACAAAAATTTAATAATAATATGATTAGAAAAAAACCATTGAAACTTGGATAGATAAATTAATCGTTTTAGTTATTTTATAAATAAGACAATAATTTTATAAGAGAGAACACAATTTTAAAATATGTATTCAATTTTTGTTTAATAAGCTCTCTTAATTTTTTCACATATTTTCAAAAAATGATCGGTAAATTTTCATTATTCAATATTTTTTAATTTTTTTTATATAAACTCTCTTAGTTTTTATATTTGTTTTATGCATATGCATATTTCTTACTCCTTGAAGTATAAGTAATGTCCATGTAAGAATTGTGTTGTTAACTTTAAAATATTAAGTTAGAAAGTTGCACGGAAAGGTTTTATTCAACAAAAATATACTTGGATTTGTTATGCATTACTCAATAATATAAAGTAATTTTATTAGATTCTATGACATTAAACATCAGGGCCGACCCAAAACATTTCGAGGCCTTGATCTAATCTTTCATGTTGAATTCTAATAAAAAAATATTAAAAAATAAATAAAGTTTTATTTAAATTATAAATAATATTAAAAAATATAATAAAAATATAATATTTTAGTCTTGAATAAGATTATGGTAGAATCGAACTCAAGTCATGACCATCAAAAAATATTGATACACTTCCATCAAGCCAATACATAAACATCTTATATATATTTAAAATACCAACTCAATCTTTTTCAATAGACTCACTTAACTATTTTTCACATATTTGAAAAAATAATTGATAAATTTTCATTATTCAATATTTGAATCAGTAGTAAAGTTGTTCTCGTTTAAAATATTTTAGGGTGAATATGGTTTTGGACGCATTTGTCTGTAGTCTGTAATAAAAATAGGAAATTGAAAAAAGAAAAAACTTAAGAATAATAGTAAATTTATGTTGAATAGTAATACATGTAGAAGATAGATGAAATATAAACAACAATTTAATAATAATATGATTAGAAAAAAACCATTGAAACTTGGATAGATAAATTAATCGTTTTAGTTATTTTATAAATAAGACAATAATTTTATAAGAGAGAACACAATTTTAAAATATCTATTCAATTTTTTTTAATAAGCTCTCTTAATTTTTTCACATATTTTAAAAAAAATGATCGGTAAATTTCCATTATTCAATATTTCTTAATTTTTTTATATAAGCTCTCTTAGTTTTTATATTTATTTTATGCATATGCATATTTCTTACTCCTTGAAGTATAAGTAATGTCAATGTAAGAATTGTGTTGTTAACTTTAAAATATTAAGTTAGAAAGTTGCACATAAAGATTTTATTCGACAAAAATATACATGGATTTGTTATGCATTACTCAATAATATAAAGTAATTATATTAGATTCTATGATATTAAACATAATAAAAAAAAGTTGGAAAATAGTCAAAGCTAAAAACAAAAATACATTAAATATGTTGCCATCATTTCATATTCATATTTTACGAGGATCTGAATGTGGTACAAATAAAATTAATTATTATAATGTAAAGTCAACTAAATTATGCAATGTCTGTTGTATTGTTACTTGAGCTGACAAAGTATAAAATTGTTACTATTACAGAGTGTTTTATTTATCCCTATGACAGTAGTAGCTGATATCTAGGAATGTCGTATTCAAAATCTGTACTTTTTATCAAAAAAGACTATGTCAATGTTGTATTTTTTTGTCCATAATTTACTCATTTGTCGTCATATCAACTTTATGCATATTTCAGTACACTTAATAGTGATGTTGATGTTGATATTAGAGAAAGGTGTAAATAAAGTCATTCAGTTACACACTTTAGTTATTATTGTATAATTTATTAACTGAGCAAGCTACTTAATCATTATTTTGTATTAGTTCTATGTGCAATTTCAAGTTGAGATCTAATTAAAAGTTCCATAGCTTATTCTAAAAGAGATAGAGAGCAACACATGAATTAAATTAAATTTGAAATGCATACAACCAGAGTACATAACAACACCAATAAATAAAATCCAAACATATTATAAAAATACTATTAAAGTATTTATAGAAATGAAATAAGATTATAAAATAACAGAACCTACCAACTAAAGAAATAGATATGAGATTTAAAAAAATGTACCCCATCAGATGCAATAACAACGAATATAGAGGCATATGACTCAGATGTCATCAATAGTAGTTCTCACCAATTCCACAAATATGACATGATAAAAAAGCTTACACTTTTGGCTTTCTCGGTAGTTGTAAACTCAACATGTACAAATCCCTTAAACCTACTATACATCATGTATAATTGAGATAAAGTTATTACAAATAACAAATAACCAAATTTTTGCATACTTGTACTTGTTGCATTGTTTCACAAGCAAGAAACATTACTACCAGTAATAATGTGTTTAGCCAAACATTAACTTCAAAGAGAAGCAAACGCGTCAACATTGTATCTACCCGTTATTGGATTGGTAACAACAAATTTTGTATCACACCAAACACAAGCACCAGTCTCTGAATTTTGACCTCTTCTGCAGCTCCTCATATGTTGAACATATCCATTAGGCTTATGGAGACAAATGATATATTGGACGCAATTTCCTATCAAATAGAAGATGATGAAGTGCAATGTAGTTAGATAATAGCATAATAGTAACTTCAAAATATACTTACTGTCACGTTTTTGTCTCAATCCTTTATTCTTGAACTTGTCATCATATAATTATCTTGTAATGGAGCCCAATAAGGTTGTCCATCTTCTCCATTGCTTGTCATTGCATTAACATGCAAATCCAAAATCCAAGATGTTGGATAATTAGACAATAAATGGAAGTTTTCCCATTCAAGAAACACTTGCAGCAAAAGAAAAAATGACAACAACAAAAACCACCACCAAAGCTTATGTCATATCACGATCAATTCACAACAGTAGACCATTTAAGTCTAAATGAAAATCAAAAGGAGAAAAGTAGCTAAATTATTGTTAAACAACATACCGACCTTATGAATTGCAATGATCAAATTGTCACATGACTCAAACAAATAGATTAGATTTATGACTTACCACCACAAAAACCACTGAAACTAAAAATAAGGTCACCAACAACAGCAATTGCATGCTTGCAACGCATAACCAACTCAATGAAGGCATCTCCATCAGACGCATCAACATTGTATCTACTAGTTGTTGGATTGGTAACAACATATTTTGTATCACACCAAATGTAACACCCAGAATATTGTTAGATTAATTTAAATATTATTTTAATATGATTATTTGAAGGTAAAATGAATTATTAAATAATATTGGGAATTATTATTATTATTATAGATGTTATTTATTTTAATAATAATTAAATAAATAAAATAAATGGAATATGAAGAGTGGAAGGGTAAAAGTGGAAATGGATAAAAGAGGCCAAGGTGAGAACTCAGAGTGTTTTTCACGTATTTTTGCCTCAGAGTCAGAGAAAGGGAGAAACGCTGAAGAGAAAGAGAAGGAAGAGGAAAAGGCCAAAGATTGCTCAGAACTTCCTTCAATCCAAAGAGGTAAGGGGTCTGAACCTTATTAAACGATAATATGCGAGCAAATTCATGATATATGTTGGATTGTTGATGGATTTTGGGGATTTTAGGGAGATTGGGAAAGTTTGGGGTTTTGATGGAAATTCTCCGATCTGTGAGTTTTGTTGAGTTATATGCTTAGAAGCCCGCGCGTCCACTGTTTCCGCACTTAAAATCTTATTTATGCACATAACAGCCAAATGACGTTCGCCATTATGCCTTTGGCGCTCGCCATTTGGGCTTTTTTCCAGAATAAGAGCGTTTAACGCTAATGGCGTTCGCCATTAGCCTAATGGCGTTCGCCATATCAGTTTGACGGACAGTTTTTCCAGAATAAGAGCGTTTAACGCTAATGGCGTTCGCCATTAGCCTAATGGCGTTCGCCATATCAGTTTGACGGACAGCTTTCGCGTTTTAAACTCCCAGATGTGATATCGTTGTAATGTTGTTGTTGTTTTGTTGAGTTGTATGTCATGCTATTAATGATGATGATAACATGACTATATGATGCTGTTGTTGCTATGTTGATTATGATGCATGTTTGGTGTGCATGCATTCATGAAAGGCCGATGCCTAGTGATGAACGGACTGAGTTCCAATGACGTTGTTGACTCCGGGCTTGTGGAGAGGCTTGGTTCCTTGCGGGGAACTCGGATTCTATGGTGATGAATCTGGGAGTGGTGATCCTGTAGTTGGTCACAAAATGGGTATACCGAGTCGTGTTGAGTCATGCATGGGTGTGTGCATTGCATTTGATATGTTGTTTTGTTGATGTTCATGAGTATGTTGATTATGATGATTATGATGAGCTGTGTTGGCATATGTGAAATATATTTATGTTTATATTTCTGTCGTTATATTATTATTTAATAATGTAATTCTCACCCCTTCTGCATGTGTTTATGTTCATCTGTGATGAGCAATGTGCAGATAAAGAGGAGTAGCTATTGTTGAGGTTTGAAGAATAAGTGTAGAGTTATTCTACAGAGTCGAGTCAAATGCTCTGGTCATGTGACACCGGGGTTATGGGATTCGATAGATAATTGGTTATTATTTACGTCGTTTATGATGACTAATATGTTGAGATGCTTTGTTGAGATAATGTTGAAACATTATTATGAATTGTTATATGATGAATGATAATATTTGTGTTGTTGTCCGCTGCGAAGTTTTAATAAAATAAATAATATGTTTTATGTTGTGATGCGATCAGTGTTATGTTGTAAGAAATGTAAACTCTTCTACATGTTGTACTCTGATAATATGTCGTTTGTATCACACCAAACACCAGCATCAGTCTCTGAATTTTGACCTCTTCCACAACTCCTCATATGTTGAACATATCCATTAGGCTTATGGCGACAAATGATATACTGGACGCAATTTCCTATCAAATGAAATGCTCCATCGGTTAGTTTAACAAAATCAAAGGCAAGAAAAAAATCCATAAACTAATGAAATATTGAATAAATTGATGGAAAATCTTACTTGGATTGTATAAAAATAGAAAAGTTCAAACTCCAGAACCTTTAGTGTCACTGGAATTGAAACACCTTTGGGTAGCCTAATCACCTCGCATGAAAAATGGAAGAGTAATTAATGATGATTGTGACTTATTTTATTTCATATGCTAAATTAATTGTGAATAATTAATAATACCTGATCTATAAGCATAAACAATAGTCTCCCTGTGTCATTCACATGTGTTGTGTTGGTGTCCGATACGGTGTAGGAAATCGGACGTGTCTTCAATATGAAGTGATTGTGCTACATATTTACATAATCCATTGTATTTTTTGGTAGAAAATTAACACTGAAAATTGTGACTTTATGAAACACTTATTCACAAATTGGATGTAGTTGGAGTAGCATGCTGCAAAATTTAAAAACCAACATATTCACATCCTTAATATAAAATATTACCATTTCAAGAAAGAAAAAAACAACCAAAGCCCACTGTATTTTGAATTCCACTGCTCATCATAATCAACCTCGA
Organism: Lathyrus oleraceus; assembly: GCF_024323335.1. Classification (NCBI taxonomy): domain Eukaryota; kingdom Viridiplantae; phylum Streptophyta; class Magnoliopsida; order Fabales; family Fabaceae; genus Lathyrus; species Lathyrus oleraceus. Next base: position 486,397,098 of record NC_066585.1, read on the forward strand.
CGAACTTGGAAATTGGATGTTCCTTGATCTGCACCAGGGACCTCATATTATTCAATATTAAGGGGAACTGAAATAGGCAACCATTCCTAACGAATTCTCAAAAGCATTTTACTAACAATTTTAACATTCATGCTATGTATATAATTGTGACATAATGACTCCTTGTTTCAAGTTAAGGGATCATTATACCAAATAAATAAACAACTATCTACTTACAAAAATAATTCCTCAAACTCATAAGTACTCACTCATCAAATAGCTCAAGTAGTTTTATTCATACTTCAATCTCAGTATAGCAATTTCTAATTACATCATTTGGAGTCTAACCAAAACAACTTTAAGCTTTTAAGAGAAAAACTAAATAGAGTGGACCAAATCAATCTGAAGTTGTATCACTCTATCCACATCTGACATAGTTGTGGTTTTCCCCAACCAACAAACGTAATAGAATGCCATTGTAGCTCAATTAGAAAATATGAGCTTGTGCATTGTTAAAACTTACAATGTAAATGTGTCATCAATAACACCACTACAAATAAAGGTAATCCATTATAACCAGCCCCCTTTACGCCAACAAACATAAGTAGTTACCATACAAAATAAGTGGAAGCAACATGCTTCTTTCTTACTGCACGCTCAATATTACCTTAAATCCATCTTCATATGTTCGATCATCGCTAATATATATAGGAAGCACGTTGTCACAACAGTTAAGTCCTAAAACAATATTTCTTATGTCATTTACGTCACAAAACAAACAACTCTGAACCATATACTAAAGAAACAAAATATGAACTCACCAAGTGACTCGAGTAAAAATGTGATGGCTTTTCCCTTATCCCAATTAATCATAGGTCGTACCTCTAAAACTCACACAAGACGAAACAAATAACCATTACAAGAACTCTAGTAATTATAAATCAGTAAAAAGTTGGTCATACTCACTGTGTGTGATGACTTTAATTCCAATTGCACTCTCGAGATTCCTAGCTTTTGAACCATCATGGTCATATTTACCAAGTCCCGATTTACAATATCAACAAATCAGCACAAAACACGTTGTATGACTACATGAGTAATAACTACTTCCATAATGAAATAATAATAGTGGATCCATGGTAGATCTCATATTTCACATAAACCATAAAAACTAATAGAATAATCAACAAAACAAACCCTAAATTAGCATACAATACTAAAGATATGAAATGAAGAAAAATTGAACACAAACCAAAAGTACGGTTTTTTAAACTGATACGAAAGGAAATGTAGAAAATGTACGAACTTTTCACTAATATATGAAAAACAACAGGTAGTAAAAGTTTGTTATCCACTCATTTTTGAAAGGCAACATGAAGAAGATTGTTGCCACCCTTGTCACCGAAAAACTGTGAATCCTGACGCCACACATTCCTCACGAATCTCTCACCGCCACAGAAGTACCCTTTCATCCTCCGCTCCCAAGTTCTCACCACCGTGGCCGACGATATTTCCCCATTTATGATTGGTATCCCTCTGGTTTTCTTATTTTCATTCCTTCTTATGTTTTGATTCTGAAATAAAGAAAAGAAAGAACAAAGAAGATGAAGAGGAAAAGAAGGAAGAAAGAAGAAGAGAAAGGTAAAGATTATTCAGGAAGTGAAGTGAGAGAAGTTCTTAGTGACAAGTTAAAGAAAAGAGAAAAGGGAAAAAATTGAATTGGATCTGAGATTGACATTGGGAAAAGAGAAAAGTTGAAATATTTAGATTGGTTTGGAACCAAAGAGTACCAAGTGACATCATCAATTGATTCAAACCTAAAAATCTAAGCCATAATACAATAAGTATTTAGTTGGAATCCAGCAATGTGACATCATCAGTTACAAAAAGTAATTTTAGGACCAAAATTACCCTTATTTTGGAGATGTGGCAAATTTAGAGGGAAGGGCAGAAATGACTTTTCCATAACATCAAATTTTCTTATATTATAGATTTTTATAAAAAACTATTTTTAAAATATGATTTCTTTTAATATTTTTTTAAGTTAAAACAAATGCCCCCTTATCTCACTATTAAATCATTTCCACTATGCCACGTCATGAAGGTGACGAGAAACACAAGAAAGGGCGGTTTGAATTGGGTTTCTAAAAATATAAACTTTTTTAACCCAGCACAACAAGCAAAAAGCGAAGAACAAAAATAATGGAACAATTATTTTTATCCTAGTTCACTATCAACTAAGCTACCTCCAGTCCACCCGCCAAGGTGATTTTGCTTTATCAGCAAAGACTTAATCCACTATAACCAAACTAATTACAACATAAAAACTTATTGTCAATGTCTTCTTGAGTATTCTAACTAAACCCTAGTCATTCAAGGAAAATACAATCAAACAGATTGAGATACAAAGTGTGTTTACAAAATGCGTCTAAGAAAGCAAAATACACAAATGAATTACAAGTTTATCACACAAAATATATTTTATGAAGAGTATGAACAAAAGCTCTAGTGTGTGTTTTCTTTTCTCTCAAATATTTCACAAAATTCATTGTTCACGTATATGATAATCTCTTAGAATGTCTAGCACTTTTTCATTCTTCCAAGTCTCCTTTATATAGGCAATGAAAAGATCCATTGGACGGTAGAGTTGGAATGCCAAAATGTAGTTGTATCCTTACATAACGACTTGTGAAAATGGGAGACAAAATGGTACAATAGTACAGTCCTTAGCCCATAAAATCAGTGTAGTGGAAAGAATATTTGGTCTTGTATTGTGTACTATTTTCATTACGTAAAATCTTTTGATCTTATCTTCAATACTTATAGGCTTCTGATAGTTAGGTGGTGAAACATGCATAAAAGAAGAGTACAAATTTGGTTGAGAGAAACTTCAGAAACTTGGTCTTCAGAGTCTTTATCCAGTTCATCAGAACCTAGTCTTCAGAGTTTGGTGACACAGTTCAGAGTTGATGAGAGTGCATGGCTTCAAAACATATCAACGTCAGAAGCATCAGAGTAGTAAAGCTTTGGATGAGCTTAAAGTCATAAGCGTTGAAGTACATGATCTAGAGCTTGATTATCTTATAAACCATGTATCTCAGAGTTAGAGTGCACTAGGTTCATAATTTTATGACATCACATGTCATTCATTCAGAGTTATAAATTGAAACTATAATATTCACACTAAACAAATTAATTAGGATAAAAAATTGTTTTCTAAGAGTTTATGAATTGTTATCATCAAAACACAAGACTGGATGCAGAATCAAAACTTGTTCTTACAATCTCCCCCTTTTTTATGATGACAAAACCATAAATGTTGATGAACAATTTTTACTTGGTTTAGTCACATGAAAACATTAGAGTGATGTTTGTAAGCTCTCCCTGAATTTTATACTATTAAAATTATTTGTAAATCTAGAAGTTACGAGTTAGGTTTGCAAGCCACCCCCCCCCCCCCCCCCCCCCCCCCCCCGAGTTTAAGACTTTAAATTTTTTTAACATATACAAATATTTCAATCAGCATGAAAGAAATAACTTCCCTAAACGAGGATGATTGGTTAACATATCTTCTGATCCCTTTTCATTTCAAAAATCAGAAAGTCTCATTATCAGAAGAGCTAGAGAGTCAAAGTCTTCATTGAAATTGTATCAGAACTTGATTAGAAATCCTCAATTTCTTGTACCAAAGTTTATTTGAAAACTCACTTGATTCAGATCTTAGTTAGAAAAACCATATATGCTTGGTTGATATGCCTTATGATCATGAAGTTCTGATAACCTAGTTAGCTTGATCGAAAAAGTTAACAATAATGGTGAACTTAATCAAAGTTCCCAGATTCCAGATAAATTATCAGAATCAATGTTTGGGATTCATAAAGAAAATAAGTATCAAAATTATATCCACTTTCTCCCCCTCTGTCATCAATCAAAAAGAAAATGCATAAAGAGAGAAAGTAATAACACAAAAAAAACTTCATTTCATTCAAAATAGATAAAGATAAAGATACAAAAAAAAAACTTAAGCGAAAAAACAAGAAAACAATAAGTTTTTAAAAGAGTTTCTAAGGTGGGGTGGCAATCTGGATAAAATGGCATGAAGCATTCCTTCAATCTTGGTGTTAATTTCAACCTATTCCTTGAACATTTTATCTTACTTGTCTAGGTGAGATCTAACCACTTGATTCTCATTCTTCATCTCTTGTAAAGTCTTCAACATCCACACTTGGTTTTGCTTCAGATACAGTTTGAAATTCTGGTATGTAGATCCCAAATATCGTATACAATGTCACTACACCAGGATCAGGACATTGTCACAACACAAACAATAATAGTGTTCAAGTAGGTAACATGAAGTAAATAACATTGCACTCTCGTATGCAGCAACGCGATATCCAAGCTCTCTACAGTTGGAACATCAAAGATAAGCAGACACTTCTCCGCCACTTGTTTCAATCCCAACCTACAAATGGAAAATAAAATAAGCATCGACGGTGTTTTCACACACATGTAGCATACTAGGGAACAAACATAATTAAACAACCTAGCCGGACGGACCGACCTGCTATGATACCACTATGTAACATCCTAAAAGCCCACGCGTAATTATCAAAGAATTTAATTAACGAAATACAATCACTTAGGGTGTGTCATACCCCAAAATTTGCCCATTAATATTTCAAGACATTTTTCAGGGCACTCCGACTCATTTTTATGACACTGATCTCAAAGGAACGAAGGCCCAGCTCACGAATGGCCCAATCCAGAAAATGACCCAAAACTGGCCTGTTCGCTACGCGTTCGCTACCAGCTCGCCTAGCGAACGTTCGCTACCAGCTCGCCTAGCGAACGTTCGCTACCAGCTCGCCTAGCGAACGTTCGCTACACGTTTGCTACTAGCTCGCCTAGCGAAGCTGACAGACAACAGAAAATTTCGGGCTTCATTCTGAGCCCATTAGGTCATGAAAAAGAGCATTATAAGTACCAGCACTTCAGTAATGAAAAAGGGAACGAAAACGGACGAAAGGAGAACCCTAGCAAGCAAACCCTAGCGCTCACAAACGGAAAACCCTGAAGGAAAAGCCGGCGGCCGAAGCTACCACCGCCCAACTCAATCCGGCTCGCCAATTCAAGGTTGCAATTCGATTGCAAACAGGTTGGCATTACTATTATCGCTTTATTTTCTTAATTTGCATGTGATACCGCTTTATGTTCTTAACTTGCATGTGATATTATAATTGAATTCATAAACATATTTAAGGTTTTGCATGTGAATTTAAGTGTGCCTGAATATTGTGAATGCTGAACCATGTAATTATGTGTTGGATGCCATAAGCCATGCCGCAGGTTGAAGTCATACTGTTCTGAAATTCAAAACCCGCAGCCGCTCGCTAGCACATCGCTAAGCGAGCATGTAGCGAGTATTCGCTAGGCCTTCGCTAGTCGAGGCAGAGGCGAACTGGACAGTCGCTTATATTTCGTTTATTCTGTGCTATGCTTCTCCGATCTGTTCCCTTATCATCATACATTGTTTTGCATGACATTTTTGCTGCTGTGTTTCTTTTGCGGTGTGATCCTCGATTGCACCCCGATTTGGTATTCTAACCCGTTTGCTGAATTTTGCAAAGGTTCACATGTCCCAGAAAAAGATTGCCGTTTAGGTCTTCCACTTTATTTGTGGGATACCCTTGTGGAGTTTCACCTTAAATTACCTAATTAATTTTAATGTATTAATTTTAATGTATTAATTTTAATGTATTGATTTTAATGTGGAGATTCACCTTCAATCACCTAATTGACTTTAAAATATGGCCTTTAAATATGCGATCTTGGACCTCTCTTTTGCCTTACGATATTACGGTATAACGGTCATGTCCCGCGAATGTAGGGATACCCTTAGCAAAGACCCTTTGATTAAATCATCATGTCCCTTTAAAATAAATCATAGTCCCTCGGATGTTGCCTTCGAATATATGATTTTGTCCCTCGATGACCCTTCGGTGTAGCCTACGGTTAAATGATGATTGTCCCTTCGAATGCTAAGGTATCCTCACAACTGTTGCCTTCAATGACCAATCGATGACCCTACGATGACCCTTTTACATCCAAAGGATAAAATTACTTACTTCTCAATAGTAAGGACAGTTTTACCCTCATAAGGATATGAAATGCCCAGAAAGACCTCGGACAGGTATAACCCTTAATTGCTCATTCATAACCTAAAACTACTTTTCACACCTTACACCTTTCAAAACCTCCATTAGAAGATCACCACTTGGCATACATTCGCACTAGAATCATTGCCGAGTTATATTTTTCTAAACTATTTTCAAAACTAAACGAGATAACCACTTTGTATACATTCATTCAAGAATCATTGCAAAGTTAAGTTCTCCTTTTCAGAACATTTTCTACACATTTTTCAAACACTTTTTTAAACGAGAAAAACATAAATGATTGAGCAATTAAGAGCCCATGAATAACCATGGATACAAAGGGTGCTAACACCTTCCCTTTGTATAATGTACCTCCTGAACCTAAGAATCTAAATTAAGGTCTTTCCTGTTCTTTTCCACCTCTCCTTATGGGATAAAAGAAAAGTCGGTGGCGACGCGATTAAAAAACACATTAAAGTCAGTTCACCGTATGACAGAACTGGCGACTCTGCTGGGGACTATAAAGAGAGGTCACCTTAAAAAATCATTTATGTTTTCGGATTGTTCCTTCTGTTAAGGGATTGTTTGAGTGAAAGATCCTACACCCGGATCTAGTGTACCTTAGGTAAGTAGCAATAGATCATCGCGACTATCCGGCGTATACTGGAATGGTTAAAATGATGGCTACGGTTAATGTGACACTTTGGATGTCCTGATGTTCCTCATGTTTACTTGAGGAAAAATTTGGCATTCGCGTGGTGTCATCAAAGCATTAACCAGACCTTTAGAACCCTAATTGACTCATCCTAGCCATTAGAAAGTAGTGAGATAACTGACTTCGGTTCCGACTGGGGTTGGTTGAGACTCGATACTACACTCTTTGAGATTGGACTTTAGGGAAGCTTTGGTCAACCACTTGGCGTTGCACTGAAGTGGACTTAAAGAAAGGTCGATGATCTGAGATCCTTCTAGAACCCGGTTACTATTCTAGGACAGGTTGAACCAACCAAACTTCAGTGGGGAGGGTACTTACCTATGGAACTCATGCAAGCCTTGAAACTTAGGAATGATGGTTGTGTGACTTGCTTGTGCTTGTTATTTACTTAACATCATAACATCATCAGAACATCATGGCATTGAACTAACCATTTCGAGGACTTAGGGATTTAACTTTGCTCTATTTTGTAAAAAAAAAAAAAAAAAAAAAAGTTTCCTTTTTTGGTAGTTTATGCAAAGTTAAATTCCAAAAGTCCTTGAAAACATTTCGTACATTGCATAGCATAACATTGCATAACAGGTGTTCTAAAGGGATCAATGTTCTCACGGTTTTCATGCAAACAGAAAAATGGACCTCGAACAAACTGTCAAAGATCTCCATGCTCAGAATGCTCATCTTCAGGAGATGATCTTGAACTTATCCAAGGGGCAGGAAGAACTGAAGGCTCTCTTGCTCGAGAAGAAAAAGGACAAGAAACCTGTGAGTTACATTAACCCGGGAAGAAGGCAGTTTACGAAGATCAATATGACTTTAGCACAAGCACTGCAGGGTATGCTAAAAGCAAATTTAATCACCCTCAGAGATCCTCCCGCAAGACCCAACACTACTTCTCCTAGTTATAATCCCGACGCCAGGTGTGCGTATCACTCCGATAGCCCCGGGCATAATACGAACGATTGTTGGTCGTTGAAGAATAAAATTCAGGATATGATCGACGCCGGAGAATTTAAATTGGATCCGCCTGAGACTCCTAAGGTCATCACTGCTCCTCTGCCTAATCATGACAAAACTCTTAATGCTATAGAGGAGGCTGACAGCGATTGCGACCTGGATAGCTGGGTCTACCCAACAATTGGTGACGGACTCAATAATTGGAAGGCTGAAGACACTATCCCGATTTCCTTTAGTCGGGAGTAATTGTTATTGCTATTTTAGTATTTCAAAAGCATTGTGTCTATGCCCGGGGCACAATAGCTAATTTGTTAAGGGTTTTGTCATTTTCATAAGCATATTCATATTCAATAAATCAATGGACTTTTTGCATTCAAATATTGCGCTCTTTATCTTTCCTGTCATTTTTCAAACAAGCTATGTTTTCTTGCACACACTCACGTAACAATTTGCCGATCCATATCCACTCTGGATCCTGTTGGTAATGATTCTGCTACTGTTCATTATGACTTTGAAAATCCGATCTACCAAGCCGAGGATGGAAGTGAGGAAGATTGTTAAGTCCCTGGAGAACTTGCCCGACTACTGCAAGAAGAAAAGACTATACAGCCGCATGAGTAATCAATTGAAATTGTAAATCTGGGTACTGAAATAAACAAGAAAGAAGTCAGAGGTTTCTTGGGGCACTCGAATTACATTGCCTAATTCATTCCACACCTGACTGCTACCTGCAAACCATCTTCAAATTACTAAAAAAGAAAAATCGAGAGATGGTATGGAATGATGAATGACAAAATCAAGAAGTATCTCCAAGAACCTCCCATCCTGATACCACCAGTTGAAGGAAGACCTCTAACTATGTATTTGACCGTGTTAGAAAATTCAATGAGGTGTGTGTTGGGGCAACATGACAAGTCTGGTCGAAAAGGGCATGCCATATATTGCCTTAGCAAAAGGTACCGACTGTGAAACAAGATACTCACAGCTCGAGAAAGCTTGTTGTGCTTTGGCTTTGGGCTGCTCGCCGACTAAGACAGTATATGTTGAATCATACCACTTTATTGATTTCTAAGATGGATCTTATCAAATATACATTCGAGAAACCTGCTGTCTCCTGAAAGAGTTATCACTGATAATGGTACTAAACTGAACTTTGCATGCAGTTCAAAATAAAACACCATAACGCTTCTCCGTACCGGCCAAAGATAAACGGCGCCGTGGAGGCTGCTAACAATGTCCAGAAGCTCATACAAAAGATAGCAGTAACATACAAAGACTGGCATGAGATGTTACCGTTTGCTCTTCACGGGTTATCGCACTTCAGTACGCACTTCGACAGGGGAAACTCCTTTCTCTTTAGTCTACGGAATGGAAGCCGTTTTACCAGTGGAAGTTCAGATTCCCTCTCTACGAATCATGAAAGAGGCGGGCTTAGATGAAGATGAATGGATTCAGACTCGACTCGACCAGATAAACTTGATCGATGAGAAGAGACTTGCGGCTGTTTGTCATGGACAGATATATCAGAAGCGCATGACCCAGGCATTTAACAAAAGAGTCAAGAGACAGGTGTATCAAATTGGCGACTTGGTGGTAAAGCGCATCACTCTACCACGAGGTGATCCCAGAGGCAAATGGATTCCCACGTACGAAGGGCCGTTTGTAGTTAAGAAGGTATTCTCTGGTGGAGCCATGATACTTGCTACAATGGATGGCGAAGACTTCCCGCATCCCGTGAACGCAGACATAGTCAAAAAATACTACGCATAAAAGAGACCCGCTAGGTCGACGTACCTAGGCAAAAGTAAGGGCATCCCGGCGAACCAAAAGGGTTCGGGCAAAAATTAGGGATAAACATATAAAAATGTACACCCGGCAAGTCGAAAACCTGAAAAGGCGGCTTGGGCAAAAAAGGGTATCCTGGTGGACTGAAAACCTGAAAAGGCGGTCCAGGCAAAAATTAGGGATTAAAAGCGTATGACTATGTCCCATTCTCAAACAGCTTCATCCAAGTTCAAGGGACTGAACAAGCCAATCACTTCTATCCGACAGTAGGGGATGAGATACTTGAAGACATAATGACAGTGGCAGAATTAAAATCAATAGGACTTTTTCTTCATAGCTTTCCTTTGTTGTCTCGACGATTTCCTCTTACTAGGATTTCTGTCTCCTTGTATTCAAATTGCCTATTTATAGGCCTTCTTTCAAAATCAATACAATTTCATTTCCAAAAAGATGCTGTTGCTTTACTTTCTTTGTTTTGTTTGCGTAAACGTCCATTGATTTAACTTGAATTGATATATGCATTTGAATATGATCAATGTTTACCAAAAATGCATGCCTGGAATAGTAATAGCAACTACTACACGACTTCAGGATCGAGGAGAAGGTCTAACCATGCTTTCCAATGAATCCGTTGCTAATTCTATTCCCCAACAAGAACCAGCTATTTCCCAGCAAAGGTCGGCATCATCAGACATACTGGTCATCTCTTCTACCCCCAGCCAGGCTCTGCTGAATATCTCTGCCACCAGATAAAGGTCAAATACCCCTAGCTAAGGAAGGGTCATCAATACAAATATCTCCGACCAGAAGACTGAGATTTATTTCCCCAGTAGAGTCCCCTGGAAGAACGTTTCAGACACATAGTGCATTCATTACATCATTTCACATCACATACCTACATACAATTTTCATTCCGCATCATACACATTACATCATTTCATAACATACACCTGTATACAATGCTCTCATTTATTCCAGACGCATAATTCACTCATTACATCATTTCACAGCACACGCATGCATACAACATTTGCATCTCATGCATCATGACATGGCATGAAGCTAACTTTATTTTTCAGGTCAATTATCCTTCTGACACAGTCAAAACAAAGGTCCATTCAGACGGGCATCTTTATCCATTACATTCAAGATTTAACTATATCCCTCAGATACTGCCTAGCGTACGGTATATTCCGAGGTGCAGTCTAGCGTACGACTACTTTCTTCTTCAGATACATCTTTCAGATATACTCCATGTCAACATTCATTCTGACATCCTCCTAACGATGGCATCTATAAGCCCATCCCAAATATTCATTGCAAATACAACATATACAAATACTATCAGATATAGCCTAGCATACGGTTCATTCTGATTCGGCTCAACATATAACTCCTTCCACTCAGATACGATCTAACGGACGATCCATTCTGGTCTTCAACTACTCCCAACACGGTCTAATGTACGACCCAGTTGGACCTTCACTTCTCAGGTACTGCCTAGCATACGGTCCATCCTGATTCATCTCAACACATGACTCCTTCAACTCAGATACGATCTAGCGTACGATCCATTCTGACCTTCATTCTACTCAAATACAGTCTAATGTACGACCAAGTTAGACCAGATTCTGCGAATACAGTCTAATGTACGACCAAGTTAGACCTTCAAGTCAGATTCTGCAAATACAGTCTAATGTACGACCAAGTTAGACCTTCAAGTCAGATTCTGCAAAGACAGTCTAATGTACGACCAAGTTAGACCTTCAAATCCTCAGATTCTGTTCAGTGACAGTCTAATGTACGACCAAGTTAGACCAGATGCGGCTCAAGTACAGTCTAATGTACGACCAAGTTAGACCAGAGGCTGCTCAAATACAGTCTAATGTACGACCAAGTTAGACCAGATTCTGCTTAGTGACAGTCTAATGTGCGACCAAGTTAGACCGTCAAGTCCTCGGATTCTGCCCAGATATAGTCTAATGTACGACCAAGTTAGACCAGATTCTGCTCAGTGACAGTCTAATGTGCGACCAAGTTAGACCGTCAAGTCCTCGGATTCTGCCCAGATATAGGCTAATGTACGACCAAGTTAGACCTTCAAGTCCTCAGATTCTGCTTAGTGACAGTCTAATGTACGACCAAGTTAGACCTTCAAGTCCTCAGATTCTACTTAGTGACAGTCTAATGTACGACCAAGTTAGACCTTCAAGTCAGATTCTGCAAATACAGTCTAATGTACGACCAAGTTAGACCAGATGCTGCTCAGATACGGTTTAATGTACGACCAAGTTAGACCTTCATCTGCTCAGATGCTACCTAGTGTACGGTATACTTCTGAAGTGTAGTCTAGCATATGACTACCCCCTTTTATAATCAGATTCAGCCTAATGGACGGCATTCTGCTCAGATACGGTTTAATGTACGACCCAGTTTGACCGTCATCTGCTCAGATGCTACCTAGTGACAGGTACATTTCTGAATTGTAGTCTAGCGTACGACTACCCCCTTTTATAAGCAGATTCAGCCTAATGGACGGCTCGTTCTGCTCAGATGCGGTTTAATGTACGACCCAGTTAGACCTTCATCTCCTCAGATGCTACCTAGTGTATGGTACAGCTCTGAAGTATAGTCTAGCATATGACTACCCTCTTTTATAATCAGATTCCGCCTAATGGACGGCATTCTGCTCAGATACGGTTTAATGTACGACCCAGTTAGACCTTCATCTGCTCAGATGCTACCTAGTGACAGGTACATTTCTGAATTGTAGTCTAGTGTACGACTACCCCTTTCATCGTCAGATTCAGCCTAATGGACGGCATTCTGCTCAGATACGGTTTAATGTACGACCCAGTTCGACCTTCATCTGCTCAGATGCTGCCTAGTGTACGGTACATTTCTGAAGTGTAGTCTAGCATATGACTACCTCCTTTCATCATCAGACACAGCCTAACGGACGACTCATCCTGCGACTCCAATACGGTCTAGCATAAGACCCATTTGGGTCTTCAACTCAGACACGATCTGACATACGATTCGGTCTGATCTTCTATCCCCAGTGAAATCACCCGCTTAATGGAGGTTTCGTTCTGCAACTCAGAAACGATCTAGCATATGATCCATTCTGATTTTTCATCCTCAGCAAAGTCATCCGCCTAACGAACAGCCCACTCTGGTATTCAGATACAGTCTAGCATATGATCCATTCTGATCCCTTATCCCCAGCAGCATATAACACACTCTGACTCGGTACGACATCCATGTCTTCAGATATCGTCTAATGAACGACGCACCCTGAAGTTCTCATCATCAAATTCCCTGGATGGCATCTTTAAGCCCATCTCCATCAAGACTAGCTCCTGATTGACAAGCGCAAATTTTTGGGCATTTTAGTGTTCAATAATCTTCCACCTCCAGACCACGAATGGTGCACATACCATTCTACTCTCTCGGTTCAAGAATATTGAACAGGGGCAGCTGTCATACCCCAAAATTTGCCCATTAATATTTCAAGACATTTTTCAGGGCACTCCGACTCATTTTTATGACACTGATCTCAAAGGAACGAAGGCCCAGCTCACGAATGGCCCAATCCAGAAAATGGCCCAAAACTGGCATGTTCGCTACGCGTTCGCTACCAGCTCGCCTAGCGAACGTTCGCTACCAGCTCGCCTAGCGAACGTTCGCTACACGTTTGCTACTAGCTCGCCTAGCGAAGCTGACAGACAACAGAAAATTTCGGGCTTCATTCTGAGCCCATTAGGTCATGAAAAAGAGCATTATAAGTACCAGCACTTCAGTAATGAAAAAGGGAACGAAAACGGACGAAAGGAGAACCCTAGCAAGCAAACCCTAGCGCTCACAAACGGAAAACCCTGAAGGAAAAGCCGGCGGCCGAAGCTACCACCGCCCAACTCAATCCGGCTCGCCAATTCAAGGTTGCAATTCGATTGCAAACAGGTTGGCATTACTATTATCGCTTTATTTTCTTAATTTGCATGTGATACCGCTTTATGTTCTTAACTTGCATGTGATATTATAATTGAATTCATAAACATATTTGAGGTTTTGCATGTGAATTTAAGTGTGCCTGAATATTGTGAATGCTGAACCATGTAATTATGTGTTGGATGCCATAAGCCATGCTGCAGGTTGAAGTCATACTGTTCTGAAATTCAAAACCCGCAGCCGCTCGCTAGCACATCGCTAAGCGAGCATGTAGCGAGTATTCGCTAGGCCTTCGCTAGGCGAGGCAGAGGCGAACTGGACAGTCGCTTATATTTCGTTTATTCTGTGCTATGCTTCTCCGATCTGTTCCCTTATCATCATACATTGTTTTGCATGACATTTTTGCTGCTGTGTTTCTTTTGCGGTGTGATCCTCGATTGCACCCCGATTTGGTATTCTAACCCGTTTGCTGAATTTTGCAAAGGTTCACATGTCCCAGAAAAAGATTGCCGTTTAGGTCTTCCACTTTATTTGTGGGATACCCTTGTGGAGTTTCACCTTAAATTACCTAATTAATTTTAATGTATTAATTTTAATGTATTAATTTTAATGTATTGATTTTAATGTGGAGATTCACCTTCAATCACCTAATTGACTTTAAAATATGGCCTTTAAATATGCGATCTTGGACCTCTCTTTTGCCTTACGATATTACGGTATAACGGTCATGTCCCGCGAATGTAGGGATACCCTTAGCAAAGACCCTTCGATTAAATCATCATGTCCCTTTAAAATAAATCATAGTCCCTCGGATGTTGCCTTCGAATATATGATTTTGTCCCTCGATGACCCTTCGGTGTAGCCTACGGTTAAATGATGATCGTCCCTTCGAATGCTAAGGTATCCTCACAACTGTTGCCTTCAATGACCAATCGATGACCCTTTTACATCCAAAGGATAAAATTACTTACTTCTCAATAGTAAGGACAGTTTTACCCTCATAAGGATATGAAATGCCCAGAAAGACCTCGGACAGGTATAACCCTTAATTGCTCATTCATAACCTAAAACTACTTTTCACACCTTACACCTTTCAAAACCTCCATTAGAAGATCACCACTTGGCATACATTCGCACTAGAATCATTGTCGAGTTATATTTTTCTAAACTATTTTCAAAACTAAACGAGATAACCACTTTGTATACATTCATTCAAGAATCATTGCAAAGTTAAGTTCTCCTTTTCAGAACATTTTCTACACATTTTTCAAACACTTTTTTAAACGAGAAAAACATAAATGATTGAGCAATTAAGAGCCCATGAATAACCATGGATACAAAGGGTGCTAACACCTTCCCTTTGTATAATGTACCTCCCGAACCTAAGAATCTAAGTTAAGGTCTTTCCTGTTCTTTTCCACCTCTCCTTATGGGATAAAAGAAAAGTCGGTGGCGACTCTTGCTAACCGCGACATTGCGATTAAAAAACACATTAAAGTCAGTTCACCGTATGACAGGGTGTCACTCACAATAATCATAGCCTTCTGCGTAACACGGGTTACAACAAAGCATTTTATTGCATACGTTTGCACTTAGGATGTTTACACGACATCAAAGTCATATGAATAACTTTGCAGTGGAATCACAATAAAAAAACATACCAGTTTAAATTCTCATAATAGTTTTCATAAAAAAATTAAAAGCACCGACTCGTGAGTCTTCTCCACGTACAATCACACCAAAACAAAAAACAAATACGAGAGCATGCATTGTCTCTCAGGAAATTTCAACACAAAACAAATAATTCGTTCCCTGGTGTTATATATTAGAGCATAACCAATGCTAATATGAATAAACTAAAAAAAATAGCCCCAGGAGCTAACTTCCACTCACAACAGCATCTCTAATTTTGAGTATCTGCACAATGCCCATGTAAAAACAACATTCAAACATGAGGGGTGAGAATTTATTTCAATAATAACAACATAGAATGTAAAATTGAGTAAAACATCTAAACAGTCATGCACAATAACATATCATATCCTTACGCCCAAATTATCATCAACATCACATACAACAACAACATCATCACACATAGTCATATTCACACATATAATTCATTCATGTTATGCGACTCATGACAACGACTATGAATCATATGCATGTGGTACCAATTCAATATTTGGTTCTTCTTACGAACTTGATTCCCCATTCAGAATCATGAACTCCCAATTATGAGTTCCGGATAAGTCTTTTGTCCCCCTTCGGACCTATGACTTATCTCCTTCAACATATCAATAATTGATGTTTGACATGATAATAATGCAATTAACACAACAATTATAATAATATTTAGTGATCCACAACCGATTACACAATTGCAACCATGCATAACACAATCCATACTTCTGGACTACCACCAATATAATCAAACACATCATCTCCTTCGGAGTTCTGAATAAGTCTTTCATCCCCCTTCAGACCTATGACTTATCTCCTTCAACATATCAATAATGAATTGCAATGAATGTTTTAAAATCCAACGGTTTGCAGTTTTTAAGAAAACGATGAATCCTAAGTATGTGAAATTTTAATATGAAAAATAAAATATAGAGAGAGTATATAAGATTTATAGTAGTTTAGCACACTTGTCCTTATTTTGTGTCTAGTCTACTTTTCAATGGTCGTTCATTAAAAAATCATAGTTTTTCACTAAGATTTGACAATTGTTTTACAAGGTCATTTAATACAATCACAGAATTCAAGATAATGCTGAAAATTAAATCATTTTTTATCTGAATCTTCTATTCAAATGAACATTGAAACTGATTTACGCAAAATCTTCACTAAATCTTGACTTCCACCTTCCAGATTCAAAAATTCTGCTCCAAGTGTCCGTTTTGCAACAACTTCTCATAAGTCCACGTCCATTATGTAACAACTTCTCATAAGTCCTACATGTTCCTTATTTGAGCTTTGATTTGTCTAAAGGCAACCCAACTCTGAATATAGGAACTTTCACACAATTCTATCGTGAGTTAAAGACTTAATCATATATAATCATTTAAATTTTACTCATATCGAAGCCGAAGTATTCTCTTTAGAGATTTTCCTTAAAACTTTATCATCAATGCATAAGATATTAAAACTTCTGACCTTATCCATCATCTCGATTTTGTCTGTTTGTGTTAGGTGTTCCTTATCCTTTAATATTTCAATACATTTTATTTTAAGTTAAGATTGATTGTATCTTCACTTTCCACAATCTAAATTCATTATTTTTGTAACTTTATTTTCAATCTATCATTTAGAATCAATAGTACTCACTAGCAAAAATTCCCTTTACCCCACAATAAACATTATTAGAAAAAAAAGTAGAATAATTCAAAGTTCTAAAAATATATGTATGTGAAATGTGTCATATATGATATGCTGACTTATGGAGAGTTTATATAGAAAAATGTGCAGTTGTTATCGCAACCTCTTTAGTTTAAAAGATAAATAAATAAAAAATATTAACTATCTATCTATTAAAAAATTATATTAGTAAAATGATATATTTATAATTAACAAATGCTAAAAATTGAAACTATTTTATTTTACCACCTCATTCATTTTTTATTTTATTTTTTTAACTTTCTCACCCTTCATTTTCTTCTCTTAATTTAAATTTTAAATTTTTTCACATTTTTTCTCATATTTTTTCACTTTTATTTTAATTTTCTCTCTCTTCATTTTCTTTTTTCTATTTTATTATAAATAACAAAATTTGAATATTTTTTTATTTAATGAAGAAGAACGCAAAAAATTAGTGAATTTTTAAAACACAAAATTCATATAAAATAAAACATAATTATTTTAAAACTATCATATATAAAAAGTATTCATAATTTATAATCATTGTTTTATAATTAAATAACTCATTTGAAATTGACATATGTATATAAATATATTTTATATTGTATCAAATTGGATAACATTTAATAAATATGCACACAATTAACTTTCAATTTCACGCGTCACTATCATGATAATATATATTTTATTTTAATCAATAATTATCTTTATTTGAGAGGCAAATTTTTTATTTTCAAATATGATTTTTTTTTCTTTATCCACATCACGAGTCTCTTTTTTAATATGATTATTTAATACAATTTAATTTATATAACTATTGTTCATTTTACAATTAAATAACATATTATAAATTGACATGTGTATCTAAAAATATTTTATATTGTATCAAATTGAATATCACTCAATAATGGTGCATAGCATTAACTTTCCATTTCATGTGTCATTATCAAGACAATATCTATTTTATTTTAACCAATAATTATTTTTAATTGAGAGATGAATTATTTATTTTTGAATGTGAATTTTTTTTCCCTTCAAATTATTTTTATAATTGAAATTTATAAGTGTATCTAAATATATTTTATACTTTATTAAATAAATTTGCCCCGAACAGTAATCTAGTAGAATTTTTTAATAATACGCCATTTTAATAATTTAGCACGTGAAATTAAAAATTTTAAATTACAATATAATTACTAAAGTAGATATTAATATCTTAATTAACTCATGTGGTAGAAATTTATAGAAAATTATAGGGTCTTGATACACCCTTTATATACAAATTAATTAATTTGTGTATATCCATTTGGCATCCACCGATTACATCTTAAAATGAGAGATAAAATTGTTGTTTTAATTTACTACTCTTATTTTGTTTTAAATGAGATGAGAGAGGGGTGTCATAAATTTTTTTCTAAGTACAAACCATTATTATGTTAGTGTAAGTCCTAGAGGTCAATACTTTTGGTACTTGTATCGAATTATTTATTAATAATAAAAAACTTTTTCTTTATTATGTTCGTTTAATAAAGTCCCTAGAATAGATAGTCCATTTAATGTATCAAGTGTGACTTAATCATGAGATCTCATTAAAAATAAGGACATTATTCTTAAAGTATCCGCAGTCGAGTTTTGTTGTGAAGTGTGATAACATTAAAGCATTAAGATTGTTGTGTATATAGACTGATGATCACATATAATGTATCATGGATAAAGAGTTATCAAGTCTTAAACATAGGTATGAATATTAGGAGTAATATTTTTACTGGATTGACCCGCTATGAGAATACCATATAGAATATTATGCAAAGTATCATAAGTTATTCCCATGGTGATAGTGGTGTATACCACCCTTCGACCTGAAACCACTATGGACCCTAGATGTAGAGTTGAGTGCTTTATTGCTGATCAAACATTGTCCATAGCTGGATGACCATAAAGACAATTTATGGGTACTCCACGAAGCATGCTGAGGGACATGAGTGACCTAGATATAATTTGCTCATACGTGCCCAATATTGAACTAGACAAGGATGACACGGTCTATGCTTTGTGTTCAATATAGACATAGGGGCAAAAGGGTAATTGTACACATAAATATTATCACAAAAGGATTTGTCAGATCACATGACATTTTCGTGTCTTGGGTAGTAGTGATGTGTTGCTAGATATCGTTCACTATTTATTATGTTAAATACATGATTTAATATAATTGCTAATGTCGCGAAAACTTACAGGGTCACACACAAAAGGACGGATTGATGATAGATAGAGTAACTAAGGAACACCGTAAGGTACAATGTGCTTAAGTGAGTTGTGCAGAAGCATTTGTGCAGTTGTAATTTCGTTTCTCTCTCTCTCTCTCTCTCACTCACTCACTCAAAGCCTTCATTCGTAACAGTTAACACTGAGATTGAAGGAATCCGTTCGCGTGGACTGAGTAGAGGCGTTGTCACCATTCAACATTCGTGATCGCTCTGTAGATCTGCATCAAAGATTTCAATCGCCACAAGAGATAACAATTCTATCACCGATCATGCCCATTCTTAAGGATCACTAAAGGAGAAATTTTTAAATTTGGTTGCGTTTTGGATCGCTATTCTCCTTCATATTACTACTACTATTGTTGGTTACACACCTTCAATGGTTATACACCTTTGTCTTTTTTTTTGGGTTGACACCTTCATGGTTATACACCACTTTCTTGGTTTTGACACCATAATTCATGTTGACACCTTCAGTGGTTATACACCATTGTCTTTCTTTTTTTGGGTTGATAACTTTAGGATTATACACCTCTTTCTTGGTTTTGACACCACAATTCAGGTTGACACCTTCAGTGGTTATAAACCTTTGTCTTTTTTTTTTTGGGTTGACACCTTTATGGTTATACACCCCATTTCTTGGTTTCGACACCATTTTGTTACCATGTCAGTCCTAGTGCTTTGGTAAGATCCTTGTCATGTTATTCCTAGTGCTTTAACAAGTTCCTGTTTTATCTCCCTTATCATGCCAGTCCCAGTGCTTTGATAAGATCCTTGTCATGTTAGTCATAATGCTTTGACAAGTTTTTGATTTCTTTCCCTTACCATGTCAGTTCCAATGCTTTGATAAGATCCTTGTCATGTTAGTCCTAGTGCTTTGACAAATTCATGTTTTCTCTCCCTTACCATACCAGTCCCAATGCTTTGGTAAGATCCTTGTCATGTTAGTCCTAGTGCATTGACAAGTTCTTGTTTTTTTCCTTTACCATGTCAGTCCTAGTACTTCAGGAAGATCCTTGTCATGTCAGTCTCAATGCTTTGACAAGTTCATGCTTTCTTTCCCTTGCCTTGTTAGTCATATTTGCTTAGGTAATCCCTCTTGTCGGTTTAAACACCACCACCAATCTTTCTCTCTTTTAGTTTTAGTCATCTAAATACGGAGCTCTGACTTTCTTATTGCATTATAAGGATACATAGGCACAAGGATGCGAATCCTTGGCGATCACTTTTCTTTCTTTTCTCCCTTTTCTTTCTCTGGTTCCATGAACTACGTGGCTTTGACTCACTCATTGTACCATAAGAATATGTAGGCATGAGGGACCCAATCCTCCTTGAGCACTCTCTCTCTCTCTCTCTCTAACCGATTTTCTATTTTGCAGGTACATGAAGATAACAACATTCATCCAAGCAAGAGCAATCAAAACGGTTCCCATGAAGTACCATGAATTTGAGGGGTGCTAATACCTTCCCCCTGCATAACCATCTCCTTACCTATTTCTTTTTTCCCTTGAGGTTTAATTGATATTTTTCCTTCCCTCTTTTAGGATAAATAAAGTTCGATGGCGACTCTATTGTATGTTTGATCGTGCGACGCGTTCAAGTATATTTCCGTCCAACTTCAGTACCAATTCAACATTTGGTTATTCGTATGAACTTGATCCCCCTCTAGAATCCCAAACTTCCCCTTCAGACCTATGACTTATCTCCTTCAACATATCAACAATGGATGTATGACATGGTAATAATGCAATTAACACAATAATTATAATAATATTTAGTGATCCACAATCGATCACACAATTTTAACCAAGCATATTATAATCCACCCTTATGGACTACCACCAATATAATCAAACACATCATCTTAATAATTCACAACACATCAAATAATTTGTCAAAACGGACCTCGTCCATATTCGTCACATCATACACTTCTTTTCCACCTGCTATTAACCTTTAATAAAATCATTAAAAATATTTTATCTCTGAAATAGAGTTATATCCCTCTGTTTTAGCTACCCAACTCTTCAAACCCCGTCCCAAAATGATTTACGAGATGAAAATTATGATCAAAACCGTGCGCAAAAGCGTTACAAAAAAGTTGTTGTTTTTCTTAAATTTCCAACACGATTTTCATCTTCTCCAACTCCAAAACGACCATAAAATCATCACCAAAAACATTTTACCCCTGAAACAAAGTTATTTCTCTTTATCTCAGATACCCAACGCTTCAAACCCCGTCCCCATATAGCTTACGAGTTAAAACTTATGATCAAAATCGTGCACAAAGGCGTTACCAAAAAGTTGTTGTTTTTCTAAAATTTCCAGCACAATTTTCATCTTCCCCAACCCCAAAAACATCCATGAAATCATCACAATTTTTTTATGGTTTTAAATTCAGTAATAAATATACCTATATCAATCACTATTTATATTCATATAATCATGAATCTATATACTATATCAATCCCTAAAAACTTCAAAGATCATAAATGGTGAACATACATGAACACTTTAGAATATAAATTTTATTCAACAAATATCTACATTCATCATCAATCCAAAAAGAATTAAATATTTCTCTACCTTTCCATTCATATCCCTATTATTGAACCAAATTCCCACCCCTACCTTGTAATTTTGGAAAAATTCAAGTTTTTGGATATGACTTCTCTTTCCTAAAGCTCTCCTTAGGTTTTCCTTGCTTTTTTTTTCTCTTGCCTCTTTTTCCCCAATTTCAAAAGTTTCACCCCACTTCTCTTCTCATAAATCAAAAACATAATTTCTATCTTTCTAATATTCTATTAAAGTCCAACTTATTACTAACTTATATTATTTATTTTAATTCTCCATAATTCGCACTTTCCACCTCAAACTCATTATTTATTTTTTTATTTAATTTAAATAATAACACTAAAATATTATTTAATTAATTAAATAATTCTAAACAAATCTACCAACCTCTAATTACTCGTCACACTCTCTACTTAAGGGTCACCCCACCCATGTTGCTATAACACATCTCAACTATCACACAAATAATAATTAGATACACGCATAGAACTATAATTAATTAATATAAATAATTTTAGAAAAACGGGGTGTTACACATCACATGTCATTCATTCAGAGTCAGAACTTGAAACTAGAATTAGCACACTAAACGAATTGATTAGGATACAAAATTGTTCTCTAAAAGTTTATGAATTGTTATCATCAAAACATAAGACTAGATGTAGAACCAAAACGTCTTCTTACACAACATACCTTTGCTCAAATGGTGAACATTAAGTAACTTAAATTTTCATGCTTTTCTTTGAATATGTAATAATTTAACCATGGATCGATAATGTTTCAACTAAACCATGAACCTAATTTTACGGAATTGCAATGAATGTTGTAAAATCCAACAGTTTGCCGTTTTTAAGAAAATGATGAATTCTAAGCATGTGCGATTTTAATATGAAAGATAAAAGATAGGGAGAGAGTATATAAGATTTATAGTAGTTTAACACGTTCGTTCTTACTTTGTGCCTAATCCACTCTATAATGGTTGATCATTAAAATTTGACAATTGTTTTACAAGGTCATTTAATACAATCACAAAATTCAAGATAATGCTGAAAATTAAATCATTTTTCATTTGAATCTTCTCTTCACGCAAAAATCTTCACTAGATCTTGACTTCCACATTCCAGATTCAAAAATTCAGCTCCAAGTGTCAGTTTCCAACAACTTCATTGTTTGAGTTTTGATTTGTCTAAAGGTAACTCAACTATGTACATAGAAACTTCCACACAATTCTACCGAGAGTTAAAGACTTTATCATATACAATGATTTAAATTTTACTCATATCAATGTCGAAGTATTCTCATTAGTGATTTTCCTTAGAACTTTATCATCATAGCATAAGATATTGGAACTTCTGACCTTATCTGTAACACCCCGATTAAAATAAGAGAATTATTTAATTGAGTTAATATTATTTTATTAATTTAATTAAATAAAGTTGAATTATTGGATTATTATTATTATTATTATAGATATTATTTATTTTAATAATAATTAAATAAATAAAATAATTGGAATATGAAGAGTGGACGGGTAAAAGTGGAAATTGGATAAAAGAGGCCAAAGTGAGAATTCAGTTTTTTCACGTGTTTTGTCTCAGAGTCAGAGAAAGGGGAGAAACGCTGAAGAGAAAGAGAAGGAAGAGGAGGAGGCCAAAGATTGCTCAGAACTTCCTTCAATCCAAAGAGGTAAGGGGTCTGAACCTTATTAACTAATAATATGCTGAAAATGGTGAAATGTTAGATGAACGAAATTGGGATTTTAATCGAAGGAATTCGTAGAAATTATATGCAATGATGTTAGGATTTGTGAAATCGAATAGGAGACTAATTGTATTAGATGATATGAGTGAGTTTGTGCGAAATTTGGACTGTGGAAGGATGAATTTGGATAGATCTCGTAGCAGAGAAAGCCATTGCAGATCTGGAGATCTGGTTTCTGGTCATACGCGTATGGCACTAGGCAATACGCGTATGAGATGGCTGGTACGCGTATGGCGCTAGGCAATACGCGTATGGATGAGGAAGATGATGTTTTGAACGTGTTTTGGTCTCTGGTGGTACGCGTATGGGAATGTGATACGCGTAGCATACGCGTATGGACATGGGCAATACGCGTATGAAGTTGGTCAGGCGTGGGCAATACGCGTATGAGCATAGGCAATACGCGTATGGGCAGACTTGTGGTCCTTCCTGGGCTGTTGTGGTGCAGTTTCGGTTGTTTAGGCTGAGCGAGGTAACTTAGCTGATGCATAGTATACGAGGGATCATTTCCCGTTGCTTTGAGTGGTATAGATATTAGTAGAGTGTGATAATACTGTGTTTGATTATGTGGCATGATGTGATATGCTTTTATGATAGAATGTGTTAATGATGATGATAACATGACTATATGATGCTGTTGTTGCTATGTTGATTATGATGCATGCTTGGTGTGCATGCATTCATGAAAGGCCGATGCCTAGTGATGAACGGACTGAGTTCCAATGATGTTGTTGACTCCGGGCTTGTTGAGAGGCTTGGTTCCTTACGGGGAACTCGGATTCTATGGTGATGAATCTGGGAGTGGTGATCCTGTAGTTGGTCACAAAATGGGTATACCGAGTCGTGTTGAGTCATGCATGGGTGTGTGCATTGCATTTGATATGTTGTTTTGTTGATGTTCATGAGTATGTTGATTATGATGATTATGATGAGTTGTGTTGGCATATGTGAAATATATTTATTTTTATATTTCTGTCGTTATATTATTATTTAATAATGTAATTCTCACCCCTTCTGCATGTGTTTATGTTCATCTATGATGAGCAATGTGCAGATAAAGAGGAGTAGCTATTGTTGAGGTTTGAAGAATAAGTGTAGAGTTATTCTACAGAGTCGAGTCAAATGCTCTGGTCATGTGACACCGGGGTTATGGGATTCGATAGATAATTGGTTATTATTTACGTTGTTTATGATGACTAATATGTTGAGATGCTTTGTTGAGATAATGATGAAATATTTTTATGAATTGTTATGTGATGAATGATGATATTGTGCTGTTGTCCGCTGCGAAGTTTTAAGTTTTAAATAATATATTTTATGTTGTGATGCGATAATTGTTATGTTGAAAGAAATGTAAACTCTTCTACATGTTGTACTCTGATAATATATTTAAATATGTCGTTTGGGTAGAAGGGTGTTACATTAGTGGTATCAGAGCATGGTCAGTCCAGTCTGTTGGTGTAAGCCCTAGAGGCCAATACATTTTGGTACTTGTATCGAATAATAAAAGGCATTCTCTTTATTATGGTTGATTAATAAAGTCCCTGGAATAGATAGTCCGTTTAATGTATTAAGTGTGACTTAATCATGAGAACACATTAAACATAAGGACACTATTCCTAAAGTATCCGTAGTCGAGCTTTAGTGTGAAGTGGGATAACATTAAAGCATTAAGACTATTATGTTTGTAGACTGATGATCACATCTCATGGATCATGGATAAAGAGTTATCAAGTCTTAAACATAGGTATGAATATTAGGAGTAATATTTATACCGGATTGACCCGCTATGAGAATACTATATAGAACGTTATGCAAAGTGTCATAAGTTATTCTCATGGTGATAATAGTGTATTCCACTCTTCGACCTGAAACCACTATGGATCCTAGGTGTAGAGTCGAGTGCTTTATTGCTGATCCAACGTTGTCCGTAACTGGATAACCATAAAGACAGTTGATGGGTACTCCACGAAGCATGCTGAGGGACATGAGTGACCTAGATGGAATTTGCCCATCCTGCATAACAGGATAAATGTCTATGGGCCCAATATTGAACTGGACAAGGATGACACGGTCTATGCCTTGTGTTCAATATAGACATAAGGGCAAAAGGGTAATTATACACATAAGTATTATCACAGAAGGTTTTGTCAGATCACATGACATTTTCGTGTCTTGGGTAGCAGTGATGTGTTGCTAGATACCTCTCACTGTTTATTATGTTAAATACGTGATTTAATATAATTGCCAACGTCACGAAAACCTACAGGGTCACACACAAAGGACGGATTGATGAGAGATAGAGTAACTAAGGAATACCGTAAGGTACGGTGCCCTTAAGTGAGTTATGGAACATCGTAAGGTACGGTGTACTTGAGTAGAATACGAAATATGGTAAGATACCATGGGCTTAAGTGATTTTGGGCATATTATAAGATATGGGCCAAAATACACTTAAGTGGGCTTTTAGCTTGAAGTCCACACAAGTGGTTCTATAAATAGAACCCTTGTGCAGAAGCAATTTTTGCGGTTGCATTCTTTTCGTTTTCTCTCTCTCTCTCTCTCTTACTCAAAGCCTTCATTCGTACCAGCTAGCACTGAGATTGAAGGAACCCGTTCGTGTGGACTGAGTAGAGACGTTGTCATCGTTCAACGTTCGTGATCGTTTAGTGGATCTGCATCAAAGGGTTTGATCGTCACAAAAGATCTGCATCAAAGGGTTTTGATCGCTACAAGAGATCTGCACCAAAGGTTTCAACCGTCACAAGAGGTAAATATTCTATCACTGATCATGACCATTCGTAAGGATCTCTAAAGGAGAAATTTTTAATTTCCGCTGCGCTTTGGGTCGCAATTCTCCTTCACAGTCGAGTCATAATGTGAGGTTTTCCCTGTTGGTCGATTAGTGTAAATGACACTGTCGATATTTAACGGTTGTGGTTGTGTTGTGCAGAGTATGGCTGGAGAAAATGACCGTGCGATTGCTGAGGCTTTGACTGCTATGGCGCAGGCTATGCAGGCGCAGCAGAATCCGCCGGTCGACGAGTTTAGGAATTTGGGAAGGTTTCTGAAGAATAACCCTCCTACATTCAAAGGGCGCTATGATCCAGATGGTGCTCAGATTTGGCTGAAGGAAATTGAGAAGATTTTCCGGGTGATGACGTGTACTGAAGCACAGAAGGTGCAGTTTGGTACACATATGTTATCTGAAGAGGCTGAAAACTGGTGGGATAACACTCGCCAGAGAATTGCAGTACCAGGTGCTGAGATGACTTGGGAAAGGTTCAAGACGGCCTTTCTGGAGAAATATTTTCCTGCTGATGTGCGATGTAAGAAGGAGATGGAATTTCTAGAACTGAAGCAGGGTAACATGTCTGTTGCTGATTACGCTTCGAAGTTTGAGGAGCTGGTGCAGTATTGTCCTCATTATAATAATGCTGATGCTGAGGAATCCAAGTGTGTCAAGTTTGAGAACGGGTTGCGTCCCGAGATCAAACAAGGCATTGGTTACCAGGAGATTCGTAGATTTCCTACACTGGTTAATAAGTGCAGGATATTTGATGAAGATAGCAAGGCTAGAACTGCTCATTACAAGAGTCTTAGTGAGAAGAAGAATAAGGATCGTGGTAGTCCTTATGCATCTCCAAATGGTAAGGGTAAGCAGAAAGTGGTAGATGACAAGAAGCCAAGTGGGGGAGGATCTCCCATAGCTGGTAAATGTTTCAAGTGTGGCGAGCCAGGCCACCGTGCTGATAGCTGTACCAAGAAAGTGCTGAGATGTTTCCGATGCGGTCAGGCTGGTCATAGAGTTACTGAATGTAAGGATGCTGGTCCGACATGTTTTAATTGTGGCGAGAAAAGCCATATCAGTTCGCAGTGCTCGAAACCGAAGAAGGCGGCTACTGCAGCTCATACTACTGGTAGGGTGTTTGCTCTGAGTGGGACTGAAACTCCTAAAGAAGATAATCTGATTAAAGGTACTTGCTTGATTAATAATGTTGAATTGCTTGCCATTGTTGACACTGGTGCTACTCATTCGTTTATTTCGTATGAGTGTGCGACCAGGATTGGTGTGATTATGTCGTCCCTAGGCGGAAGTATGGTGATAGATACTCCTGCTAATGGTTCGGTGAAAACTTCTGTTGTCTGTCGAGGTTGTCATTTGACGATCTTTGAGAGAGAGTTCGTGGTTGATTTGGTGTGCTTGCCCTTGCACCAAATTGATATTATTCTGGGAATGAATTGGCTAGAATTCTATGGCGTGTTTATCAACTGCTATAGGAAGACGGTGCGATTTTCTGAAGTTGGTGAGAATGATGAGGCAAGATTTCTATCTGCTAAGCAGGTGGGGGAATTTGTGAAAGATGAAGCTCAGATATTCGCTTTATTTGCGTCTCTGCAAGCGGATAAGAAAGTGGTGAGTGTAGATTTGCCTGTTGTCTGTGAATTTCAGGATGTGTTTCCGGAGGATGTAAGTGAATTACCTCCAGAACGTGAAGTCGAATTTGCCATTGACTTAGTACCAGGTACGAGTCCGGTGTCGATGTCTCCTTATAGAATGTCGGCAACTGAATTAGTTGAATTGAAGAAGCAACTTGAAGAATTGCTTGAGAAGAAGTTTGTGCGTCCAAGTGTTTCTCCTTGGGGTGCACCAGTATTGTTAGTAAAGAAGAAGGAAGGTACGATGAGGTTGTGTGTCGATTATCGGCAGTTGAATAAGGTGACTATCAAGAATCGGTATCCATTGCCGAGGATTGATGATTTGATGGATCAGTTGGTTGGAGCTCATGTTTTCAGTAAGATTGATTTACGGTCGGGTTATCATCAGATCCGAGTGAAGTCAGATGATATCGCGAAGACTGCTTTCCGTACGAGGTATGGTCATTATGAATACACTGTGATGCCGTTCGGTGTGTCTAATGCTCCAGGTGTGTTTATGGAATATATGAATCGTATATTTCATCCGTACCTTGATAATTTTGTTGTGGTGTTCATAGATGATATATTGATATATTCTAAGACGGAAGAAGAGCATGCAGGACATCTGAGAATTGTTTTGCAGGTGTTAAGAGAAAAGAAATTATATGCAAAGTTATCTAAATGTGATTTCTGGTTGAAAGAAGTGAGTTTCCTTGGCCATGTGATTTCGAGTGGTGGGATTTCTGTTGATCCTGCTAAAGTTGATGCTGTATTACAGTGGGAGACTCCGAAGTCTGCTACTGAGATACGCAGTTTTCTGGGGTTAGCTGGTTATTATCGCAGATTTATTGAGGGCTTCTCTAAGTTGGCATTGCCGTTGACGCAGTTGACTAAGAAGGGTCAGGTGTATGTGTGGGATGCAGCTTGTGAAGCGAGTTTTGTTGAGTTGAAGAGACGGTTGACCAGTGCTCCAGTGTTGATCTTGCCTAATCCTGGTGAGTCCTTCGTTGTTTATTGTGATGCTTCTTTGATGGGTCTTGGTGGTGTTTTGACGCAGAACGGTAAAGTTGTAGCTTATGCTTCTAGACAGTTGAAAGTTCATGAGAGGAATTATCCTACGCATGATCTAGAACTTGCAGCTGTTGTATTTGTGTTGAAAATGTGGAGGCATTATCTGTATGGTTCCAGATTCGAAGTGTTCAGTGATCACAAGAGTCTGAAGTATCTGTTTGATCAGAAAGAGTTAAATATGAGGCAGAGAAGGTGGTTAGAATTACTGAAGGATTTTGACTTTGAATTGAGTTATCATCCCGGTAAGGCTAATGTAGTTGCAGATGCGCTGAGTAGAAAGTCTCTACATATGTCTATGATGATGGTTCGGGAGCTTGAGTTAATTGAACAGTTCCGTGATATGAGTTTGGGTTGTGAAGTTTCCGCTGATAGTGTAAAGTTGGGTATGCTGAAGTTGACTAGTGGAATTCTGGAAGATATTCGGAATGGTCAGCAAGTTGATGTCGCTCTAGTTGATCATATTACTATGGTTAACCAGGGTAATGGTGGTAATTTTGAGATTGATGAGAATGGCATCCTGCGATTTAAAGGTAGAGTTTGTGTTCCTGAGGTGTCTGAATTGAAAAAGAGTATTCTTGAAGAGGGCCATAGGAGTGGATTGAGTATCCATCCAGGTGCAACTAAAATGTATCAAGATTTGAAGAAGTTGTTTTGGTGGGCTGGGATGAAAAGAGATGTTGCTAAGTTCGTGTATGCCTGTTTGACTTGTTAGAAGTCAAAGATTGAACATCAGAAACCGGCAGGTATGATGCAACCTTTGAAGATTCCTGAATGGAAGTGGGATAGCATTTCCATGGATTTTGTGACGGGATTGCCGAGGACAGTGAAGGGTAATGATTCTATTTGGGTGATTGTGGATCGATTGACTAAGTCGGCGCATTTTTTGCCGATGAAGATTAATCACTCTTTAGAGAAGTTGGCAGAGTTGTATATTGAGGAGATAGTGAGGCTGCATGGTATTCCATCCAGTATTGTGTCTGATAGAGATCCCAGATTTACTTCTAGATTTTGGGAAAGTTTGCAGAAAGCGTTGGGAACTAAGTTGAGGTTGAGTTCAGCTTATCATCCTCAGACTGATGGTCAGACCGAAAGAACTATCCAATCCTTGGAGGATTTGTTGAGAGCTTGTGTGTTGGAGCAGAGTGGTTCTTGGGATAGTTATTTGCCGTTGGTGGAGTTTACTTATAATAATAGTTTTCATGCTAGTATCGGTATGGCTCCATATGAAGCATTGTATGGTAGGAGGTGTAGAACTCCATTGTGTTGGTATGAATCAGGTGAGAGTGTTGTACTCGGACCTGAGATTGTGCAGCAGACGACTGAAAGGGTTAAGATGATTCAGGAGAAAATGAAGATTTCTCAGAGTCGTCAGAAGAGTTATCATGATAACAGGAGAAAGGCACTTGAGTTCCAAGAGGGAGATCATGTGTTCTTGAGAGTTACTCCGACGACAGGTGTGGGTAGAGCTTTAAAGTCTAAAAAGCTTACTCCGAGGTTTGTGGGTCCGTATCAGATTTTGAAGAGGGTTGGGGAAGTGGCGTATCGGATAGCTTTACCGCCGTCGCTTTCTAATCTGCATGATGTGTTTCATGTATCTCAGTTGAGAAAATATATTGCGGATCCTTCGCATGTTGTTCAGTTGGATGATATCCAGGTGAGGGATAATTTGACCGTTGAGGTGTTGCCAATTCGGATAGATGACCGAGAAGAGAAGACCCTGAGAGGTAAGAAGATTGCTCTAGTGAAAGTTGTTTGGGGAGGTCCAACTGGTGAGAGCTTGACTTGGGAGCGTGAAGATCAGATGAAGGAGTCGTATCCGGCTCTATTTGCTTGAGGTATGTTTTCGAGGACGAAAACTCTTTTAGTGGGGGAGAGTTGTAACACCCCGATTAAAATAAGAGAATTATTTAATTGAGTTAATATTATTTTATTAATTTAATTAAATAAAGTTGAATTATTGGATTATTATTATTATTATAGATATTATTTATTTTAATAATAATTAAATAAATAAAATAATTGGAATATGAAGAGTGGAAGGGTAAAAGTGGAAATTGGATAAAAGAGGCCAAAGTGAGAATTCAGTTTTTTCACGTGTTTTGTCTCAGAGTCAGAGAAAGGGGAGAAACGCTGAAGAGAAAGAGAAGGAAGAGGAGGAGGCCAAAGATTGCTCAGAACTTCCTTCAATCCAAAGAGGTAAGGGGTCTGAACCTTATTAACTAATAATATGCTGAAAATGGTGAAATGTTAGATGAACGAAATTGGGATTTTAATCGAAGGAATTCGTAGAAATTATATGCAATGATGTTAGGATTTGTGAAATCGAATAGGAGACTAATTGTATTAGATGATATGAGTGAGTTTGTGCGAAATTTGGACTGTGGAAGGATGAATTTGGATAGATCTCGTAGCAGAGAAAGCCATTGCAGATCTGGAGATCTGGTTTCTGGTCATACGCGTATGGCACTAGGCAATACGCGTATGAGATGGCTGGTACGCGTATGGCGCTAGGCAATACGCGTATGGATGAGGAAGATGATGTTTTGAACGTGTTTTGGTCTCTGGTGGTACGCGTATGGGAATGTGATACGCGTAGCATACGCGTATGGACATGGGCAATACGCGTATGGAGTTGGTCAGGCGTGGGCAATACGCGTATGAGCATAGGCAATACGCGTATGGGCAGACTTGTGGTCCTTCCTGGGCTGTTGTGGTGCAGTTTCGGTTGTTTAGGCTGAGCGAGGTAACTTAGCTGATGCATAGTATACGAGGGATCATTTCCCGTTGCTTTGAGTGGTATAGATATTAGTAGAGTGTGATAATACTGTGTTTGATTATGTGGCATGATGTGATATGCTTTTATGATAGAATGTGTTAATGATGATGATAACATGACTATATGATGCTGTTGTTGCTATGTTGATTATGATGCATGCTTGGTGTGCATGCATTCATGAAAGGCCGATGCCTAGTGATGAACGGACTGAGTTCCAATGATGTTGTTGACTCCGGGCTTGTTGAGAGGCTTGGTTCCTTACGGGGAACTCGGATTCTATGGTGATGAATCTGGGAGTGGTGATCCTGTAGTTGGTCACAAAATGGGTATACCGAGTCGTGTTGAGTCATGCATGGGTGTGTGCATTGCATTTGATATGTTGTTTTGTTGATGTTCATGAGTATGTTGATTATGATGATTATGATGAGCTGTGTTGGCATATGTGAAATATATTTATTTTTATATTTCTGTCGTTATATTATTATTTAATAATGTAATTCTCACCCCTTCTGCATGTGTTTATGTTCATCTATGATGAGCAATGTGCAGATAAAGAGGAGTAGCTATTGTTGAGGTTTGAAGAATAAGTGTAGAGTTATTCTACAGAGTCGAGTCAAATGCTCTGGTCATGTGACACCGGGGTTATGGGATTCGATAGATAATTGGTTATTATTTACGTTGTTTATGATGACTAATATGTTGAGATGCTTTGTTGAGATAATGATGAAATATTTTTATGAATTGTTATGTGATGAATGATGATATTGTGCTGTTGTCCGCTGCGAAGTTTTAAGTTTTAAATAATATATTTTATGTTGTGATGCGATAATTGTTATGTTGAAAGAAATGTAAACTCTTCTACATGTTGTACTCTGATAATATATTTAAATATGTCGTTTGGATAGAAGGGTGTTACATTATCCACCATCTCGATTTTGTCTGTTTGTGTTAGGTGTTTCTTACCTTTTAATGTTTCAACACATTTATCTCGAGTTAAGATTGATTGTATATTTACTTTCCAGAATCTAAAGTCATTGTTTATAATTTTTTTTAATCTATCATTTAGAATCAATAGTACTCATTAATAAAAATTCCTTTTACCCCGCAATAGACATTATTATTAAAAAAAAGTAGAATAATTCAAAATATTTATTGAATAATTCAAAGTTCTAAAAATATGAATCTGAAATGTGTGAACGTCATATATAATATGCGATTTATGGAGAATTTATATAGAAAACTGTGAATTACCTTCGTGTTGTTATCTGCAACCTCTTTAGTTTAAAAGATAAATAAATGAGAAATATCAACTATCTATCTATTTAAAATTATACTAATAAAATGACATATTTATAATTAAAAAATGCTAACAAATTAAAACTATCTTATTTTACCATCTCATCCATTTTTTACTTTTTACTTTTAATTTTATTCCTTTCCTTTTCTTCTCTTAATTTAAATTTCAAATTTCCCCCACATATTTTTTGCTCACATTTTTTCACTTTTATTTTAATTTTCTCTCTCTCTCTCTCCATTTTCTTTTTTCTATTTTATTTTTTTAAGTATAAATAACAAAATTTGAATATCTTTTTAATTTAATGAAGAAGAACATAGAAAATTGTTGAATTTTTAAAACAAAAAATTTATCTTAAATAAAAACACAATTATTTTAAAATTGATATATACAAAAATATTCATAATTTATATGATTATTGTTCGCTTTATGATTAAATAACTCATTTGAAATTGACATGTGTATATAAATACATTTTATATTGTATCAAATTGGATGACACTTAATAATTGTGCATAGAATTAACTTTCCATTTCACGGGTCAATATCAAGACAATATCTATTTTTTTTCAATCAATTATTATCTTTATTTGAGTGACAAATATTTTATTTTCAAATGTGAATAATTTTTCTTTATCCATATCACGAGTCTCTTTTTTAATATGATTATTTAATACAATTTAGTTTATATGATTATTGTTCATTTTACGATTAAGTAACACATTATAAATTGACATGTATATCTAAAAATATTTTATATTGTATCAAATTGAATATCATTCAATAATGATGCACACCACTAAGTTTCCATTTCACGTGCCACAATCAAGACAATATCTATTTTATTTTAATCAATAATTATTTTTAATTAAGAGATAAATTATTTAAGTTTGAATGTGAAAATTTTATTTTTTTTCCTCCAAATTATTTTTATAATTGAAATTTATAACTGTATCTAAATATATTTTATACTTTACTAAATAAATTTGCCCCTTACAAAATTTTTTAAATTACAATAAAATTACTAAAGTAGATATTAATATCTTAATTAACTCATGTGGTAGAAATTTATAGAAAATTATAGGGTCTTGATACACCCTTTATATACAAATTAATTAATTTGTGTATATCCATTTGACATCTACCGATTACATCTTAAAATGAGAGATAAAATTGTTGTTTTAATTTACTACTATTATTTTGTTTTAAATGAGATGAGAGAGGGGTGTCATGAAATTTTTTCTGAGTAGAAACCATAAAAGAAATATAAAAACGCTTTGCCGCCGAAATTTCAAACGCTATTCTTTTCAAAATCTCACATCAAAAGGGTTTTGCAAACACGAAAAATCCACTTTCCATTTCAGAAGCATAGAGATGGATTCGTCGAACTCCAAGAACGCTGGTTCATCATTGGAGGCCTTGATGACTTCATTCAATGCTCGCATATTTGAACTTCAAGAGCTCGTAATTGCTAGAAACAGTGAGTTTTTCAATCAACCCTTCACCTTTCGATTTCTTCTATATATTCTATATACTGAATTTAATATATAGGAATCTGTATCTTTGTTTTGCAGTGTACCCAGCGAGCAGTATTCCAGATCTTTCTGCTATTGATGCTGCTGTGAGTGCTTTGGAGCTTCAGGTGCAAACCATTAAGGAGAATTTCCGCAATGAGATGGAAGCTATTCCTAAAGCAAAGGTATTCTCCCTGCTTTTGCTGGTTTAAATTTGGTTGATGAAATTAACGAAACCCTAAAATCATTCCTGGAATTGTGATAGTCTGTTAATTAGGTCATTCATTCATGATAATTAGAAGATATTTGATGTTTTTTTTTGTTAATTTGTTTTGGGGAGGGGGAATTCGGTAGTAGCATTTCATGAAGTAGAATAATTTGATTTTTACTGCTTGGGGGAGGGTTAGGAAATTGTTAATTCACACTGGATGACCATTAATTTAGTTTTTTTTTTACCTTGTTACAGAAATTTATCGATGCATGTCTGCAGCAGCAAAAGAAACTGCAGA
Organism: Lathyrus oleraceus; assembly: GCF_024323335.1. Taxonomy (NCBI): domain Eukaryota; kingdom Viridiplantae; phylum Streptophyta; class Magnoliopsida; order Fabales; family Fabaceae; genus Lathyrus; species Lathyrus oleraceus. The sequence continues at coordinate 486,432,176 of NC_066585.1, forward strand.
ATATGTCTCTTTACGTTCCTTCCCAAATGGCGGATAGAACGACCCTGTCAAATTCAGAAACTAGTAGAGCGTAACTACATTTGCTTTAGTCCTGTTTAGTGCTTGGTTTTTAATGAGTGTTGACTGATATCATATTGCTTTATTGTTGTTGTTAATCAGTTTGTTTCCTGAATTTTCTGGACTAGACACTGGATCATTTGAGGCTTTAAAACTTGATGCGGAGCCTGCTGCATTGCCTAAGGTAATCTAAATATGTTTCCAATTACTGTTTTGTTCCACATCTAACAAGATCTCTGTCCCTATAGTTGCAATACTCAAAGCCTGGGGATCTAATGAAACACTGAAATTGATGCGAAATTGAATCACAAACACTAGTAATAAACTTGGCAGTGACGCTTTTTACACATGATCGCATTTAAATTTTCTTGAATTATGCTGATACTTTTTTGCATTAAATAATTGGATTAGGCTACCCTATACTTTCTCTTGATGTTATCTCCCAATCTTTCCCAAGTGGTGATAGTTTAGAGTAATTCTATTTTCTTGCATGTTTCTATCTTTCGTTTCTCATCAATCGGTTGCCCTCTTGAGAATTTTTTACCCTGGTCTCAATGAAGCGTAGCTATTTTCTTAACTTCAGTAGATCCATTGTCAAAATATGATCCCAAAATGTTCTCCTGTTTTCATTTTTAGGAGAAAAAAGGCCGTGGTCCCCCACCAACGTGGTATGTCACTGGAAGTGAACTTGATTCCTTGTCATCGTAAGTAACTATGAATAATTTTTTGATTTTCTCTGTTAAATTTTACTGAGTTCAGCCAGGTCATATTCACTTGGATTATAAAACACACATATTGTTGACAAAACATTCACAGATTCAGGTTGTTTCAAAATTGTGTTTTCATTTTATTGTCCATGTAGCTCTGGTTCCTTTAATTTTTCTAGCAAGTTTTGCTCAAATTAGAACATGTTTGGGAAATCTATAAAATCTACAAGCAAGTGTATCATTTGAAATGTTTCAAGAAATGTTGATTTTATCACCAAGACATTGGTTATGAAATTCATCTCTACCCGAGAGTTAATGACAAGACAGTTAAAACTTTCCACTCTATTACATATTTCACTGCATAACAGTAGGTTTGATATTACAGATATATGAGGGGTAGGCTTACTTTAGAGAAGGTGAATGCAGCAATCACAGATATGGCGTCTTATGCGGAAGCTAATACTCAGCTTATTGCAGCTCCGAAAAAGAAGGTAACTGAACAATTTTCTTCTTAAATTATACATTACATTGGTAAGAGTTTCCTTTTTTGTTGACAATTATTTTTGCTTGTTCATGAAGTTGGCAGAAAATCTTTGGGAAAAAGCTATGGTGAGTGAAATCTCTATTTTCACTTAAACAACTAAGTTCTCAAAAAAAAAAAAAGAGTGGCTAATAACACCTAATAATGTAGGAAATAAGAGATATTGCAACAATGGAAGGGATTAAAGGAAAACACTTTTTTCTCGAAGCTGATATAAAAGGTCCAGCACTCAAACTTGACCACACTGGAAAGGCAATATTGACAGTAAGTATTCTTGTCTTTCAAAACACACTATTTTGGGGATGCAAAACTTGTTCTTGAATTAGTTGTCACGGCAAATATCTAAACTGATGTAGTTATACTAGATGTCCAAGTCCATTACAATTTCTCTGTCACCTTTCATCTTTAGCTTACTGTTGAAGGAAAATCAAAGGAGTCTCCTTTTCTTGCCCTCTACTTTTTTTTGAATGGCAAAACCTCTAGCCCTCCTCTGCTTAGAAATGTTCTAATCGTTACTGAGATGGCCAAAGATCTAGAGTTGGCACTTGAATAAGATGCATTTATAATCAATGCCTACTGTTTTGGTTATTTTTACTAGTTAGTTTTTGCAATAAATAAGTTGTATGGCTTTAATACTATAAAAAAGCAACATGTTTCATTTAAATAAAGCATGGATAATGATTTGGATCTATCTTGTTAGGAAAAACACAAGTACTTCATTGGTTAGTGATATGACTTAAATTAGAGCTCATAAAGTTTGTTAAATTCTCACAATACAAATTGATTTTGTGGAGTTGAGTTACAATGATATTAAAGTCTATTCTAGATCTGTTTTTAGGCCATCCAAACACTTATCCTATCCATGAGCTAGGCTCGATAGCGCTGAGCATGAGGGACCTGTATTGAGAAAACTCAAACCTCATATTGGTCAATTATCATCATACAAGTGGCTTTTAGAGTTGAATTAGGCCCAATAAGACTTGGGACTATACTTCAGTTATGATTACGAATATTAGTTATTATCCATAGATATTAAGCGTTGGTCTATTTCTTAAATAAGAGTTCAGATGCTTTAGTTATTTATTGGAACCTTACCCACTGTCTTTCCTGTATATTTGATTTAAAATTTCAATTCTCATACTGGTTGAATGTTTGAGTTTTTGCTTGTGATTTTGTTGTCAAGGATTTGTAGACAAATCAAGTTCTTCTTTTCCGTTCTGCAGGTTCTTCGACACCTTGGCCGTTTTAATGAGACTCGAGTTGGACATCATCGTGTTTTCATTCTACATAAGCCTCATTAGCAAAAAGTTAACATTGACCTTTTGCTACAGATAAATTGTTGAGACTATTATCTGATACAGCACAAATGGTTGGTATGTGCGAGTGTTGTAAACTCTAGACTATCAAATTTAATTCCTATTTTTTTTTTTAAAAAAGTAGTTGAGATTTGATTTGTCAATGTTCTTTGTGCATTTTATTTGTCATATGTACCGCTAAATATTTGAATTGATTGGCTTTGGTTGGAATCCTTAAGTTGTTTCTGACCTGGCTGATTTAGATTACTAAGTAACTCATTCTGATGCTCCTCAGTTGCATTCAGGTCCTAGTCTTGATTGACAGAATAATGAATAAAGTCTTGTTTCCTCTGAGCTGGCTGATTTAGATTACTAAGTAACTCATTCTGATGCTCCTCAGTTGCATTCAGGTCCTAGTCTTGATTGACAGAATAATGAATAAAGCTTTGTTTCCTCTGAGCTTAATTGACAACCTTATGCCTTGAGTCTTGTGTCCTTTAATATGCACTAAACGGCTTTGTCATGATGACTTTCTGTTGAACTTGAGTAGGTTTTAGATCCTGCTTTTGCTGGAGAGGATTGGTTATGTCGCTTTTCTGCTTTTGTTACCTGGTCTTGCAGTAAATACACATGCTCATTCAAACTAGCCTTCTGGTTTTGATGTACCTTATTTCCCCTTAAATCTTGAGATTCTCCTTGACTCGATTCCTGTTGCCCTTGAAATTGGTTATCCCTGTTTGGCAATATGTCAATCTGTATTTTCTGAGAAGCTTCTATATATTGGGTTAGATTTGCCTTAGATGGATTGTAGTCAGATACATGCATATCCTGAGCCTGAGTGGCCTCATGTTGAATCTGCTGCCTTTGGATTTGATTCCTCATTATTGAGATTGTGTCCATCTGTTGAACCTGAGAGTTGTCAATTGCATTATTTAAACTTTCCTTTGCTGGCTGATTGACAGATGCATCGATTTCCCAGTTTTGAATAACAATCATATAAGTAATTGTTGTTGCATTTGCATTTGAATACCCTTCTTTGGAGCCATTTCTCGAGGTTAAACCCTATTAATTTCCTGATATTGGTCGATCTTATTTTGTTTTGTGGCTTGTTCTTATCTTGAGTATGTTCCATATGTTGATTGTCCTGATTCGGAGACTTGTCTTGAAGGTGTACCTGAACATTTTTCTGAAGTTGCGGGATAATATTCTGGCTTGTGCAATTCTACTTAATATGATTGAGAATTTGTTGAAATGATTCAGTGTGCTGCCGATCCTGTATGATGTTCTTTGGTATTGCTTCATGTGTCATAAGTGTTTATATGATGACCATTGTGCTACAAATGTTTTCGTGTATAAAGTGAATTAGTATAAATGGTTTATGCACGGATAAAAGTTATTGTTATAATTAGATATTTATACTATTACTCATTTATATTAATGAAATATATTGTAAAGTGTAATTAAATATAAAATAACTCTTGGGGGAGATAAAAAGTATATGAGAAAAGGGATGGTGGTGTGTAAATTATTTTCTGTCAATTTGTATCTTATTAAGGTAGTTTGAAAATTTTAAATTATTTAATAAATCAATAATTTATTATTTTAATAATAATTTTTATATTGACAGTGTATTATCATTAAATTCAAAGTATATTGACAAGCTAGAAATTTGTTTGTACTTGTAAAAATAAATAAAAATTTGTTAGAAAAATGGGATAGAGTAAAAATTATGAACAGTAATTATATAGACAGAGAAATAATATTTATACCTCTTAAATGTTATGAAAGAATTCTTTGAAGGGTAGTTAAACATTGTTTTTGCTTGTCGTGAATCAAGATCTAATGCTTGTTGGGTTTTTACTCTAGATTGTTTTTGCTTGTCATGAATCAAGATTGAATGCTTGTTGGGTTTTTACTCTAGAAAATATAATATATAGTCAACTATGATTAAAGATATCTTTTGCCAAATATAAGTAAGTTGACATAGTCTAAGTTTTTTTCTTCGTGACTTATAATGGTCATGTCAAATGAGATCATAATTGGAATTTGTTGTTGTACACGTTTGAACGAATTTTGCCTAAATTACATGATTTGCTAGCTTAGTAATAGTCAATCTTATATCATTACATATCCTCTCATATTCACTCAAATTCCGCAACATAATAGTTGTACCCATTTTCAACTTTCTTGAAAGATTTGAAAAACTATGAGTTTTCAAAAAACTCAAGAACTCAGGTTCAAAATCATTAAAATCATTGGTTTTTGATTGATCAATTGAATCACAACTCAAATATTTCTTTTCATGTCATACAAAATAAAACTATGTATTAAAAACATTATACATATATTTCCAACAATAATGATAGTAAAGGAGATGTGCGTTTGGGAGAAAATACTCGATATAAGATTTGTGACATAATCATTTATATCATCAACAACGTCAATAATTAAGTTAAGATTGCCCTACATTGAATATAATGAGGATGAATGTATTTGGTAATGAAATTTGGATATGTACTTCTAACAATTGCTTCAATTGGATAACTAAAACCATATATTCAGAACTCTCGTGGAATTGAAAATTCACCATATTTATATGTTCTGTGTCGACCAAAGACTTAGAAGGTATCCGTCAAACGGGTATCCGTGGATTTTGAGATACTCACTAGAATTTACGGATGTCCATCGATACTATTATTTAAATTTTTTAAAAATATATATACATAGTTAATTAATTTTTTTCATCATTTTAAAGATAAAAATAATTTCAAATTTAGCTTATAATAATAATGACAAAAATAAATCACATTTATTTTATTTCTTTTATCAAATAATTATATTAAATTTAACAAAATAATAATAGTTTCATATTCAACATAATAATAATAATAATAATAATAATAATAATAATAATTAATAATAATTAATAATAATAATAATAATGATTTTAGTATAAAAAAAATTAATATTCAAGTAATTTTGCTAATTATTAACGTATAAGGTTACTCGTGGGTACGAGTACCATTAAATATATATTTGTGCCCGTAAGGAAACACATAACTAAATGTCCGTTTATTTTATTCATGGATACATATTAAGCTATCCAACTCGTGTCTGTGACGAGTTTTACCAGCGGATACCCACGAGAACGATTTTTTTTCCATCCTTAGTTCTTAGGTACACAATCTCTAATCTCCACTTTCACTTTCACTATCTTGAACCCTAAATTGACTCGGGCATTAGAGTGTTAACCATGCAGGTACCTCCATGAGTCCACCGTACGGAGATATCAACACTGATTAACGACATCGCATCAAGGTCGATCTCTTTGGTTCAAGAAGCATTGTGATCGCAACCTTCGATCCACGATGTTGCATCAATGTAATGCATCGAAAGATTCATTTCACCATAGTTTTTGAAATCCTCGCCATTTATGGTTCCACAAAAGAACAATGGTAACGTCTATGAGAATCAGCTTCTGATTTCTACGATTTTCACATATTCACGTTCGATCCTCAAATTTGAACTTCAAAAATGTTTCAAGCAAATAGGTTGAAGTTTCGAGGATCCAAGATCTCATATTTATGCTGTTTGGATCCATCGAATTTCGACTTGACACTGAGCAATCAATGGCATCAGTTCAGGTATGCAGTGGAGCGACGTCACCAAATACCCCAAAGAAGAGAATCTGACACTGCGACGTAATGGGCGACCGGGGGCATCAACCTCAAGCGCTTGGGAAAGCTGGTCGGTTGACACCTTCTAATCCAAATTCAGATTCACAAATCCAAGGTCATTCGAGTGTCGTGTCTCTCTCAGCCAAGAAATATTTTGGGTCTCATTCCACCAAGCGCACCTTTGTTTGGGTCACGTCAAATTCGAGGAAAAGCTCGTCCTTGACCCGAGTACGAGGCAAACACGTGTATCTTATTTATTAAACGGGACGAGTAATGAGGGGTTATTACTTGTGCTCATGGGTACAAATTGTCATCCCTAGTAGGAGTGAACTAGGGAACAACCAATACAATTGATTCATGTCTTAAAGACCCGAGGGTGTTGTTGGATACACTTCGAATGCCCGACTACAACAGTGAAAATCCCCTAACACTTTGCACACTTAAGAATTCAGGGGTGTTGTCGGATACATTTCGAGCGTCCTACTATAATAATCCATTCCCCACAGTGTCTCGTGCGTCTTCAGAATTCAGGGGTGTTGTTGGATACGCTTCAAGCGTCCGCCTACAATAATCAATTTCCCATAACGCCTCGTGTGTCTTCAAAATTCAAGGGTGCTGTTAGATACGCTTCGAGCGCCCGACTACAAGAATCAATTCCCCAAAGCGCCTCGTGTAACACCCAACTTCTTGACTCGACAAATAATTAAATAAAACATAAATCCAATCAAGTAAAATGTTACTCAACATACAAATAACTCATATTTGAACCACATAATTGAAAGTCTAAACCATATGATAAGCATCGGAATTATGAAATACTCGACATAAAAGCCTTAACAATAATATTAATTTCAAAAGTCGTCCATCATAAAATAAAATCAAGGAAAAGATATGTAACATAAAATAATAAAGAAAAGTCCGCCCCTCGTGTTACGTATCAGAGCGAATCCAACTATAAGACTCGAACGACAAGCAAATAAAGAGGCACAACACAATCCTCAATATCAAGCTCCTACTCAGGTACCTGATTATATGTACTCCAAGAAGCACATACGCCACAATACAAAAAGGGGGTGAGAATACATTCAAATGATAAACGGTGCATAAAAAATCAGGATAGATTCACACACTACAGATCGTACATGTATCAGACATGCACCTCAAATATCATGTATTCACATCTCACCCATATCACAATCATACAAAAGTATTCATCAGGACATAAGCATCTCATTTGCATAATCATTTTATAATGCAATGCAACAATTGACTCAACTCATGTTTGTCATGGTCCCCACTCTGAACTAGACTCACAACTTAACTCTATATGCATGCAGTACCGACTAAACATTTGATTCTTCATACAAATCAAGTTCCAATCTCTGTGAACCCTGATCCACCACTTTGAGCTCCAAGCCCTCACTCCGAGCTTAGGACAAGTCACTAGTCCCCACTATAAACTAGCAAACATGCCTATTTCACAACAATGATAATATATGATGCATGGCATATTACAATGCAATGAAAGCAACACAACAACAAATACAGGCTCACTCTGACTGTAAATAATCACACAATAACATAGCAAGGACTACAACCTCACTTTGTCTGTAATTTATCATGCACTCAACACAATACGAGTAGTTCTCACTCCAAACCACTCACCTCATCAATCATCGACAAACATATGTATACTAATTCACACAATTATATACAATCCACAACATACATCCATACATTGAACATATATTCATACAACACTCAAGCATATCAACTTCTCTCATTGAACACACCCAAACAACAACCAATGGTTGTTGGAATAATAAATATACCAATGATTCGACATGAAAACAACAACGCTGCACTATCACTCTCGCTAAGCGAGACCTTTACTCGTTGAGCGGGCTCTTGCCGAGCAACGAATCGCTTGCTAAGAGAGACTCACTAGAACTCAGAATCATCACTCGATCATGCTCGCTCCAGCGAACATAATAACTCATTAAGCGAACTCTCGCTAAGCAAACCCATCCTTGCTAAGCGAGATCGTTCATACCTGTAAAAATCAGAATGTGGTTATGCCTCTGCATAACCCCTAAAACCCTTCCATTTCAATCCCAAACATTCCCAAACATTCCAGAATCATCACATATATGATTATCACACATTAGCATGTTATTTCCTATTAATCTAACATGTTTCTTCCATCAATTCATCGTAAAATTCAGAATTACATTCATGCTCTAAAACCCTTAATTTCATGTCAAGCACCATGTTTATGAACAATTAACATATGCAATAATCACCATAATTATAGAGCATGAATTTGTAATCAAATCATGACATAAGACATAATTACATTCATACAATTCATTAACAACACAATCAAATGAAAGTAAGAAAATCCTATTGAAAGTTAAGGGAAACCTATTTACCCTTTCATGAATTAGGAACCCTTAAATGAATAATCCCCCCATTACCTTGTAATTTCAGCAAAATTAGCAAGAGCAAGCTTCTATGGGATCCTTCTCTCAAGCCTAGTTGTTCCTTCCAATGATCTTATTCTCTAAACTCCTTATTTTCACGTACACTAATAATATAATTAATTTCCTCATAATTGTAATATTGACCCAACTAATCATAAGTTTCTCATTACTAACCACCTCATTTTCCATTATTTTCACTTTTTATCCAACTTTTAGTATTCTCTCAGTTTCTATTAATTTAATTAATTAAATCCCACCAAACTAATTAAATTAGCACCAAATACAACAAATGTCGACACTGGCCAAACATGTCATAATTCAAACAACATAATCATTTAAATAATTTAATTAATTAAAAGAGATAAATAATTAAATAAACAACTAATAAAAGCGGGGTGTTACACCTCGTGCATCTTCATAATTCAGGGGTGATGTCGGATACGCTTCGAGCATCCAACTATAATAATTAATTCACCATAGTGCCTCGTGCATCTTCAAAATCTAGAGGAGTTGTCGAAGTCATTTTGCACATCCTACCACATCGACCAATTCCCCCAGGAGTTTGGACAAGAGGTATGATCTGAAGCTTTGCTCCTTGGGCATTTTACTTCAAAAAACTCGAAGTGTTTTGACAAACCATGCACCTTGTGGAGACATTTTATGAGTTGAGGCTCATTTTCCCGGTACTCCCCGACGACTTGATTGGATGCCAATTGGGAATCGATTTTTTCCTTTAGTCTTTAAGCACCTATTTCTAGGGTGATGACCATAACGGCTATGAAGGCTTCATACTCGACCTATATGTTGATGGCCTTAAATTCAAATTTGTATGCCTCCTCAATTAGTATGTTACCTGGTTCTTCTAGTAATATCATGACGCTACTTCCTTTGATGTTCGAGGCGTCTTCCGCCAATATTGTCCATTTCTGGGGCGCCTCATCATCTTCTAGCAAATTAAATTCTGCCAAAAAGTATGCCAGAACTTGGGATTTAATTCTTCCTCTTAGACCATATTGGATGTCATACTCTGATAGCTCTACCATGCATAACGCTATTCTTCCTGCTAGGTATGGCTTATTGAGGACATGTTGGACATGGTAGTTCTATTTCACAAATACTTTATAGTCCTGGAAATAGGGCCGAAGCTTACTCACTATGACGAAGAACAAAACTAAGTTCTCGATCTTTTGGCAACGGGTCTCGAAGACTTTAAACACTTTGCTTACAAAACACTTGGGCTGCTTTGCTTTGTCTACCTCATGGACAAGTATTGAACTCATCGCTTGATTTGTGACTAAATGGTAGAGGAGCAGTGGCATTGTAGCATCCCAAATTTGATTAATTAATTTAGTTTAATTATTTATAATTTTATTTGATTAATTGGTGTTTTAAAGTATTTGTTGTATGGTGGTGCAGGTGAGTGTGCTTAAAGTAGAGGTATATAGAAAGAGTAAGAGTTTAGTATAGTTGTTTAGAATTAATTAGAATTTTATCAATTATTAGAATAGATAGTATTTTATTTGAATTAATTAAACAAAATAGTAAAATGATAGAATTGGGTTAATGTGGATAATTTGGGGAAATAGAAGGGAGCAAGGAGTTAGGACAATAATGTGAATTGAAAAAATTGAGGGTTAATGAGGTAATTGAGAAGATGTGTGTACAAAACCTAAGTTATATTTGAAGGAAGGGAGTTTGGATAGTTTTACGTAAAACTAAATTTTATGGTGAGAAGAGGAAAATGCTAGGGCTAAAGGAAGACTCCATTTAATAACTTTAAGGAACTTTTGCTGGAAAATCAAGACGAGGGGGGAGAAAGGGCTACCAGTCTAGGTGTATTGCATGAAGGATATAGATGAAAGGTCTTTACCTTCTTTAGGGTAGTTGATATGTGATTGATTCTGAATTTTCTATGAAGTTTTAATGTTGTTGGATTTTACAATGATGAATTTTGTGTGCCTATATGTGTATTATTTTATGTTTTGAGTTATGGATGTTTTCCACCATGTTTGAGGGTTTGGAAGGTTTTAGGGGTAAACATGAATTTAGTGAGTTGCATGTTAGTCATAGATAAATGATGTATTGTTGATTTATATGTTAAGAAGTTATAAAAATACATGTGTTTTCATGTACAATTATGTATAGTATATTTTGGGACTGTTAGAGGTAAAAACTTGGGGTTTAGGGTCTGATGAACGATTGAAAAACAAGAGCGGTCGCATAAAATTGTGAGCAATTTGGGGTTTCCTAGGCACTGCTATGGGCGGCTATAGAAATCCTCTAGTTTTTGTACCAGAGGCGTGTCCAAAGAGGGTTTTTTTCCTGGTGAGTGTTACGGGCCTTAGTAGCTATTATGGGTGGCCGTAGTAGCCCCATAGAATTTGTACCAAGTGAGACGTTTTCAAGCGTAACTTGAGTTTCGTGACTCCAAATGAGATGTCATTCAAAGAGTTAGAAAGCCAACGTGTAAAGCTACCTCATGGTAGTACTTGGTGAAATAATTGAGTTGTAGTCATTTACCTACTGTAGGGATATTTTGGATGACTCGTATGATCAGTTAGCGGATCATTATGTTCACATGATGATATGTTGTTATTTTGGTGAAGTAACATGAATGAATGCTTAGGAAATTACCATTATTAAGTGGATGGTGTTTGTGGTTGTTTATTGATGTTTTAACATTGATTAATTGTTTCACATGATGAGTGATATGTTATGAATGGTTAGATGTGCTTGACGATAATTTTGGTGAACCTTTAGGTGAAAATGCATGTTGTCGAGAGTCATGAATCATGGTGTACGAACTTTGGTCTAATTTTGGTGTGCTCTGGTCCGATGGTATGGATTAGGAGTGAGTAGCTAGTTCTAGTGAGGAATTAGTGAAGTGTTACTTATGGTGATGGTAATGAACTTTGGCGTGCTCTGCTCCTATGGAGGGGATTGCGAGCGAGTAGCCGGTTTCATGTGGGAATCAGTGAAACATTACTTATGATGTTGGTAACTATTTGGTGTGCTCGAGTCCTATGGCGGGGATCAGAACCGATATGAACCTGAGTATTCATGAATGGTACCGCATGCATAAAGAGTCAATTGTGGAGTACATTTGCATACATGATTGCATACAGATTTGATTGTTCATGATGTTGTTGATTGGATGTGAATATGTACATAATGTTATTAAGGGTATGAGACAATATGGTTGTTGATTGTGTAGTTGAATGTGTGGTTATTGTATGTTCTTTACCTTAACATTCTTTACACTGTTAATATTAGTTTGTTGTTTCTCACTATTAGACAATATGCCTAGATCTAAGAGGGTGAATAGATCCCAAGTTAAAAATTTATCCAAAAATTTGACTTAGAAAAGTTTATTGCACGAAAGTAAGTTTCAAATATTTCCCAAATCAAAAATCATCTAACCGAACTTACTATTGAATAGACGGAATATGTGTAAAGGTGTCAATGTTATGATAATAATCCACAAGTCAATCAACAACAATTAAGCACAACTAATTGAATACTCTACAATAGTAAAAGTCTACCTCCAATATTATCCACACAAAAAAACTAAGTCAAACAATTTGTCGAACACTCGGTGTGTGAAAAACAAAGTTTGGAATTTTATATGGTATTTTTTGTTCTAAGAAATTCAATCACAACCAAATGGTTAGTGATCAATACAATAAAAACAAGATTCAAAATGTAATCAAAATTATGATCCAAACTACTTTTGATCCGATGATCAAAACAATCGACAATATGCGAATTAAACAATAATATATATATATATATATATATATATATATATATATATATATATATATATATATATATATATATATATATATATATATATATATATATATATATATATATATAGAGAGAGAGAGAGAGAGAGAGAGAGAGAGAGAGAGAGAGAGAGAGAGAGTACACAAGGATTTGTTTAAGCAGTTTCCCAATTGACCTCGGTATGGGTACACATGCCCTCAATTCGAATTCAAATTGAGATATTATTATTATAAATCTTACTTTGCAAATGTATGTATATAGAAGATGAGAGATCAAATCCCACAAACCTTAAGTTTGTTCTTGACTTTAGCACCTCCAAAAACCTTCATCAAAGATTGATCAAGATACCAACAATTCCGCTTAAATTCACCTATTGTTGCTACTTCCTTGCACGACCTTCTTGTCTCAAGGATTTCAATCAGCTAAATTAATATCAAGCGCACACTTGTTGAACCCAAGATTTGTCAAAATGATCCACCATTTCTCGCTACTCCCTTGCAAGACACACCTTGTCCGAAGGCCTTCACTCGATTAGATCTGGATTGCACAATCTTGTCTAAAACCTTCAAACCCTAAAGATCTTGAAGAAAAACCCCACCTCGGTTTTATGATTTGAATCCCTCAAAGATCCCAACCCAATATTCTCGCTACAACAAACCTAATTGGACGTTATGAATCCTAATATAGATGGCACCCAATAAAAAAATGATTATGTGTAGTTTGATTGTTTGTATGCATATATTGAATTGAAGATGATGAGATGCTTTGAAATCCTGGATTCGTGTAGGTTTTACTCACTCTAGAAACCTTGCTAGAGAATGATGTTGGTATGAGTATATATATGCATGGGTAAGTGGAACACACAAGGAATATAATACACTTTGAGAAAACAATGAAAATATGTAAAAATCAGTCGTATAGGTCGACCTGTTTAAGTCATCCGCTGACCTATAAGTACATGTGCCGACTTGTTCAAAGCAATGTGTCGGTCTGTCAAGGTCATGTGCCTCCTATGTGTCGGCCTGTTGAGTCGACGCATAAATCAGTAGCTGCAAGATTTAATACTGAAGTGTATGTGCCGACCTATGGCACATATGTCTCGACCTATAGCATGAAAACTTTCACTATATGGCAACCTATTTTGGAATGTGTCGACCTGACCTGCAATTTTTCATGAAACTTGATTTTTCATGCATGTTTAGTGCATGAGACCTTTTCAAAGATGTTTCCAAAGAATTGTATGCTTCCTAATTCTAAAATGCACATAGAGAATATGAGGATATTATCCAATGTACATAAACACTAATCCTGGTTTTGACATCAGACAAAACACTCATAACGGAACTTATCAGAAGATGCACTTACATACTCCCCTTTTTTATGATTGAAAAATTTGAGACGGCGCATAAGTAATGAATAGCCTCTCCACCTAAATATATGCATTCCCAAACTTCATCTTGCTTCTCCCCCTTTGACAACATCAAAAGGAAATGAAGAAAATCTTCAGAAGTAAGCGCATAAGCGAATATAAACATACAACGGCGAAATGTAAAGATAAAAGAAACAATACGATAACACTCACAGAGAATAATTTTCATATTGAATAAGAATGCCTAATATAAATAAAACCAAAGAAAGCAAGAATAGAATATAATTTTTATATCAAGTGCTTAAAAATAAATAAATAAACACAAGCATGAACAATGAAGGATACAAAGTGAACACAAAATACTTGACATGCTACAAAAGCGACACAGTTATGTGACGTATGCCTTGGATGCTCTCGAAATGTTGCACACGCATGTGCTCAAGCAACGCGATAAACGAAGTACCACCACACTAACAAAAAAAAAGGATAAAAACATAACAATGACATACAATAAATAATGCTGCAAACGATGTAACATGTTTAATTACAATTCATGAGAGAAATATATAACAAACCGATGCACCAATCAATATATTTCAAGGAAAAAGAAGATAGCATAAAGTTACTATAAGTATATAAATTGACATGCATCAATTGGACATTGTTGGAAGTGAACATACATGAACTATCTTATACGTCAAGAACATCAATTATATGGACCATAAACAACATGCAAAAGGAAAAGCTTACACATAAACAGAAAATGAATTGATAGTCCCTTGCTTGTGAAATGATGAGGAATGCACTCTTATGAAGTATTCCTTTCAAGGAGGGTTAGATGGACAAGGTATATTCAAAGTGCATTAACATAACATTTAGGCAAATGTTGAGATGTCAAGAATCCCTAATTCCCGTTGAATGTTGGCAAGTCGATTTTTACTATCAACATGCTCAAAAACGATGTGGACTTTCTCAACATGATCGCGTAGGAAATAATGATTAATCTCAATATGCTTAGTAAGGGAATGTAGCACCGAGTTCTTAGTTAGGTTAATGGCACTAGTGTTGTCGCACATAATTGGAATACAACTTAGTTTTATATCAAAATCAAGTAATTATTGTTTAAGCCACAAAATTTGAGCACAACAACTACCGACTGCTACGTATTCCGCCTCGGTAGTTGACAATGCAACCGAAACTTGTTTCTTGCTATGCCAACTAACTAAGGAACTTGAAAATATGCTACAAGTTCCACTAGTACTTTTCCTATCCAATTTACAACCGGAAAATTAGGAATCAGTGTAACTAACTAAGCTACACTCACTTCCTTTTGAATACCAGAGCCCATAATTCGAAGTACCATGAAGATACCTAAAAATATGTTTGACGACTTTGAGATGAGATTCCTTATGAGCCGATTGATATTGGGTACACATACAGGCACTAAACATGATATATGGCCTACATGCAATGAGATATATAACAGAACTGATCATATTTCTATATGTCTTTACTTTCATATCCTTACCATTTTCATTTCTTTCCAACTTACCGTTTGTAGCCATCTAAGTGTCAATTGACTTTGCACCAACCATGCCAAATCTCTTTAGTAAGTCCTTGCAATACTTGGTTTGACAAAAAATGTTCCTTCATTAAGGTGTTTGATTTGAAGACCTAGTAAGTAATTTAACTCTCCCATGAGGCTCATTTCAAACTCTCCCTATATAAGCTTAGAAAACTCTTTGACAAGTTGCATATTAGTAGATCCAAAAATATTGCCATCAACATATACTTGAACAAGAAGAGTATAATTTCCATGGCATTTAATAAAAAGAGTAATATCAACCTTTCCCCTTAAGTACCCCTGATTAATCAAAAACTTGCTTAGTCGTTCATACCAAGCCCGAGTTTCTTGTTTGAGACCATACAAAATGCATTTTAATTAGAAAACATGATTGGGATACTCGTGATTTTCAAAGCCAAGAGGTTGAGCAACATATACCTCTTCATTAATGTAACCATTTATAAAATCACTTTTCATGTCCATTTGAAATAGTTTGAAATTCTTAGAGTAAGAAAAGGCAAGAAGAAGGCATATGGCCTCAAGTTGGGCGACCGGAGCATAAGTTTCCTCATAGTCAATACCCTCCTCTTGGTTGTACCCTTGAGTGACTAACCAGGTCTTATTTATGGTTATCACTCCATCTTCGTTAAGCTTGTTCCTAAAAACCCATCTTGTTCCTATTACTTGATGATGTTTTAAACGCGGGACAAGGTCCCAAACGTCATTCCTTTTAAATTGATTTAGCTCATCATGCATTATCATGAGCCAATGCTCATCAAGTAGTGCATCTTTAGCATTTTTAGTCTCAACTTGTGGCACAAAATCTAAGTAATAACAAAAGTAACTTATCTTAGAGCATGTTGTCACGGCTCTTGTGATATCTCCAAAAATATTATCAATAGGGTGATCTTTGGATGTTCTCCAAGTCAAAGGAAGGTTATCCACTGTAGCCAGACTCTTCTCCTTTTCCTCTTTTTGATCATCATCTTCTACTTTCTCATTTTTATCTGTTTGAGGTTGATCAATCCCTTTATCGGCTTCCTTGAGAATTTCATGTGAAGACACACCTATATCATGAAAAAACATACATTTTCCATTTTTTCCCGGAAAAGACTCATAAAAATATACATGAACGGACTCCTCAATAATAAGTAGCCTCTTGTTATAGACCATGTATGCCTTACTAGATTGTGAGTATCCAAGGAAGATACCATCATCGACTTTAGCATCAAATTTACCTAGATTGTCCTTTCCATTATTCAAAATAAAGCATTTACATCCAAAGACATGAAGGTGAGAAACATTAGGTTTTCTACCTCTAAGTAACTCATAAGGGTTTTGTTTAGAATAGGACGTATCAAAACCCTATTCAAAACATAACACGCCATGCTAATAGCATCAGCCCATAAGTACTTTGGTAAATTACCTTCATTAAGCATCGTCCTCGCCAACTCCTATAAAACTAGGTTTTTATGCTCCACAACCCCATTCTGTTGTGGAGTTCCATGACCCGAGAAGTTATGCTCAATACCATTTTTTTCACAATACTCTTCAAAGATAATATTTTTAAACTCTCCTCCATGATTACTTCGGATGGAAACGATTTTCAAGTTCATTTTATTTTGGAGCAATCTAGCAAATTATTTGAAAGTCGGGTAGGTCTCATTTTTACTAGACAAAAACATAACCCAACAAAATCTAGAATAATCATCAACTATAACAAAGCCATAATAGTTTCCACCTAAGCTTTAGGTCCTAGAAGGACCAAAAAGGTCCATATGAAGAAGTTCAAGAGGTCTAGATGTTGAAACAACATTTTTTAGATTTAAAAGAGACATTTGTTTGCTTCCCCATTTGACATGCTTCACATAGGTGGTCTTTTATTAACTTCATTTTAGGAAGACCAATTACTAGATCCTTTGAGGTTACCTTGTTTAGTAAGTTAAAGTTAATATGATCTAAGCACTTATGCCACAACCAAGAGTTTTCACTCGTGGTAGCAAGACACTTAGTACCAACCAAGGATACATCATCTAAATTTAGCATATAAGTATT
This sequence comes from Lathyrus oleraceus, assembly GCF_024323335.1. NCBI lineage: Eukaryota > Viridiplantae > Streptophyta > Magnoliopsida > Fabales > Fabaceae > Lathyrus > Lathyrus oleraceus. Next base: position 486,449,713 of record NC_066585.1, read on the forward strand.
ATTGACTCTAAAGCCCTTAAACACACAATCCTTCTTCTCATTATGCTCAAATAAAAAACAAGTATTAGTGAAAGTGACTTTAAAACCCCTGTCACAAAGTTGACTAATGCTAAGAAGGTTATGTTTAAGACCATCAACAAGCATTACATCAGAGATAATAGTAGATGAGGGATTACCTACACTACCTTTTCCAAGAATAACTCATTTGTTGTTATCTCCATAAGTGACGAACCCATTTTTCTTTGGCACAAAGTCAATGAAAAGCGATATGTCACCCGTCATATACCTTGGACATCCACTATCAAGATACCCCATCTTTTTGGTAGATTCAAGATAGTTAACCTGTAGAATTAAACAAAGGAAATAGGTATCCAATTTTTATTAGGTCCTTGGAAGTGTGTGAAATCAAGGTTTCATTTAGGCAACCATTGAGAGGCTCCTTTAGGAACTAACATATTCCTAAATTTACACTTTTCAATGGTATGGACCTTTTTACAACAATAATGACAGGATAGATTATGATGAGATATGCTTTTACCATTCAAATCCTTTTTGAGATTTTTATGCCTTTTTTATGAATCATTAAAAGACCTTTCATACTTAGAAGGATCAATAACAAATGCACTCTTAGGTTGTAAGGTATTGCATAATTTGACTCGAAGAGCATTTATTTCTTCTTGCCAATAATGACAAGATTCACAACCTATTATAGAATACTTTTAATCCTCAACCTTGTCCTTTTGAACATCTAGCATGAATAGCTTAATTTCTTCCAACCTTCTTTCGGACTCTAAGACCTTAGCCTCCAATTGCAAAAATATTTTTTCATGTGAAGCTATTTCTTAAAAGCATTTAATGTTTCTCTATGAAGATTATCAAAAGCGGCTTGTAATTTAGAATAAGATAAATCACTAGTAAGCTCAAGTTTAGAATGACTTACTTGTTTCTTATTTCTTCCACTAGCCATAAGATAAATTCGGGCCGATTGCACACTTGAAGTGGAGCTTTCATCGCTTGAGGAATCAATTGCACTCTCACAAGCTACATAAGCTCTTTTAGATTTACTAGGATTCTTGTGATTCCCTATTTCTTTGTCTTTCTTAATCATGGGACATTCCGGCCTGTAGTGACCAATTTCACCATAATCATAACAAGAGCTTCTAAATTTATATTTTCTATTTTCACCATCTTTTGAGGACTTGGACTCCCTTCTAAATTTGGATAAGTTTCCTTTAAAGTGCTTGACTATATTCTTCCGAATATACCTTTGGTATCTCTTGACAAATAACCCAACATCATCATCATTGAAGTTCTTGTCATCCCTTTATTTACACTCACTAGGCTCATTCTTTAAGGACATGAAACTAGAAGTCTTTAGAGAACTGGACTTCTTTACCTCTTCCTTGTCTCTACCTTTCTCTTTCTTCATCTTCTTTTCATACTCTTTTTCATGTTTATCCAAGCAAGTGAGTTCTTGATCATGTTCTTCCAATTTGCCAAGCAAGGTTGTGAAATCAAGTGCTTTAAGATCATTCGCCTCTTTAATCGCAGTGACCTTGGGTTGTCAGTCCCTATTAAGACATCTTAAAATCTTGTTAGTAGCAATAACCTTGGATATATGATTACCAAGAGCATTCAATATATTAATAAGATATGTGAATCTCTTTTGCATGTCGGCAATTGTTTCACCATGCTTCATACGAAAGAGTTTAAACTTTTGGTTTAATGTATTGATTCTAGCTTGTTTGGCCTCATTAGTTCCCTCATGGGTAACTTCTAATGCTCCCCACATAGCTTTGACGGTACCACAATGAGAAACACAATAATACTCATCAACACCTAAAGTGGATATGAGAAAATTTTGTGCTTTCCAATCATATGACCACAACCTCTTATCATTATCATTCCATTGACTTTCCAATTTTGGTATGGTGACACCTTCATCATTGGTCACTTTAATTTCATTTGGACCATTGATGATTGCATCCCATACACCCTTGTCAACGGAGTTGACATGAATACGCATACAAGCTTTCCAATAGCCATAACTTTTGCCGGTGAAAATAGGTGCTCTATTGTACGCTCTTTTATGTTTGTTAGCCATTATCTAATAAGCAAATCTTAAGACCGGAAACAACCGGCGCTCGTGATACCACTTGTTAGATGATATGCCTAGACCTAGAAGGGGGGGGGGGGGGGTAAATATATCCCAAGTAAATAATTTATCAGAAAATTTGACTTTAGAAAAATTTATGACGCGGAATCAAGTTACAAATATTTCCCAGATCAAAAATCGTCTAACCGAACCTATTATTGAATACCCTGGATATGCGTAAAGGTGCCAATGTTATGATAATAATCCATAAGTCAATCAACAATAATTAAGCACACCTAACTAAATACTCTACAATAATAAAAGTCTATCTCCAATGATATTCACACATAAAAAACTAAGTCAAATAATTTTGTCGAACACTTGTGTGCAAAAAGACAAGTTTGGAATTTTATATGGTGTTTGTTGTTCTAAGAAATCCAATCACAACCAAATGGTTAGTGATTAATACAAAAAACATAAGATTCAAAATGTAATCAAAATTATGATCCAAAATATGTTGATCCAATGATCAAAGCAATCAATAATCTATGAATCGAAAAATAAAAGAGATAGAGATAGAGATAGAGATAGAGATAGAGATAGATAGATAGATAGAGAGAGAGAGAGAGAGAGAGAGAGAGAGAGAGAGAGAGAGTACATAAGGATTTGTTTAGGGAGTTCCCTAATGGACCTCGATATGGGTACGTCTGCCCTTAATTCAAATTCGAATTGAGATATTATTATAATAAATCTTACTTTGAAAATGCATGTATACAAGAGATGAGAGATCAAATCTCACAAACCCTAAGTTTGTTCTTGACTCTAGCACCTCCAAAAATCTTGATCAAAGACGGTCAAGACACCAACAATGTCGCTTTAATTCACCTATTATTGTTATTTCCTTGCACGACCTCCTTGTCTCAAGGTTTTCACCCAGCTGAACTAATCTCAAGCGCACACTTATTGAACCAAAGATTTGTCAACACGATCCATTGTTTCACACTACTCCCTTGCAAGACACACCTTGTCCCAAGGCATTCACTCAATCGATTACACAATTTTTTTCCAAACCCTTCAAACCCTAAATATCTTGAAGGAAAACCCCACCTAGGTTCTCTGATTTAAATCCCTCAAAGATCTTAACTCAATATTATCGGTACAACAAAGCTAATTGAACATTATCAATCCTAATCTAGATGACACCTAATCAAAAAATGATTATGTGTAGTTTGATTATGTGTATGCATAGATTGAATTGAAGATGATGAGATGCTTTAAAATCTTAGATTCATGTAGGTTTTACTCACTGCAGAAATATTGCTAGAAAATGATGCATGTATGAGTATATATATGCATGGGTAAATGGAACACACAAGGAATACAAGACACTTTGAGAAAATAATGAAAATATGCAAAAATCAGTCGTATAGGTCGGCCTATTTAAGTCATGTGTTGATATGTACGAGCATGTACCGACCTGTTCAAACCAATGTGTCGGCCTACCAGGTCATGTGCCTCCGATGTATCGGCCTGTTGAGTTGATGAATAAAATAGTAGCTGCAGGCTTTAATACTATAGTATACGTGCCGCCGACCTATGGCAAGAATGTGTCGACCTATAGCCTGGAAATTTTCACTATAGGTCAACATGTATTGGAATGTGTCGATCTGACCTACAAGATAAATTTGGTTCGGGTTATCATCATATTCGTATGAATCCTGAAGATATTCCGAAGACTGCTTTAAGAATAAGGTATTGTCATTAAGAGTATTCAGTAATGTCATTTGGTGTGTCTAAAGCGCCTGGAGTTTTCATGGAGTACATTAATAGAATATTTCATCCATACTTAGATCAGTTTATGGTTGTATTCATTGACGACATCTTGATATTTTTAAAGTATGATGAAGAGCATGTAGTGCATTTGAGAGCTGCATTATAGATATTAAAAAAGAACCAGTTGTATGTGAAGTTTTCCAAGTGCGAGTTCTAGTTGTGAGAAGTGAGTTTCCTTGGTCATGTGATTTCTAGTGGTGGTGTAGCTTTGGATCCATCGAAGATAGATGTTGTGTTACAATGGGAGACTCCAAAGTTTGTTACGGAGATTAGAAGTTTTCTTGGATTGGCTGGTTACCGCGGGAAATTCATTGAGGATTTTTTCAAAGTTATTAATGCCTTTGACTCAGTTGACTCAAAAAGGTCAAGCCTATGTTTGGGATGTGAATTGTGAGAAGAGTTTTCAAGAACTCAAGAAAAAGTTGACGTCTTCTCAAGTTTTGATTTTACCGAATCTAAGTGAGTCCTTTGTGGTGTATTGTGATGCTTCAAAGTTGGGTATGAGAGGTGTGTTGATGCAGAATGGTCAGGTTTTGGCTTACACTTTTTGAAAGTTGAGAGCTCATTTAAGGAATTATCCTATGCATGATCTTGAGTTAGCAATTATAGTGTTCGTGTTGAAGATTTAGAGACATTATCTATTTGACTCCAAATTCGAAGTGTTAAGTGATCACAAGAGACTGAAGTATTTATTTGAACATAAGGAGTTAAATATGAGGCAACAAATATGGTTTAAGTTTATAAAAGATTATGATTTTGGCTTGAGCTACCACCCGGGTAAATCTAATGTTGTAGTTGATGCATTGAGTAGAAAGTCGTTGCATATGTCGATGTTGATGGTCAGAGAGATGGAATTGATTGAGCAATTCAGAGACATGAGTTTGGTATGTGAAGAGACTCCTAATAGTATGAAGTTGGGTATGTTGAAACTGATAAGTGGTATTCTTGAAGAGATCAAAGAAGGTCAAAAGACCGATGTGTGATTGGTTGACCGACTTGTGTTAATCAATCAAGATAACGATGGTGAATTTAGAATTTATGAGAATGGCGTGGTGAGGTTCAGAGACAAGTTTTTTGTACCAAATGGACCCAAGCTTAAGAAGAGTATTCTTAAGGAGGGTCACAGAAGTTGGATGAATATTCATCCATGTGCCACTAAAATGTATCAAGATTTGAAGAAGTTATTTTGGTGACCAAGAATGAAGAAAGAAGTAGCTGAGTTTGTGTATGCTTGTTTGACTTGTTAGAAGTCGAAGATTGAACATCATAAACCATTGGGTCTAATGCACCCATTGAGTATTCTATAGTGAAAGTGGGGTAACATTTACATGGATTTCATGACAAGTTTGTTGAAGACAACTAATGGATGTGAGCCTATTTTGGTGGTTGTCTATAGACTAACTAAATCGGCTCATTTCATACCGATTAAGATTAGTTATCCTTTGTATAAGTTAGCCGAGTTATAGATTGGAAAGATTTTTAGCATGCAAGGTATTTCATCGAGCATTGTGTCGGATATAGATCTGAGGTTCACGTCGAGGTTTTGGCATTGCAAGAGGCATTCGGTACTATGTTGAAGTTGAGTTCTGCTTATCATTGACAAACATATGGTCAAACAGAGAGGATTATCCAATCCTTGGAGGATCTGTTGAGGGTTTGTATGCTATGACAATGAGGTGCTTGAGATAGCTAATTGTCACTGATTGAGTATAATAACAGTTTCCACTCAAGTATTGGGATGGCCTCGTTTGAGGCATTGTATGGTATAAGGTGAAGGGCACTTCTGTGTTGGTAAGAGTCTGGGGAGATTGCATTGATTGGACCTGAGATTGTGCAACAAACTTCTTAGAAGATTAAGATGATACAAGATAAGATGCAAGATTCACTTGGTCACCAGAAGAGTTACCATGATAAGAGGAGGAAATCAATTGAGTTCCAAGAGGGAGACCGTGTATTTTTTAGAGCTACTCTAGTAACCGATGTTGGTCGAGCTTTAAAGTCCCGAAAGCTTACGCCATGTTTTGTTGGTCCATACCAGATCTTGTAGAGGATAGGAAAGATGGCCTATAGAATTTCCTAGCCACCACCGTTTGCTAATCTTCATGATGTGTTTCATGTGTCTCATTTGAGGAGATACATTTCAGATCCTTCACATGTAATCCAAATGAACGACATACAAGTGAGAGAGAACCTGACTGTTGAGGCACCGTTCATATGGGCAGAGGATTGAGAAGTGAAGCAGTTACGCAGCAAAGATATTGCCTTGGTGAAGGTAGTGTGGGGGAGGCCCAGCTAGTGGGAGCATAACTTTGGAGCTGGAGAGTCAGATGAGAGAATCGTATTTGACTCTGTTTCCTTTAGGTAATTTTTTAGGGAGAATTTTTTTCTAAGTGTGGGAGAGTTGTAACACCCCAAATTCAATTAATTAATTTAATTTAATTGTTTAAAAATTTATTTGATTAATTTGTGTTTTAATGTATTTGTTGTGTGGTGTTGAGTTTAATATAGTTGTTTAGAATTAATTAGAATTTTATTAATTATTAGAATAAATAGTTTTTATTTGAATTGATTAAATAAAATAGTAAAATGATATAATTGGCAAATGTGGAGAAATTGGGGAAATAAAGGGGATCAAGGAGTTAGGGAGTTGGGACAATAATGTGAATTAGAAAAAAAGGGTTAATGAGGTAATTGAAAAGAATTGTGTAGAAAAATCTAAGTTATTTGAAGGAAGTGAGTTTGGAGAGTTTTACGTAAAACTGAATTTTATGGTGAGAAGAGGCAAAGACTAGGGCTAAAGGAAGACTCCATTTAAAAGATTTACGGAACTTTTGCTGAAAAATCAAGGTAGGAGGGAAGGGCTACCAATCTAGGTGTATTGCATGATGGGCAAAGATGAGAGGTCCTTACTTTCTTTAGGACAATTGAGATGTGATTGATTCTGGATTTTCTATGAAGTTTTAATGTTGTTGGCTGTTATAATGATGAATTTTGTGTGTCTATATGTGTACTATTTTATGTTTTGAGATATGTATGTTTTCTACCATGTTTGAGGGTTTGAAAGGTTTTAGGGTAAATATGAATTGAGTGAATTGCATGTTAGTCATAGATAAATGATGTATTGTAGATTTAGATGTTAAGAGATGATAAAAACTCATATGTTTTCATGTATAATGATGTATGTAGAGAAACTTCTCTGTAAACCAAATTTTTTATTCAACTTTTCTCTATTAAACTCTATTACAAACAATGATAAGATACATTCATATGTGTATGTTGAGATTGATTGCACACAAAATAATCTCCAACTAATGATAAGATACATTCATATGTGTATGTTGAGATTGATTGCACACAAAATAATCTCCAACTAATCTAACTAACTCAACTTAAACAAATGTTAAAGTTAAGTCAAAACCATGTCAAAATACACTACAATATTTCAACAATTCTTTCTCTTTGTTTTTGTCAAACAACATAATTCGACACAAGAAATTACAATCTTAACAATTTCAAACTCAATTATCATTGGATTATTATCTTGTCAGTCACATTTATACCATTCATTCATCATCTCACAATCACATTTAAATTGACAACACACCAAAAAACACCGATAACAAAGTCAAGCGTGGGGTCACAAAATTCCACGCCCTGCCACGTCACCATATTTTAATTATCCATATCCAAAAACCAAAACACACTACCGCGCCACCGCTTCCATTAGTCGGAGCGTGTCACTCTATCCAACGGCCACGCTTCATCCCAACAACAATTCAACCACCACTTTATGATTTTCCACGTTTCTACGCTATTCTTCATTACCTTACCGTAAAAGAAAATAACATCAAAACTTTTAAAAAAGAAAAACCAACAAAGGAAGAAGGAAAATTAGCGGTTCCGTTCGGTTAAGAATACAAAACTGCAAATAACCTTCTTAAGCGACTCTTTCATGCACTTTCATAATTTCATTTCAATTTCAATTTAAAATCTTACTTTTGAAGATTCTAGAAAATGATTAAGGCGTTTCTGGATCGGGATTAGGACTTTAGGGTTTTTGCTGATTCAGATTCCGATCGGAAATGTCCGAAACCAATTCGCCACCTCGAACCTCCGGTTATCTCGATGCTCTCTCTCAAGCGATCCACAAGAAGCTTCAGAGGGTGAGTTTTCTTCATAATTGTTCTCTCTGTTTTGATGCCGTGAAAAATGCATTTTGTTTTTACTTGATTAATTTTTGTTTTTTTCTTTGATGCTACAGGCGCTGGCTAGTTCCTCACAGAGGCGTAATTTGTTGCAGGAGCTCTTTGCTGATATAGCTTTAGAGGTTGATGATCGAGCCAAAGGTAACTTTAGCTTTCGAATTTGATTGTTGTTCTTATATCTATTGAATCAATAGTACAAAGATTCGATCTCAGAAGAAAAATTAGTACAATGATTCAGATTGCAACTTGTGCTTCAAGCGTGGTATTGGAGTCATTGTGCCTGGTTTATCTTGTTTGTTTGCATGCTCATGGTTTTTAGTTCATTTTTTGGAAGATGATGATTATTTTACTTAAAAGGATATTTTTCATGTAAGGATGAGTATACTTTATGAAGAATGTGTATAGGATTGCCTATCTTTTCTTGCTAAATATAATTAGTTGTAATTAGCTTGTCCTTGATGTTTGTATATGATGATAATATCAACTTAATTGTTCTATGTCACTTGATTCACTTAGAAATGTCATGTTTTTATTGGTAATGTATCTTATGTTTCATGTTTCATAATAAGATTCCATTCACGAATCCGGAAAATAGTTCTTTTGATTTAGGATTTGTATCTCAATTTGATAATCATGCCAACAATTGAATGGAATACATAACATTGGAATTCACAACTAATTAATGTGTATTTAAATCTAAATAAGGGGTGATAACCTTTTTTTCTTCATAGGTTGGATGGGGAATACGTGTCTTTTCTCTTTTTTATTTGCAAAACAAATTACCAAATGTAGATTTTCTTTCTTCACAATGACAGATGTAATTTTCAACAAGGAAGAAGATGTCATTTCTCCGGAAAATGATGTCATTGATGGTCCGCTGTGTTTCTATGATGTGCTTGCTGATTACTTTGTACATGTGCCTGAAAGTGGGAAGCCCGTCCTTGACTTGATTGTCCAACTTTGGAGCCAGTCATTTGCTTCACATATTTTTAGCCTCTTGTTTCACAAATGGGTATGTAAGCTTGTCTCTGCCATATTGTCTTTTGCTCTCTTGAGGGAAGTTTTACTTAGCTTGATAGTATTAGTATGGTCATTCATTACTGGTTTTGAATCTGAACATTTACAATTCTAAAAAAAGTGAGTCGCTCTTAATGGCATGGTTACATTCTGACAAATATGAACATCCTCAAATTGACTAAGGATATTCTGAGGCATACCTGATTATGGCTATATATTCCTTTTTCTCTTAGCTGGTTATAGAGTGGGTGGCAATTCCCCATTTCACTTGACTAACAATATGTATAACCTTTTTCTCTTAGTTGGTTATAGAGTGGGTGGCAATTCCCCATTTCACTTGACTACCATTTCTTCTTATCATTCAAATTTCGAAATGCTTATGAGTATTTAAAACCTTCATCAACGGTTTCTAAAACTCATTCTTTTCCTGATATTCGTACAAAATTTCTGTCTACTAGTACTATAGCACCTATTTTGTCAAATGCTTGAAATAGGTTTCAGATTTAATCCTTAGGAACGCAGTGCATACTATTGTAAATATGTAGTATGTAAGATAAGTGACATATATAGTATAATTATTTCATTTTGATAATGTGAGTGACGTATATAATACGAATGCATATTACTAGCATGTTTGGTTTGGCTTTTGGAACAGCCAAAAGCAATTCTAGAGGTGTAGAATTGATTATGGAGTGATTTTGAGGTGTTTGGTTCTTCTAAAGTAGAATTGATTTTACCTCCAAAATTGATTCTACTTGAAGCTAGAATTTGTAGCTTCTGAGTTTAAACGCGATTTTTATACTGAAATTTGTTGTTCAACTCACTTTTACATAAACGTATCCAAACATAAATCAAATTATGTTAAACTTCTATTAGAATCAATTATACTAAGCTCATTTCTGTCAAAATAAATTATGTCCACCGTCAATACAAACACACACTTAAAATTGGTTATGGGAATTGTGTTTTTACTTTTTACATAGCACTGGTTTGAGATTAGATGTTTTGTTTTTTTCCTTGGGTATATCTCATTTCTGTTATTTCCCTTCTGTTGTAAGGAGTCAATCTCCATATTTCCTAAAGAAATCTTGGTTCCTATTTTCTAATTGACATTCAAGAATCACTGTGAAAGCTCTTTCATTTAGTCCTAATTGGGGTATATTGTAAAACATATTTCCAGCTGTTTAGTTGTAAATAACTTTTTAATACCTTAATGCAGATGTTTGAAGTTCATCTTGATAATCCAGAAGTGCTCCTTCGGTATTCATCTGCCCTGGTTCAAGGTGCCACAAATGTTTTCTGGTATGAATACAAGCTTTTATAAAGTAAAATGTTACTTAATTGGATATAACTTGCAAAAAGACCATGCAGATTTGGATTGGCTGGCATTTATAAGTTAAAATTATATCCACTTTGAAAAACCATGCTCTGAAAAGATATGAACTTCATTTCATGCTCCACTCCACTCCTAAATGGGAATAAGAAGAATATGTATGAACTTACTTTATCATCTTTCTTTTAAAAACAATATTTGTTTGCATTACATGATTTTATCAATAGTCTTTCTATGCCAAATCAATAGCGACCTTATCCTATCCATTAAAAACAAAACAGAAAGTAATTGAAAATTTGGAAAATGTTAGTAAGAGTGTCTTCATGGGCTAAAACCTCTACTATGATAGAGTTGATATTGTACCATATTTGGAAAATCAATTTGAGAATTGTAAGTCATTTTTGGTGCCATGTACAGGATTGACATTCAGACAAATACAAAGCGTTTCCAGTCTATATTCCGTGTAAGGGTTCTAGTTGGATCCTATATTTATTTTAACTAATATGTATAATCTGAATAATATTATAATGATTGCTTCTTTTCCCAATTCTTTTGCATATAATCCTTGTGTTTCCCTCAAATTCAGTACCTCTTGGATGATGTTGCATTACACCACAGTAGATTGAATAAAATTCCTCTCCAGGTATATCCTATCAGTTTTAGTTTTTAGCATTTTATAAAGGCTGCCTGCAATTTTTTATAGGACCTTTAGCCAGTCTACTTTTGTTGCTGGCAATGGCATTCTGAAATTTTTTACTTTTCATTGAACTATCAGGCTCAGCGAGATATGTATCTTTTGCTCTCACGGTTCATTCTATTTTACAATTCAGGTAGCCATTCAGAGAAGTTATTAGCCTATAAATAATGATGCAATAGTCTCTAAATCTAATATTGCCCTCTTTGCAGCTGGCAAAATCGATAGCTTCTTGAAACAATGTCCTGTTTTTCAAACTGCCTTCTTAGTTGGCAGTCCGGCAGATATATTTGTGAATGAACTCACGGATCAGGTACATCTGAATCACCTTTTTTCACAATTGAAAATCATATCCTCTGTTTCATATAAAGAAATTATGTTACCTACACTTAATTGTTGCTGTTGATTTTTTTAACAGCTTCAAAAGCTTAAGGTGGAACCTGTACTGCTGCATTATCTTTCAGAAATCAAGGTCCTTCAGGGTACTAAACCAACCATTCAGGTGCAATAGTTGGACATGGAATATTCTTCTCTCAACCTGACTCAGCTAAGTCATTCTTTTGTTTATGTTAATGGCACAGGTGTGGAATTGAGAATGACGACAAGCACAAGATTGAAAACATGTTTGTATAGTTTTACTTCTCCTGGTGGTCCAATGTACCCGACCAGAGCTGTTCGTCATGCTGCCTGGGAAGCACTAGATTTTCTTTTTCCGGTTAGTATTATCATTAGTAATTAAAGCACTACATTTTCTTTTTCCGGTTAGTATTATTATTACTTAATAATTAGTATTCAAACCAAATTATAACAAATTGCAAGAGCTTTGTCCTCTCCTGCCCCAAATGCCTTTTTTCACTTCAAATATTTTTAGGTCCCATCATTGTTAAATACTTGACTTTTATCAAAACCTTTTTAAGTTTTATAGGTGGGATTATATGACTAGTAAACTGTTCAAATTTCCAATAGATGAAGGGAAACATTGATGGCTTTTTAAAATGATTTCATAGAATCTGCACACAGATGATGTGTTTTTCCCTTTTAGCTTTTTTAACTTATTTCTGAAAGGGTGGATTGTTTATGTATATGCCGTATAGTTCATAGTTAAGATATTAATATAGCACTATTGATAAACAAGTGTAACATCTTAACTCATAAATAAATATTAATGTTGATTTTCTGCTATGATGCAGGTTGGGCAATACCCTCGGCATCTCATAAGTCTGTTCTTCAGGTTGCTCTATCCATGGTATTGGCCATCCTCTTGTTGGAACTTTGTGGTTTCGTGCATTCATGCTATCTTTTACTCCTTACTGAGGTTGATATTTTCTACGTGGGAAAAAATTGCCAAACCAAAAACCCAATAAATGTCCATATGTCCTGAGGATATTGGAGTTCATGCATAGAACCCGGGTCATCTCTTGCCAACCGCACGATCGCCTTCTCTGATATTTCTTTTTTCCACTCAATGTGATGTGTATAAAGCAAGTTGTTAGTGCAATGTATATTTTGTTCAGTTTGTTCACTATGTCTTAGAATAGGTTTACAAGTCCAAGTAATATAACGTGAAAAGACCACTGAAAACAACTAAACAAGGAACTGCGATTCATACACACTTTTCTATAATGCTGTGAGAGTAAGATTGTGTATGATTTTAAGATCGAACATTTGTTACCTGCCATAGCTACTGTCTGATTTTGGTCTCAATAGTTGTGAATGACTTTAATCTTCAGACCTTTTTCTCATTACTGTTGATTTTTCCCCACCGCGTTTCTTCTACCTAGAACGCAATTACTGTCTACAATTTATGTTATAAATATGTTTAATTTAAAATGGGCTAATTAATTATCTATATGGAAGTGTTTTAAAGTTAATTAATTAAAGTAGCCTTTTCATTTGGACTTTGATTTATCTGACCTTGATTAGTTTGTACTACAGAGTAGTTCATCTCAAGTTCATGAATAGATCCTCTACGTCATTTATTCCGAAGAGTGTGAATCCCATCTGCTATGCGTTTAAGTCAACTATAGTGTCTTTTCAATTGAGAATTGCAAAGAGGCTAAATAGGATGTGTTAAAAGAGTTTTTCAATTCACTTTTTTATTTGCATAAATCCAGTAAAATATATTTTCAGTAGTGTATTTTCTGTAAAAATACAGAAATGTTCTATGTTAAATTAGATAGAACTACATAAACCCTAATCTTAAAGTGTTGCAAGAGAGACTATTCTCTATGATTTGGAATCATGCCTTCACAAGAGGGAAAATAAAAAAAAGAAAACTAGCATCTGTTGGAGAAAAAAACTAAGAAAACAAAATCAGAGCATTAAATTACAGATTGAAATTGTTTGATAAACTTGATAGTCACCCTTTGTGCGCATAACCCACTCGAATGCGCCTGCCATCTACGATCTGATAAATTCATCATGAAGAACATAACAAGATTCATAACATACTATCACTGTAAATAAAAATGAAAGCAAGATTTATGTGACCTTGATTAGTATTACAGACCGAAGAGAATAACGAATGAGAAGTGTGTGAATCCCCTCTGCTATGCGTTTAAGTCAGCTATAGTGTCTCTTCAAGTGAGAGTTGCAAAGAGGCTATCTAGGATATGTTAAAAGAGTTTTTCAATTCACTTTTTTATTTGCATAAATCCAGTAAAATATATTTTCAGTAGTGTATTTTCTGTTAAAATACAGAAATTTCCTATGTTAAATTAGATAGAACTACATAAACCTAGTTGCAAGAGAGATTATTCTCTATGATTTGGAATCATGCCTTCACAAGAGAGACTAAAAAAAAGTAAACTTGCATCTGTTGGCAAAAAAAATAAAAAATACTACGAAAACAAAATCAGAGTATCAAATTACAGATTGAAATTGTTTGATAAGCTTGGCAGTCACCCTTTGTGCGCATAACCCACTCGAATGCGTCTGCCATCTACTATCTGAGAAATTCATCATTAAGAACATAACAAGATTCATAACATAATATCACAGTGTAAATAAAAATGAAAGCAAAATTTGTAGCAAAAGTGAATTGATATCCAATACCCATTACCTTTCCGTGCAATTCTTTGCGAGCTGTGGCAGCTGCAGTTTCAGAATTGAACCTAACAAATCCGTACTCTTTTGATTCCCCAGTCTTGTGATCACATATAACTTTAACTACGCAAAAACACTAATTAGTTGCAACATTACAAATTTAGGGATCTAAAACATTTGAAAAATTATTGTTAGTTTTACCTTCAATGATTTCCCCATGTCGTTCAAATGTGTCTCTTAGGACCGTTTCATTCGTGTTATAGGAAAGCCCTTTGTTCCAAACAAAACCAAAAATTAAATTTGAATAGCTGAAATCAACTTCAACAATAAAACTTATATTTAAAAAAAAATGAAACGAGTTGGAGAAGATGAAACCTGCGACGAACAATTTGGTAGATGAATGATGGCGCACGCGTAGAAACAATTGAGGTAAGGGTAAAGCTGAACATTGGAGAAGAAGAGTTCTATTATTCGCTATGCGCATAACTATGAGTTCGCTTGATAATGAAAATACTGCATAAAATGACTTTTTTTTCCTTCCTTACCTTTTTATTTTTATTTTTAATTCCCCCTATTCTGAAATTAAAGCTAATGGTTGGCCAAGCTATTGAAGGTAGATTTTTTTTTTTAATTTAAATATATTTTTAGTATTATTAAGAATTCTAATAAATAATTGATACTGATAATGAAAATATATCTTTCATGTAATGAAAGCATATAAATCACGCAAATTCACAATGATGACATAATAATAGATACTGATAATGAAAATATATGTTTCAGGTACTATTATAGAATTGTAATCCTTATTCGTGATTTCTGACGATGTATCACAATTGGTTAAACATTATTATCAAATTAAAATATATATTCCAAGTATATAATTGAATTTAATA
Organism: Lathyrus oleraceus; assembly: GCF_024323335.1. NCBI lineage: Eukaryota > Viridiplantae > Streptophyta > Magnoliopsida > Fabales > Fabaceae > Lathyrus > Lathyrus oleraceus. Next base: position 486,464,831 of record NC_066585.1, read on the forward strand.
CTTTATAATATTGTAAAATTAAAATAATAATAATTATAAATCAATTATAATTTATCATATTTAAACATATTTTTCTGAAAATATGTGATTAAAGAGTATATTTTATACATGTGAAAAATTATTTTTCACTAATGTAATTAATTAATTTAATTTTTTTTTCTATTTCTTAAATAAAAATAATTATAATTATAACATTATAAAAAATATATACAAGATACATAGGATGTGTTTGTTTCAAGTTTAGAAGTAACATTCCTTGGAATCTTATTCCCATCATTATTATTACTTGGAATAATATTCCTATCCAAGTGTTTGGTAAAAACTAAATTTCCTATGAATGTTTATAATATTTATTTAATTTAAAAATTATAAAAAATAAAATAAATAAATAAATGTGAGTAGCAGTGGGGAGTTGTAATTAGTTGAATTTTTTTCCCATGGAAATGTTGGATTCCCACCCTTTAAACCTTGGAATAAAAATAAAAGAACCATGTGAAAATAAAGTTCCTGGGAATAAAATATACTTTGGAATAATTTTTTAAAAATTGAATCAAACATGAGAATGTTGCATTCCCATAACAATATTCCCAGGAATATTTTTTAAAACTTTGAAACAAACACACTCATATTTGTGGTTAAAGAATAAAATTAATGTCTTTATTTCATATTGTCAACATAAAAATAAAATGAAAACTTATAATCTACCGACTACTATTTTTTCACACTTTAAATTTTTAAAGCTATTTTATTTGAAAATGAGTTATTAAAAAAATCGTGTAAGTGTAAAACTCATACAATGAAAAAAAGATAGGGATTGTGATCCATGGTTTGAAATCACAAGTAGGGATTGTAATTTTATAATACTATCGGGAAAATATATTTTGATTACTGGTATCTACTATTTCGTCTGCATCGTGAATTAATGTGATTTATATGTTTTCATTACCTAAAATATATGTTTTCATTACCAGTATCCACTATTTATTACAATTATTTATATGTTTAATTAATATAATTATAATTTTATTCTTAAAACAAATATTTAATTTACATAAACATTATTATAAAAAACTATAATTTATATTGTTTAAATAAAAAAATTATTATAAAATTATTTATTAATAATACTAAAAATGTATTTAAATTAAAAAAAATCGTTCCTTCGTTAGCTCGGCCAATCATTGGCCGAGTCCATACTACAAAAATATTTCTTTCAGCAACTCGTCCATCCATTGAACGAGTCAATATTACAAAAATATTTTTTTCAGCAACTCGTCCATTCATTGGACAAATGGATACTAAAAAAATGGTATTTTGAAAATTTAATTTCAGAATAGGGTATATAAGGAATACAAAATCAAAAAAGGGATAAGAAAGAAAAAAAATGGCATAAGATCTTACAAACAACGCTTGATAATATAAGTATTGTTCATCCAACCTAAGTTATAAACAGAAAAAAATGAGTTGTAGGGATGGATCTTAGGGCAATGACATGAGTGGTTGAGATGCGGCATCGTCAGAAAGGGTGGTATATTTGTAAGGACTTCAACTCATATTTAAATAATTTATATACTCATTTTTTATTTCAATGGTGAAAAAGAGATTTTTTTTTCTAAAATAACTAACTTTTTCAAATAAAATAGGAAAACAATTGAGGTAAGGGTAAAGCTGAAAATAATCATCAGTTGCAATAATTTGATAGTTATTTAGGAAGAAGATTAAATGCATAATTTTAAAGTGCACAAAGTTAAGAATACATAATTATAAAAGTTTCTCTTATCAACTTAAAGTCTATGCTCTTAGTGAATTTCCACTATGCTTAGATTCTTGTACAAGTCTTTATAATGATCATTTTACAACATTCTAACACACACTTGAAGAAAGAACGTTACTTTCTCTTTTACAATCACTTATGACCACAACTTTGATGACTAAGTTACATACACAATTTTGTAAATGAATTTGAAGAAGTTTGATTCTACTTTTAAAAAATACTAAAAATCAAACCAAACCTAATCAAAGGAGATATCATCGGTTCGAGTAATGTTTTGATAGAAAAAGATATTTATTTAGATAAAATAATTAAATAAATAAAAATTAATTTTATTTATTTATAATTTATAAAAGGAAAACTTTTATTCTTATAAATCGTTAAGGAGAGAATAGATTGCTCATAATAAAACACAAAATTATTCAAAGTAATATCGTTGGAAATATTTCCATGACCTATGAAGACGTGAACGTCATTGACATGGGATAATTAGAGTGCATATATATTAATGAAAGTAGAAACAAGAACAAAATTCTAAGTATACCTCAATATTATTGATATGAATTGGAAAATATTATCTTAGTTACAAAGAGAATAGGAAGATGAGAAAATATAAAATAACTAACAAATCTACTAAGCAACAGAAAATAACAGTTAACGTTTGCTATTTCAAAGAAAGAATGAATTAATGTTTTTATATTACTTTTAGTGCTTTTTCTGTTGTCGTTGTAGTGATATTTGATCTTCCACATGAATTGCTAGCGGTAGGAATATGTCATTGTAAACGTATGCCGTTGTGGTTACACAATTTCAACTAGTAGACTGCCTTAGGAATTATGCTGTTGTGGTTACACAATTTCTACTAGTAGACTGCCCCCTGATGTTTTAATATTGACTAAGATTTAAGGTCATTTTTCTTATAATAATGATTAACATTTAAGATTATTATTTTTATTTATAAAAATGATTTGGGGTATTAGATTTGATCTATAGGAAAAAAAAGTTAAATTTGAATTTTATCTATTATTTGTTATGATATTATTTGTATTTATTTTTATCAAACAATTACGAGTTTGAAAGTATGTGAGATTAAATTGAAAATTTTCAATAGTAATTTTGTGCAAACACCGTTACAAGAAAATATGTACAGTATATGAAATGATTATGAATGTTTGTGCACAGAAAGGATATAGACAGACTTTAAAGACAATAAAACTTGAATTAAAGTAAAAGAATTTTGCAATAACCAACATTAAATGAATGTTGTAAATGACAAAAAGAAAAGATGTTTCAATTATGGAAACATAAAGAAAATACAATGTAAGAGATGCAGACTCACATATCACTCACAAATTGTTTCACTCTTTAGCTTGGGTACTCTAATTCTATAGAGAAAGTATATGAAATTTGCGATCTTGATTACAACATATGAGACTGCTATATATACTAAACGAAAAATCTATGTTTCCGATAATTTCCTCCTAAAGAATCGACACGTCTTCAAAGACATGTAACTTATTCCTCTGATGCATTACCACGTCATCAGTACTAAAAATAATCGTTTTTGACAGTTTCCCAATGCAACATTCAGTTGACTTTTTTTCTTAAATGGAAATTTCAAGCTAATATATGTCTCCCCAAAACGTCACTTTCGATCATATGGTCGGATAGAAGAAAGGTGTTTTTTGGGTCCATCGACACGGTTTACTTAGTCTACACACGTCATCTCAAAGAAACATCTCATTATTTAATTATTATTATTTGGTCATTATGACCACTTTACACCAAAACATCACGTCACAGACGTGCGTACAATTGATCATGATCACTCTCTATTTCCTAGAAGATTAATTAAAAATGAAATCAAGACAAACTTTTTTAATTCAATTTTTCATCTTTCCCAATTCCCTCTCAGCGACATCTGTCGACTAAACCATTTTCATCCTTTGGGTATTTAAGACGTTCCCCCTTAGCGTCCTCTTCTCTCTCACCATTTCCATTTTTTGAAACACAATTAAAAAAAACCTTGAGAGTTTTTTTTTTTGCAGTTCTTTCTTCTTCTCCACTACGCTTCTCTTCAAGAAACTGTTGGAATCAACAATGGCACCCAAAGTTCAGTCACATCCTCATTTTGTTGTTGTCATTGATTGACCAATCTACTTAAATGACCTTACCTACATTCCTGAATCTCCCATGGAGGATAGAAGAAGAAACCTCTAGTATCGTGCTTCTTTAATCCCCTACTCCATTGGTGGTACCGTTCATGCGTTTATGTGTCCTCTCCCCAGGCACATCAAGAAACCCCACATGTTGAAATATTTCTTCCTTATTTTCCTTGATTACGAACCCTTGGTGTTCGTGGATGCACCTTTTGATTTAAACTTCTTTAAGAATAAGGTGTTCCATTCTTTTCCTCTGATTGAGGATACTGATTACATCAAATGGTTGGACATGGTCCACGATAAGAAGATGCACTTTTTGAGGGATTTGGGAATTTTTGACCTAATCCAAATATCATGAGTTGCTCCTAAATACAACTCTCACATGCTCATTGCATTTATGTGCTTATAGGATACATCAACCAACATGTTTCACCTTCCTTGTGGGATGATAACTGTCACACTCTTCTTAGACATTGTTGCTATCGTCAGTCTTCGACCAACTGGAGAGGCCTTTGTTCCTTCAACCAAGACAAAAATAAAACTTGGTTTTACCTTCCATAGAAATGCTTACAGCTCCTTTATCAAGGATAACCAGGGTTCAACAGATCAACATATGATCTGGAACATATTTGCTTTCTTGACTTACTGGCTTTCCAGGAATGTCTTATACGCTCTATTTATTCAAATGGCAAAGAAGTAAGTCCCTTTAGCCACCTAACTTCATGAAGGGAGACAGATCTTCCTTAGTAGGTTAATTTTGTGTGGTATGTACGGATCTATAGGGTTGGCCTCCGAAGACTTGAAGAACAAGACGAATTATGTTAGCCTTTAGATAGGTAGCCATATATGGCTTCTTTAATTATTTCTCAATGCCACTTTCTAACCTTCCTTCAAGACTAGAGTGCATCCTAGCTCAAAGGTGGGATTCAATGGTCAAAGGCTTGCAAAACTTACTCCCGGTGATGGGAAGGTTGCGTCTTTGGAGGTTTCCGAGAGTTACTTCCAAATGTTTCATAGGTGTGTAGCACCTCAAATTTGCACCCTACCTTTTGTACATACATTCTCATATTAGGTCATTAAAATAACAAAGCCCATTGCATAACATTGCATAGCCATTTGCCCAAGTGCAAGTTCTTCAGAAGAATTAGGTCAAACTGGTCAGGAGATCAGGTCAAACAAGCAAGCATGTGCCATTTTCATTGGGACAAAGCCCTAGAGTTGATTTATCAAGTTCATATGGTCTAAGGATCATTTTGAAGTGATTTGGCCAAAGGTTGGATGATCAAAGCTCAATAGTCAAGCTGAATTTCTTCAGAAACCCTAGAAAGTCAACTGTGGTCAACTGTGCCTGATTTTATGGATTGGAAGGGGTGAGATGGTTTGAAAGGCCTCATTCATGTCTATATAAGTCTCATTTGACATATCAAAGACCAAGGTTGAAGATTTGGAGGTCAGACAAGAAGTTTCCAAAAATAGCAGGTGACCTGTAATTTCAACTGCCCAAAATGGAAAGTTTTTCTCCTCAAAATTACTTCATCATACAAGCTTCAAATGGAATTTTGTCCAACATGAAAGTTGAATATCTTGATCTCATCATTCCAAAAAGTCCAAGAACTTGAAATTCCCATGTGTGGTTGGCAAGATATGGTCCATTCATTTTCAGAAAATGCTCAAATTCAAAGTGCCATAACTTTCACATGGAAAGGCCAAATTGGTTGATTTTTCTTTGAGCAAACCCCATTTCATATGGACTTTCATAGTGCATCATTACATTTCATCAAAAATTATCATAGCAAAATGGCATTTTTTAAGTGAATTCATTTGCATTTTTGGTGTGAAATAGTGATTTTCAAAATTACAAGCCATATGCACTTGGGACCTTTTCATACACATCACAAATATCATTTAGAACTTGTGTGAACTGGTTTTGGACTGATACATGGACTGCATAAGAAAAAGGGCATTTTGGCCAAAGTCATGAAAATGTGCATTACACTAATCATTCCAATTTGCTTAATTGAGATTAAATTTTGGATTAGCATGAGGTATAAAGAGATAATCATAACTGTTTCTCATAATCACATCTCATTTTTTCAAGATCCAAAAGAAAAATCTCAAAATTCTCTCACTTTTCTCCACTTTCACATACACTATTTTTCATCATTTCATCAAGAATTCATCATTCTTTTTGCTTTCTTTCGTACTAATCATCACTTGCAGGTAGAATAGAAGATTTGTTGAAGCCAAAACTTGGAAAAAACTGGAAAATCGTGGCTGTTGCATTTTGAGTTCTCACATGGCATTTGAAGATTCAAGCTGATCCAGGAGGTTCTGAGCTAAAGCATCGGTTCCACTCCACTCCTACATCATCATACTGTTTCTGTTTTGGCATTAGAGAGCTCAAATCCACCAAATTCCACAGCTGCCATCACCAAAGGTTGGAATTCGATTCTTACCATTCTCAAAATCATGATGTGGTTCTTGTAGAGTGTAGATCATAGAGCGTAGTGCAAGTCGTAGAATTGAAATCCATTAAGATTTGAGAGAGAAATCTTGATTTGAATTTTTGATGTGAAACCTATTCTGGATCGATCCGTTATGTACATTAGGAATTAGGAAATTTCATGTGGATATTGTGATTGTGCTAGCTTAGACGGTTCCAACGGTGTATGATTTGTTGATTTTGGTTGCAATTTGTTCATGTGTGATTTCTGGAATTTTCTTGATGAATATGAGGAGGAACAACTCAAGAACACGCGTTTGATCCATTTTTCTGTGTTTCCATTTGAATTTCGTGTTTGCCGTGAGAATGAGCCAATAGCGTGCTGCCATGCAGTTTAATGAAACTGCAGCGTTTTGATCCCTGGTCCAGTAATTACGAAAATGCCACGCGGTTCAATTAAATTCATTTTAAATGTTAAATAAAAATTTCATTTCATCAATAAACTTCAAAAAATCATAATTAAATCATTTTTTATCCAAATTGAGTGGGAATTTTTGTGTTGATCTCCAAATTTCATCTAGTTTTTTTAGGTATGATAGTCAAAGTTGTGCCTGGTGAATTTTTTGACTTTGCCTAATGTCTTTGATCATGTATGCATTTGATGTATGTTTCACCATTTCCTTCATAAAATAATGATGCTTGCTCCAAAATGAATAAAATTTCACATGCTTGTTATTGACTCATTCCTGGTGATTTTGATGTATAATTTGCTGTTTTTGAGTTTATGGTTTGAAAGATATGATGTGCTCAAGTTGAGTGTGACAATGTGTGTCACACTATGTTATGTTGTGTTCATGAATTTTGTTGCCATGCCTATGCTTTGCCAATTGCTCTCAAATTTTGCATGTGATATATTGTATATGTCTAGTTTTGCCATGATTTTTTGTAGGAATTGTTGATCCATTTCCTATTTGATTGGGATTTTTGCTTGCTGTTTAGACATTTTAGGGTTTTTCTTGAGTGATTGCCTTCCATGCCTTGTGAAATTGTCATACCTTATCATATGAAGATGAATTTTGATGGAGTGATTCTTAACATGTTCCATGTCATTTTGGTTTTGGTCTCATTCATTTCTCATGTTTTGGCACTGTTTTACATTTGCTTGAAGTTGATGCTTATTTTGCTATCATGTATGAGCTTGCTTGGATTTCTGTTGACTTTATGATTTTCATTGGCCTACTTCCCTTTGTCCAAATGAGCTGAAATTTGGTATGCTTAACATGTTATGGATGCTGTGTGATCTTGATTTTTTTGAGAATTTATTGAACTGTTTTGATGTGGATTTGATTGTGCTCATTCTGTTTGGTCCTTTGAGGTTCCAATTTGCATGTCTTGTGCTATTTTGCTCATGAAATGATAATGATGAATGATATGAACAGGAAACCAATTGTATTCTCCTCTTAATTGATTTATCTTGGTTTTGATCATTTTTCACTTGCTGTTTTGGATTTTTCATTTCATTTTGGCCCTAGTCTTGGACTAGTGGTTTGTGATCTCACTTTTGAGTTGTGTTTCAGGTTAATAGCACAAATGGCCTATGCTTAATGATGTGCTTCCATTGGAGTTGACTTGTGACTTGTATATAGCTAATTTTGACTTTGTTTTGCAGGGTTTGATATTTGGGTTTGAGCCTTAATGGCTTGCACTTTGGTGCATTGGCTTGTGTTTGTCTGTGTATAGCTAATTGTGAACCATTTGTTGTTTAATTCTGTGATTGGTATACTGATTGTATTTGATTGATTTCAGGTACATTAGTTGCTAATATTGCTTTGCTTTGCTTGATAAGCAATTTGCACTGAGGTATAACATTCTTGTCTCCATGTAGTCTGGAAGACCTGGCCTGTTACTTGGCCAGGCACCTGTCTGAAGTCCTCCTTAAGAGGCGATGTTTGTGCTTGTTTACTTTTTGTCCCCAAGCAGGAAAAGTCCTTGATTGAGGCAATTGGCAGATAAAAGAGATAAGCAATCTATCTCCCGCTAGTCTGTTGAGTCATCCCTTTGCTCACACCACTGTGTTGATGCATTGGGATACAAACCCAAGATCTTGTACAGTTGTACAGTTGTGTCAGAGTCTTGAGTGTAGAAGGGTTCCCACTTTCTGAACCCACGCTCCTTTGTCTGAAGCTCTCCCTGACCAGGGATAAGAGCTGTGAAGTCTTATCTTCACTCTCCTTTCATCAGCTTCACCTTGGCTCTCAATGTCAAGGTTAAGAGCTAACACCACCCCTGTACAAATGACTTGCTCTTGCAGTCTTACCCTTTGATTGAGCCCCCTTTGTGTGCATATAGTGTGTGCTACTTGTGAATGCTTGATTTGCTGTTTACTTGTGTTGAATATGATAGGCTTGCTTCCTGTGCAAGTTTGCTAGAAACCTTGACTTAGGGACAATCTTGCATGATAACATCTAGGCTCGAGTTAGTCTCCCTAGTTATGTCTCCCTCTGTTATCTGGTTAGGCTAGTCCTGTGTCCCTTCATAGGGGAACTACGTCGCCCTGTTCCTCATACCAGATGAGGTACGTAGGCAGGAGATGAGCAGATCTCTCCGGGCGCCTGTGTCTTTGTTTTGTGTTGTTGTGTGCTTGGAAGCTGATGTAAGTCCATCGAGTGGCGTTCGGGTTCCAGTGTGGGTTTGTTTGGTTCGGATGCTGATGTAAGCCCAGTGATTGGCATTCAGGCTCCACGTTTGCCTTTGCCTGTGTTTGTTTGTGTGCGTGTTAGCCGAGCTACGGATGCTCTGATTCTCCTTCGTCCAAAGGAGATATGTATGCATAGGATGCGACATCCTAGCGAGCATGTGTCGTTTCCCCAGTCCGAACTACTTTGACTCTGATGTCTATGCCTGATAGACTAAGTAGGCCCAGGATACAATATCCTGCCGAGTCTGTCTTGTTTGTCTCTTGTGTCTCTTTCATCCAGTTTTTGTGTGTGTGTGAGCATTGTTTTAGCAACCATTTCCCTTCTTATTGTGCGTGGATCCCGTCGAGTACGACGGATGCGTAGGGGTGTTAATACCTTCCCTTCGCATAACCGACTCCCGATCCCATTCTCTTTGGTCGCGAGACCATGCTTTTTCCAGGTTTACTCTGAGCGTTTCCTTTCCCTCTTTTGGGATAAATAACACACGGTGGCGGCTCTGTTGTTCTTGTTTTCCCGCCGGTTTTTCGCGTAATGCGACAGCTGGCGACTCTACTGGGGACTAGAGAAGTTGACCTGTGCTGGTCCTTCTTCCCTAAGCGAGTCTCTCCTAGTGCTCTCTAGGTTAGGGCTTTGGTTGCTATTTGCTGTTATTTATTGCATTCATTTCATTTACTGTTTGCATTCAATGTGTGCATTAATGTTTGCATTCATTCATTTCATCTGCTGTGCTGGCTGTGTTTCTCTGATTGGGGGTGGGTGTTACTCGAGGTAAAAAGCCCAATACCCAGGCTATGAGTGCAATCTAGGAAACCTAGGAATAGAGTGATTCATGGGAAGCGGGTGGTATGCGCCACTTAGCGGAACATCGACATCACGAGCAGTTCAGACCCTGGTGGGATATCATCGTTACATACTTCAGGTGTGTATATGATGGTATTCTGCGAAAGGTTATCTATGCTGCGTTTCTTTCGACCTTACCCTGGCCTAGATGACACCCGAGAGTGGGGAGGGAATAATCATTTTAACAGGTACAGATGGTGACTATTGGTGACCGGTTGGTGACTTGATGGTGACTCAGTGTGTTCCTGTTGGTGACTCAATTTCTCAGATTGGGTTCAGATGACAGTTGACCAGTTGACTTTGGGGTTCAGATGATTATGATCAGAGTTTGAGCCGAAGTTTCGATCCTGTGTTCAGAGATGCACAGCTTGCCAGTCGTGTCTGCATCATGTGCATCATAGCATGTTTATTTTTCAAAAGAAATGCAATAAAAAAAATGCAATGAAAAAAGGAGAAAAAAAAGAAAAAAAACTAATCCCTGCATGCATATCATTTCTGAGGTACATTCCAGAGCTTGATTCATTGATAGAGATGGCAACAGTTCCTGAGCCGAAGCGGAAGACCTGTTCCTATAGCTTTCACCGTGAGCCTCTGACGTCTCTGATTGAGTTGAGCAGTTTTGTGACCAGTGATCATCTGAAGGGGTTCGTTGACCAGTATGGGGATCTTTTGACACTGTTGAAGATGGTAGTTGACCCGGTGCCGTTGCAGACTCTTCTCCAGTTTTATGACCCAGAGCTTAGATGTTTCACTTTCCAGGACTATCAGTTGGCGCCTACTCTCGAGGAGTACTCCATTCTGTTGTGTGTCCCTATTCAGCATCAGATTCCTTTCTTGGACGTACCGAAGGAAGTTGACTTCAGGGTTATTGCTAGAGCTCTTCATCTGAGTATCAAAGAGATCAGTGATAGTTGGAAGACCAGTGGAGATGTTGTGGGCCTACCTTTGAAGTTTCTGCTGAGAGTTGCTAGAGGAGAAGCAGAGAAGGGGAATTGGGAAGCTTTTCATGCCCAGCTTGCTGTTATGATTTATGGGATCGTCCTGTTTCCAAGTATGCCCAACTTTGTTGACTATGCTGCAGTCTGCATCTTTATTGGAGGGAATCCAGTCCCTACTCTGTTAGCTGACACTTACTATGCTATTCACAGTAGGCATGGTAAGGGTGGGGCTATCAGATGTTGTCTCCCCCTTTTGCTCAGATGGTTCATGGCTCTCTTACCAGTCAGTGGGCCGTTTGTTGATGCTCAGAGCACTTATAGGTGGACTCAGAAGGTGATGTCTCTTACTTCATATGACATCAGATGGCAGTCATACCGGAGGGATGTGCGATATGTTATTATGAGTTGTGGAGAATTCCGGAACGTGCCACTTGTGGGGACCAAGGGTTGCATCAATTACAACCCGGTTCTTTCTTTTCGCCAGTTAGGGTTCGTGATGAGTAGAAGACCACTTGAAGCTGAGATAGTTGAGAATGTGTATTTTGAGAAGCGTACTGACCCTGTTAGATTGGAGCAGATTGGAAGAGCTTAGAAGTCTATTAGTGTCAGAGATGGATCCGTCTTAGGGAAGAAGTTTGCCATTGCTATGCCTGATTACACTGATTGGGTGAAGAAGAGAGTGGGAACTTTGTTGTTGCCCTATGATAGGATGAATCCGTTGCAAGTGCAACCACCCTTGATTCTTGCTGATACTGTGCCTGCTGAGCAGTATAAGCAAGCCCTGATGGAGAATCGTCGCTTGAAGGAGAAAGAGCAAGATGCCCAGATGGAGTTATATCAAGCCAAAGCTGATAGGCTAAATCTGTCTCATCAACTCAGAGATGCCCAGAGTGCAGGTGTTGGTGGTGTGAGGAGCAAGAAGAGATCTTATTCAGAGATGGAGAACTTGCTAGATGCAGAGCACAGAGAGTGTTTGAGATTGCAGAGAGCTGAAGCCGGTTATCTGAAGAAGATCAGAGACTTGGAGAAGCAACTCAGAGACAAAGATATCCAGTTGAAGAAAGAAGTCGACCAGAGACTTGCATCAGAGACCCAGCTTGGGGCAGAAGTTGTCGAGCTTAGAAGACAGTTGAAGGAGAAGATCACTCCCTTGCCAGAATGTTCAGAGTGTGAACTGTTGATAGACTAGTGTCACTACTTGAAGACGCTCATTCCTGGAAGTAACTTGTCTTAGCTTGTATTTCCTGATGTTTACGTTGTGAATCACCCCCAGGCTTGTTGGGGGGGATTCACTTGTTGTACCTTGTTGGATATTTGGATCTTTGTTGTATGATCCAATTGCTCATTTATAGATGAGATTGTTGGCTTTACTCTGTACTCAATACCCTGTTGTATGATGTTTCTGTATCTCCCTGTTACTTTGTGTTGTTGCAGGTTGTCACTTCTTGAGATGAATCAGGCTCTTTGAATGCCTGAGAGATGATCATTATCATGTGCATCATATGCATTAGCATCATAATCATAACATTTGCATAACAGGTGTTCTTGTGCCGACTTCTCACTCTGGTTCCTGTGTCAGGCAGGATAGCTGATCAGCGACCACACCGGTATTCTACAAGACTCAATCAGCGCAGAAGCATGGATCAGGTTCAGACTGAATTGGCTGAGATGAGGGCGAACATGGCCCAGTTCTTGACTATGATGCAAGGGGTTGCTCAGGGTCAGAAGGAGCTCCGTGCTTTGGTTCAGAGGCAAGAGACGGTTATTCAGGCGTCTAACCGTGGTTCACCTGCCGGTATTCCCGTGCCCGAGACTATTAATGTTGCTGTTGTTCCCGTGCATGACTATGCTGTGGGGGATGAACTCCGAGGTATCAGAATCAATGGCCAGCCTCTTGCTGCAGAGGTCAATGCCAGAGCTACCCGGGCTCTGGTGCGTCATCCAGCTCCTATTGTCGACAGACAAGAGGACATGTTCACAATGCTGAGTGAAGATGATGGTGATGTTGTCAGAATTGAGGACAGGGATCGGAAGGTTGATGCCCTGGCTGAAAAGATAAGAGCAATGGAGTGCCAGAACTCTCTTGGGTTCGATGTCACTAACATGGGGTTGGTTGAAGGTCTGAGAATTCCCCACAAATTCAAAGCGCCCACCTTTGACAAGTACAATGGTACTTCTTGCCCTCGCACTCATGTGCAGGCATACTATCGGAAGATCTCGGCATATACAGATGACGAGAAAATGTGGATGTATTTTTTCCAAGATAGCCTATCTGGGGCATCTTTGGATTGGTACATGGAGCTCAAACGAGATTCTATCCGATGTTGGAGGGATCTGGGAGAAGCTTTTCTCAGACAGTACAAGCACAACATGGATATGGCACCTAGCCGGACTCAGCTGCAGAGTCTATGCCAGAAGAATAACGAAAGCTTCAAAGAGTACGCCCAGAGGTGGCGTGAACTTGCTGCCAGAGTTCAACCCCCTATGCTAAAAAGGGAGTTGACTGATATGTTCATTGGCACGCTGCAAGGGATATTCATGGACCGAATGGGGAGTTGCCCATTTGGAAGCTTCTCTGATGTTGTAATTTATGGTGAAAGAACCGAGAGTTTAATCAAGGCTGGGAAGATTAATGATGTGGGTTCCTCTTCATCTAAGAAACCTTTCTCTGGGGCACCTCGCCGTAGAGAAGGTGAAGCCAATGCTGTTCAGCACCGCCGAGGGCCGAACAGAAATCAAAATCAGTACAGACAGGTTGCTGCAGTAACCATTCCTGCACCTCAGCAACATCAACCTCCGCAACAACCTAGACAACAACAACAACAACAACAACAACAATAACGTCCTTATCAGCCGAGGCAGAGGCTGCATCCTGATAGACGGTCTGACCCATTGCCCATGACCTACGCTGAGCTACTGCCTGAGTTGCTCAGATTAGGTTTTGTGGAATTGAGAACCATGGCTCCACCAACTGTTTTGCCACCAGGGTATGACGCAAATGTCCGATGCGATTTCCACTCTGGTGCACCGGGACATAATATTGAGAAGTGTCGGGCTTTCCAGCATAAAGTCCAAGATTTGATCGATGCTAAGACGATCAACTTCGCCCCTGTGCCAAATGTTGTTAACAACCATATGCCTGCGCATGGTGCTCATAGGGTGAACTGTATTGAAGGGGTTGAATCGGAAGATCTGGTGGTCAGCGTTGAAGAGATTCAGACTTCTCTACTGGTTGTCAAAGGCCGTCTACTGAGTGGTGGTGTTCATCCGGGCTGTGGTGAAGACTGCTTGGGCTGTGCAGAGTCTGATAATGGGTGTGGTCTGTTGAGGGCTGGTGTTCAGAGTCTGATTGATGAGGGTTGTGTGCAATTTGGCCGGGCTAACAACAGAGATCGTGGGGCAATGTCTACTGTCATTATCTTTTTCAAACCGTCTGAAGGACGGGCGCCTACAACCAGTGGTAATCCAGTTACCATATCTGCACCAGTTGCTACCAACACTCCGACAACCATCGTTGCTCCGGTAAGAAGGGCCGTGAACAGTAATGTTGTGCCTTGGAAGTACGACAGTGCCTACCGAAGCAATAGAAGGGCTGAGAACAGGGTCAAGCCTTCAAATCAAGCACCCGTGACTATTGGTGTGCCTGTCAGTAGAGCTCCTGCGATTGTGAGTCCAGCTGTGGACAATGTGGGTGGACCAGGAGGCTTTACTTGCAGTGGTCGGCTGTTTGCGCCTCAACTGTTGAGGGATGCCAATGTTGAGGCATCTGCTAGAGCTAAGGGCAAACAGGCCGCAGTTGATGAGACGCATGCTCAAACGAATGTGCCTGGTGGCTCGTTTGAGAAGGATGTGGAGGAATTCATGCGCATAATTAAAAAGAGTGACTACAAGATCGTAGATCAGCTCAACCAAACTCCCTCCAAAATCTCTATCCTTTCCCTGCTGTTGTGCTCTGAGGCACATAGAGACGCCTTGTTGAAGATGTTAAATATGGCATATGTACCTCAGGAGATTTCTGTCAATCAACTTGAGGGTGTGATTGCTAATGTGAGCACCAGACACGGTGTGGGGTTTACAGATCTTGATTTGACGCCCGAGGGTCGGAATCATAACAAGGCCTTGCACATCACTATGGAGTGCAAGGGGGCTGTGCTGTCTCATGTGTTGGTTGACACGGGTTCTTCGTTGAATGTGCTGCTGAAGCAAAATATTGAAGAAGATACCTATTGAAGGGGTTGTGCTGACGCCTAGTGATCTTATTGTTCGTGCTTTTGACGGATCCAAACGTTCTGTGTTTGGGGAAGTCACTTTGCCCATGAAGATAGGTCCGGAGGAGTTTGATATCGTCTTCTACGTCATGGACATCCAGCCTGCTTACAGTTGTCTTCTGGGACGTCCATGGATACATGCAGCAGGGGCAGTCTCGTCGACTCTCCATCAGAAGCTCAAGTACGTCTGGAACGGTCAGATTGTGACCGTATGCGGCGAAGAAGACATCTTGGTGAGTCATTTATCCTCGTTCAAATATGTCGAGGTG
This sequence comes from Lathyrus oleraceus, assembly GCF_024323335.1. Taxonomy (NCBI): domain Eukaryota; kingdom Viridiplantae; phylum Streptophyta; class Magnoliopsida; order Fabales; family Fabaceae; genus Lathyrus; species Lathyrus oleraceus. Next base: position 486,480,221 of record NC_066585.1, read on the forward strand.
GATGGCGAGATCCACGAAACTTTGTGCCAGGCGTTCGAGACGGTGGCTCTTGAGAAGGTGGCGTGTGTTGAACAGAGGAAGCCAGGTGCTTCAATTACTTCTTACAAGCAGGCTAAGGAGGTGGTTGATTCCGGTAAGGCTGAAGGTTGGGGCAAGATGGTGGACTTGCCTGTCAAAGAAGATAAATTTGGCATCGGTTATGAGCCTCTCCGAACAGAGCAGGGGGCAGCAGGTCCTAGTACCTTTACCAGCGCTGGGCTGATGAATCATGGTGATGTCTTTGCTACTGAGGGTGAAGATGTTGACAGTGATTGTGATCTCGACTGCTGGGTCCGCCCGAGTGCACCAGGGGAAGTGGTCAACAACTGGACTGCAGAGGATATAGTCCAAGTTACTCTTCAGACAGAGTAATTTTCTTTTGTTTTTTTTCATTATGCACAAAACCCTACGTTCTGCCCAAGGCGTAAGGGTTCATTGTAGGGCCTCATGTTTCAATTTTTATCATTAATAAAGGACGTTTTGCAAACAATTTTGTGATCCCTGTCTTTCTATTTTTGTTTTTCACTTTTAAAATAAAAATAAAAATGACAATGTTTTTGTTTTTTGTGACTTTCTTGAACTCTTTTTCTAAAATAAAGCATTAAACATGCAGAAATGATCTTACGGCATCCACTATGAACAAATCTGTTATGGCTCAGTATGATTTCGACAATCCCATCTACCAAGCTGAAGAGGAGAGTGAGGAAGACAGTGAACTCCCGAAAGAATTGGCTAGATTGTTGAAGCAAGAGGAAAGGGTCATCCAACCTCATCAGGAGGAGTTGGAAATTGTGAATCTTGGTACTGAGGACGCCAGAAGGGATATCAAGATAGGGGCTGCTTTGAAACTTGAGGTCAAGAGCAGATTGATTGAGATGCTGAGAAAGTACATGGAGATATTCGCCTGGTCTTATCAAGATATGCCTGGGCTGAATACTGATATTGTGGTTCACAGACTACCTCTCAGAGATGACTGTCCTTCGGTCAAGCAGAAGCTTCGTAGAACGAGTCCTGATATGGCAGTGAAAATCAAGGAAGAGGTTCAGAAGCAGTTCGATGCTGGTTTCTTGTCAGTAACAACTTACCCACCGTGGGTAGCCAACATCGTCCCTGTGCCGAAGAAGGATGGCAAAGTCAGAATGTGTGTCGACTACCGGGATTTGAACAGAGCGAGTCCGAAAGATGATTTCCCATTACCTCACATTGATGTATTGGTGGATAATACGGCTCAATCCTCGGTATTCTCTTTCATGGACGGTTTCTCAGGCTATAATCAGATCAAGATGGCGCTAGAGGACATGGAAAAGACGACATTCATTACACCTTGGGGCACGTTCTGCTATAAGGTGATGCCGTTTGGGCTGAAGAATATCGGTGCGACCTATCAGAGGGCAATGACGACTCTCTTTCATGACATGATGCACAAAGAGATTGAAGTGTATATGGATGATATGATTGCGAAGTCGCAGACAGAAGAGGAGCACCTGGTTAATTTGCAGAAGTTGTTTGACAGATTGGTCAAGTTCAAACTGAGGCTAAATCCGAACAAGTGTACGTTTGGGGTGAGATCAGGAAAGCTGTTGGGTTTCATTGTCAGTGAGAAAGGGATTGAGGTTGATCCAGCTAAAGTCAAAGCTATTCAGGAGATGCCTGAACCGAAAACGGAAAAGCAGGTTCGCGGGTTTTTAGGGAGATTGAACTACATTGCAAGGTTTGTATCTCACCTAACTGCCACGTGTGAACCAATATTCAAATTGCTTAGAAAGAATCAGGCAATCAAGTGGAATGATGATTGTCAGAAAGCTTTTGACAAGATTAAAGAGAATTTACAGAAACCTCCAATCCTGATTCCTCCAGTTCCAGGGAGACCATTGATAATGTACCTGTCAGTAACCGAGAACTCGATGGGGTGTGTATTGGGACAGCATGACGAGCCTGGTCGAAAAGAGCATGCCATATACTACCTTAGCAAAAAGTTTACCGACTGTGAAATCAAATATTCACAGCTTGAGAAAACTTGTTGTGCTTCGGCCTGGGCTGCTCGCCGACTGAGGCAGTATATGCTGAACCATACCACTTTGTTGATTTCTAAGATGGATCCAGTGAAGTACATTTTTGAGAAGCCAGCTCTCACCGGACGTGTTACCCGTTGGCAAATGATCTTAACTGAGTATGATATCCAGTACACGTCGCAAAAGGCTATCAAAGGTAGTGTATTGTCAGATTATCTCGCTGAACAACCGATCGATGATTATCAGCCTATGATGTTTGAATTCCCTGATGAAGACATCATGTACCTTAAGATGAAGGATTACGAAGAGCCTCTTGTCAAGGAAGGACCGGATCCTGATGACAAGTGGACATTGATGTTTGATGGGGCGGTGAATATGAATGGTAATGGTGTTGGTGCAGTGCTGATCAATCCTAAAGGTGCTCATATACCTTTTTCTGCCAGATTAACTTTTGATGTCACCAACAATGAAGCTGAGCATGAGGCTTGTATCATGGGAATAAAGGAAGCCATTGATCTGAGGATCAAAACTCTTGACATATTTGGAGATTCCGCTCTAGTGATCAATCAGGTCAATGGAGATTGGAATACGAACCAGCCGCATTTGATTCCGTACAGAGATTACACCAGAAGAATACTGACGTTCTTCAAGAAGGTGAAGTTGTATCATGTCCCTCGGGATGAGAATCAGATGGCTGATGCTTTGGCCACTTTATCCTCTATGATAAAAGTTCATTGGTGGAATCATGTGCCACATGTTGCGGTGAATCGACTCGAGAGGCCTGCGTATGTGTTTGTAGCCGAGTCTGTTGCGATTGATGAGAAACCGTGGTACTATGATATCAAGAACTTCCTCAAGACTCAAGAGTATCCTGAAGGTGCGTCAAAGAATGATAAGAAGACCCTGAGAAGGCTAGCTGGAAGCTTTTACTTGAATCAGGATGATGTGCTGTATAAGAGGAACTTTGACATGGTCTTGCACAGATGCGTGGATAGACACGAAGCAGACATGTTGATGCAAGAAGTGCACGAGGGTTCGTTTGGTACCCATGCTGGTGGTCATGCAATGTCGACGAAACTGTTGAGAGCCGGTTATTACTGGATGACTATGGAATCCGATTGCTTCAAGTATGCTCGGAAGTGCCATAAGTGCCAGATTTATACTGATAAGATGCATGTACCACCAAGCCCGTTGAATGTCATGAACTCGCCTTGGCCGTTTGCCATGTGGGGCATCGACATGATTGGGAAGATTGAGCCTACTGCTTCGAACGGACATCGCTTCATCTTGGTTGCGATTGATTACTTCACCAAATGGGTAGAAACAGCTTCCTTTGCTAACGTCACCAAACTAGTGGTTGCCCGGTTCATCAAAAAAGAAATCATCTGTCGTTATGGAGTCCTTGAGAGAATCATCAATGACAATGGTTTGAATCTCAATAACAAGATGATGAAAGAGATTTGCAAAGATTTCAAGATTGAACATCACAATTCTTCTCCTTACAGACCGAAGATGAATGGTGCTGTAGAGGCGGCAAACAAGAATATTAAGAAGATTGTGCAGAAGATGGTCGTGACGTACAAGGATTGGCATGAGATGCTGCCTTTCGCTTTGCATGGGTACCGTACCTCAGGGCGTACGTCGACCGGGGCAACCCCGTACTCCCTTGTGTATGGTATGGAAGCAGTCCTGCCTGTTGAAGTGGAGATCCCTTCTCTTAGGGTATTATTGGATGTCAAGCTGGACGAAGCCGAGTGGATTCGAACAAGGTTTAATGAGTTAAGCCTTATCGAAGAGAGACGACTAGCAGCTGTGTGCCATGGGCAATTATATCAGAGAAGGATGAAGCGAACCTTTGATCAGAAAGTGCGTCCTCGGACATTTCAGACTGGTGATCTAGTTCTGAAGAGGATCCTTCCTCCCGGTACAGATAACAGGGGCAAGTGGACTCCTAATTACGAAGGTCCATATGTTGTGAAGAAGGTTTTCTCCGGTGGAGCCTTGATGCTTACAACAATGGATGGTGAAGATTTTCCGTCCCCTGTTAACTCAAATGTAGTCAAAAAATACTTCGCATAAATTGACCCGCTGGACAAAAAGAACAAAAGAGTCCAGGCAAAAAAGGGCATCCCGGCGAACCAAAAAACAGAAAGAAAAGGTTCGGGCAAAAATTAGGGATAAAATGAAAAGAATTTGTACACCCGGTAAGTCGAAAACCCGCAAGGGCGGCTTAGGCAAAAATGGGTATCCCGGTGGATTGAAAACCCGAAAGGGCGATCCAGCCAAAAGAGGGATTAAAGCGAAGACTACAGTCTGAGTTATCTGTACTTCATCGCGCTTCATTCGTCTGCCATCTCGAATGATGTGATCGGTCCAGCCAGTCTTCTCAGAAAGCAAGGAAGTTGGGAGGAAAACTGATGATCTGTGAGTTATAATAGAATTGGGAAATAGTGGATGCCGTATTCACATTGCCATTAGGATAGTTTATTTTCCTTTTGTGCGCAATTACCTCTTCCTAGGAATTGCTTCCCCATGTACTCGCCTTTTCAGGCACGTTTCCAATCAATAAAAGTCGTTATTCAGATAAATAGCTCTCTTGTTTTCAGTTTTACTGTTTTGTTTGCAAAAACGTCCGAATTTTTGATAAACATTGCATATGATAAAACATGAAGGCTGAACAATAACTTGCAGAAGGATGAAACATTTGAAAATCATTTTGAATGTTGAGGACACTTGAGCGTATCTTGTCCATGTATCCCCCGGGGCATTGTGTTTTGCTGTATTGCAGGTCGTCTTCTGTGATCATGATTCCAGCAGGTCCTTCTCGGAGCAAGTTTGAGAGCTGTCAGAGCTGTGTTCCCCTGCAGAGGTGTCTGTGGGTGGTACTTTCTTTCCTCAGCAGATTTAAGGATTGCATATCCCCAACAGGCCTGTGCTTGCAGATTTACCCAATTGAGATTCCCCGTTGAGTGCCTGGCAGATGTTTTCCCCATGAGGGTTTCCCCAGCGGAGTTTGTCATGAGGATGTTGTTTCCCAGCAGTCGGGTTTGTGACGTTGTTATCCCCAGCATGGCCGTGAGTGCTTCTCCCCAGCAGGGTTATGGAGGTTTATCTCCAGCATGACATGATGTGTTATCGTCCCCAACAGAGTTGTTACTCTCCCCATCAGAGTTGTTCTCCTCATCAGAAGGGTGTGGGTTTTTCCTCAGCAAGTTCCCCGAGTGGAGCGGGTTTTAATGAAATGTTTCTCCAGCAGAATTATCCCACCAGTGGATTGGGCGAGTTCCCGTAGCAGAGTTGCATCCCTAGCTAAGTTTATTCCCACTTGCGGATTGTGTGGGTCGTCCCCGGCGGAGTAGTAGTTATTCCCCATAGCAGAGTTAGCCTACCTGAGGTTTGGTGGAATCTTCCCCAGTGAAGTCGCTTTATCATTCCCGGGTAAAGATGTCTTGTTACTCTCTGGCGAGTTTTATCCCCAAAGAGTTGCCCGGATTTACTTCCTCAGTGGAGTAGTGATTGCCTCCCAGGTGGAGCCCCCGAGTAGATTTGGTGAAGGTTATCCCCAGCGGAATCTAGTCTCCCCCCGACGACGGTTTTGTTTCTCCAGCATGAGTGAGAAGTTGGGGCTCTCCCCGCAGGGTATTCCTCAAGCAGAGTCTCCCCGCAGAGTTGGAGTGTCTGATCTTTTGGCTCCTTAGCCAGTTTTGCATTGCATATAGTATTCATTGCATCCTCAAAAATGCGTAGCATTTCCATTTTATATGGGGCATTACGCCATGGAAAAATCCAAACATATGCATTCATGTGTTCGAAACTATCAGACTATATCCCCAGCAGAGGCGGATTTTTGTTCAACCTGTACAGCACGTTTGCTACAGTTGCTCCTGATGGCATTCAGGATTAATCCCCACAGAGGTTTATCCCTTCATCCTTTGGTGAAAGGAAAGCTTGATTCTCCCCAGTGAGACCCCCTGCAAGTGTTCAACCTTGCCCTGTCATCTTGTAGATGTCAGTATCCCGTCAGCACCCGCGTGTGTTGTTTCTTTGGTGTCGGTAAACACCATCTTTCGGTGATTTTCCAGTCATGCGTAAGTGTCTGGTCTTCCTTGGTGTCGGTAAACACCATCTTTCGGTGCTTTCCCAGTCATGCGTAGTGTCTGGTATTCTTTTGATGTCTGTAAACATCATTTTTCGATGTTCGTAACGTCGTCCTTCTCTCCAGAAGATTACTCCTCTCCGTTGGTGTCGATAAACGTCGAGTTTTTCCTATGCGTCCGTTGGCGTATAGTTGATATCTTTCCCCACAGGGTCGTCCCCAGAAGATTACTCCTCTCCGTTGGTTTCGATAAACGTCGAGTTTTTCCTAGTCGTCCGATGACGTCTAGTTGCTTATTCCCCACAGATCATTTGGTAATACCAGATGATTCCCCTCAGAGTTCCTCCTCTCCGTTGGTGTCGATAAACGTCGAGTTTTTCCTAGTCATCCTATGATGTCTAGTTGTACCTTTCCCCATGTGGATTTACCTCTCCGTTGGTTTCGATAAACGTTGAGTTTTTCTCATTCGTCCGATGACGTTTGATTGTATACCCTATTCCCAGTCATTCATTAATGCCTGGTTGATTTCCCAGCCAGAATCCCCAGTAGACGTCCTATTGGGTGTCCGGTTGTGGTCTCCCTTTCGTCCGTTGGCGTCTGGTCGAGTTTTCCTGGTCGTCCCCAGTTGATTCTCCTTCTCCGTTGGTGTCGATAAACGTCGAGCTTCTCCCTTTCGTCCGATGACGTCTGGTCGAGTCTTCCCAGTTCATTCATTAATGTCTGGTTACCTCTCCGTTGGTTTCGGTAAACGTTGAGTTTTTCCCATTACGTCCGCTGACGTATGGTTGTATCATTTCCTGGTCGTCCCCAGTAGAGTCGATTTACCTCTCCGTTGGTCTTGGTAAACGTTGAGTGTTTCCTAGTTGTCCGTTGGCATCTGGTTGAGATGATTTCTGATCCCATTCATCGTGTGTCGATGTCTGGATGTGTTGGTACCCTTGGAAAAGAGAAAAGAACAAAAACAGAAAAATCCCAGCAATGTGCAAATTTCTACGGTTCTTGGTATTCAATCCCTGTTTACCCTGAAAGTCTGACAGTCGTTGCTCTCATCCGTTCGGGTTACCAGTTGATTGAATAGGGGCAGCTGTAGCACCTCAAATTTGCACCCTACCTTTTGTACATACATTATCATATTAGGTCATTAACATAACAAAGCCCATTGCATAGCATTGCATAGCCATTTGCCCAAGTGCAAGTTCTTCAGAAGAATTAGGTCAAACTGGTCAGGAGATCAGGTCAAACAAGCAAGCATGTGCCATTTTCATTGGGACAAAGCCCTAGAGTTGATTTATCAAGTTCATATGGTCTAAGGATCATTTTGAAGTGATTTGGACAAAGATTGGATGATCAAAGCTCAACAGTCAAGCTGAATTTCTTTAGAAACCCTAGAAAGTCAACTGTGGTCAACTGTGCCTGATTTTATGGATTGGAAGGGGTGAGATGGTTTGAAAGGCCTCATTCATGTCCATATAAGTCTCATTTGACATATCAAAGACCAAGGTTGAAGATTTGGAGGTCAGACAAGAAGTTTCCAAAAATAGCAGGTGACCTGTAATTTCAACTGCCCAAAATGGAAAGTTTTTCTCCTCAAAATTACTTCATCATACAAGCTTAAAATTGAATTTTTTCCAACATGAAAGTTGAAGATCTTGATCTCACCATTCCAAAAAGTCCAAGAACTTGAAATTCCCATGTTTGGTTGGCAAGATATGGTCCATTCATTTTCAGAAAATGCCCAAATTCAAAGTGCCATAACTTTCACATGGAAAGGCCAAATTGGTTGATTTTTCTTTGAGCAAACCCCATTTCATATGGACTTTCATAGTGCATCATTACATTTCATCAAAAATTATCATAGCAAAATGGCATTTTTTAAGTGAATTCATTTGCATTTTTGGTGTGAAATAGTGATTTTCAAAATTATAAGCCATATGCACTTGGGACCTTTTCATACACATCACAAATATCATTTAGAACTTGTGTGAACTGGTTTTGGACTGATACATGGACTGCATAAGAAAAAGGGCATTTTGGCCAAAGTCATGAAAATGTGCATTACACTAATCATTCCAATTTGCTTAATTGAGATTAAATTTTGGATTAGCATGAGGTATAAAGAGATAATCATAACTGTTTCTCATAATCACATCTCATTTTTTCAAGATCCAAAAGAAAAATCTCAAAATTCTCTCACTTTTCTCCACTTTCACATACACTATTTTTCATCATTTCATCAAGAATTCATCATTCTTTTTGCTTTCTTTCGTACTAATCATCACTTGCAGGTAGAATAGAAGATCTGTTGAAGCCAAAACTTGGAAAAAACTGGAAAATCGTGGCTGTTGCATTTTGAGTTCTCACATGGCATTTGAAGATTCAAGCTGATCCAGGAGGTTCTGAGCTAAAGCATCGGTTCCACTCCACTCCTACATCATCATACTGTTTCTGTTTTGGCATTAGAGAGCTCAAATCCACCAAATTCCACAGCTGCCATCACCAAAGGTTGGAATTCGATTCTTACCATTCTCAAAATCATGATGTGGTTCTTGTAGAGTGTAGATCATAGTGCGTAGTGCAAGTCGTAGAATTGAAATCCATTAAGATTTGAGAGAGAAATCTTGATTTGAATTTTTGATGTGAAACCTATTCTGGATCGATCCGTTCTGTACATTAGGAATTAGGAAATTTCATGTGGATATTGTGATTGTGCTAGCTTAGACGGTTCCAACGGTGTATGATTTGTTGATTTTGGTTGCAATTTGTTCATGTGTGATTTCTGGAATTTTCTTGATGAATATGAGGAAGAACAGCTCAAGAACACGCGTTTGATCCATTTTTCTGTGTTTCCATTTGAATTTCGTATTTGCCGCGAGAATGAGCCAATAGCGTGCTGCCATGCAGTTTAATGAAACTGCAACGTTTTGATCCCTGGTCCAGTAATTACGAAAATGCCACGCGGTTCAATTAAATTTATTTTAAATGTTAAATAAAAATTTCATTTCATCAATAAACTTCAAAAAATCATAATTAAATCATTTTTTATCCAAATTGAGTGGGAATTTTTGTGTTGATCTCCAAATTTCATCTAGTTTTTTTAAGAATGATAGTCAAAGTTGTGCCTGGTGAATATTTTGACTTTGCCTAATGTCTTTGATCATGTATGCATTTGATGTATGTTTCACCATTTCCTTCATAAAATAATGATGCTTGCTCCAAAATGAATGAAATTTCACATGCTTGTTCTTGACTCATTCTTGGTGATTATGATGTATAATTTGCTATTTTGAGTTTATGGTTTGAAAGATATGATGTGCTCAAGTTGAGTGTGACAATGTGTGTCACACTATGTTATGCTGTGTTCATGAATTTTGTTGCCATGCCTATGCTTTTCCAATTGCTCTCAAATTTTGCATGTGATATCTTGTATATGTCTAGTTTTTCCATGATGTTTTGTAGGAATTGTTGATCCATTTCCTATTTGATTGGGATTTTTGCTTGCTGTTTAGACATTTTAGGGTTTTTCTTGAGTGATTGCCTTCCATGCCTTGTGAAATTGTCATACCTTATAATATGAAGATGAAATTTGATGGAGTGATTCTTAACATGTTCCATGTCATTTTGGTTTTGGTCTCATTCATTTCTCATGTTTTGGCACTGTTTTACATTTGCTTGAAGTTGATGCTTATTTTGCTATCATGTATGAGCTTGCTTGGATTTCTGTTGACTTTATGATTTTCATTGGCCTACTTTCCTTTGTCCAAATGAGCTGAAATTTGGTATGCTTAACATGTTATGGATGCTGTGTGATCTTGATTTTTTTGAGAATTTATTGAACTGTTTTGATGTGGATTTGATTGTGCTCATTCTGTTTGGTCCTTTGAGGTTCCAATTTGCATGTCTTGTGCTATTTTGCTCATGAAATGATAATGATGAATGATATGAACAGGAAACCAATTGTATTCTCCTCTTAATTGATTTATCTTGGTTTTGATCATTTTTCACTTGCTGTTTTGGATTTTTCATTTCATTTTGGCCCTAGTCTTGGACTAGTGGTTTGTGATCTCACTTTTGAGTTGTGTTTCAGGTTAATAGCACAAATGGCCTATGCTTAATGATGTGCTTCCATTGGAGTTGACTTGTGACTTGTATATAGCTAATTTTGACTTTGTTTTGCAGGGTTTGATATTTGGGTTTGAGCCTTAATGGCTTGCACTTTGGTGCATTGGCTTGTGTTTGTCTGTGTATAGCTAATTGTGAACCATTTGTTGTTTAATTCTGTGATTGGTATACTGATTGTATTTGATTGATTTCAGGTACATTAGTTGCTAATATTGCTTTGCTTTGCTTGATAAGCAATTTGCACTGAGGTATAACATTCTTGTCTCCATGTAGTCTGGAAGACCTGGCCTGTTACTTGGCCAGGCACCTGTCTGAAGTCCTCCTTAAGAGGCGATGTTTGTGCCTGTTTACTTTTTGTCCCCAAGCAGGAAAAGTCCTTGATTAAGGCAATTGGAGGATAAAAGAGATAAGCAATCTATCTCCCGCTAGTCTGTTGAGTCATCCTTTTGTTCACACCACTGTGTTGATGCATTGGGATACAAACCCAAGATCTTGTACAGTTGTACAGTTGTGTCAGAGTCTTAAGTGTAGAAGGGTTCCCACTTTCTGAACCCACGCTCCTTTGTCTGAAGCTCTCCCTGACCAGGGATAAGAGCTGTGAAGTCTTATCTTCACTCTCCTTTCATCAGCTTCACCTTGGCTCTCAATGTCAAGGTTAAGAGCTAACACCACCCCTATACAAATGACTTGCTCTTGCAGTCTTACCCTTTGATTGAGCCCCCTTTGTGTGCATATAGTGTGTGCTACTTGTGAATGCTTGATTTGCTGTTTACTTGTGTTGAATAGGATAGGCTTGCTTCCTGTGCAAGTTAGCTAGAAACCTTGACTTAGGGACAATCTTGCATGATAACATCTAGGCTCGAGTTAGTCTCCCTAGTTATGTCTCCCTCTGTTATCTGGTTAGGCTAGTCTTGTGTCCCTTCATAGGGGAACTACGTCGCCCTGATCCTCATACCAGATGAGGTACGTAGGCAGAAGATGAGCAGATCTCTCCGGGCGCCTGTGTCTTTGTTTTGTGTTGTTGTGTGCTTGGAAGCTGATGTAAGTCCATCGAGTGGCGTTCGGGTTCCAGTGTGGGTTTGTTTGGTTCGGATGCTGATGTAAGCCCAGTGATTGGCATTCGGGCTCCACGTTTGCCTTCTTGTGTGTGTTTTGGTTCGGATGCTGATGTAAGTCCAATGATTGGCATTCAGGCTCCACGTTTGCCTTTGCCTGTGTTTGTTTGTGTACGTGTTAGTCGAGCTACGGATGCTCTGATTCTCCTTCGTCCAAAGGAGATACGTATGCATAGGATGCGACATCCTAGCGAGCATGTGTCGTTTCCCCAGTCCGAACTACTTTGACTCTGATGTCTATGCCTGATAGACTAAGTAGGCCCAGGATGCGATATCCTGCCGAGTCTGTCTTGTTTGTCTCTTGTGTCTCTTTCAGCCAGTTTTTGTGTGTGTGTGAGCAGTGTTTTAGCAACCATTTCCCTTCTTATTGTGCGTGGATCCCGTCGAGTACGACGGATGCGTAGGGGTGCTAATACCTTCCCTTCGCATAACCGACTCCCGATCCCATTCTCTTTGGTCGCGAGACCATGCTTTTTCCAGGTTTACTCTGAGCGTTTCCTTTCCCTCTTTTGGGATAAATAACGCACGGTGGCGGCTCTGTTGTTCTTGTTTTCCCGCCGGTTTTTCGCGTAATGCGACAAGGTACAATACATTGAATTCGATTATGGCATCATTTTTCAATTGACAATGTGGTGCCAAATGGTTCAGGAAACCAAGATATTTGTGTTATCTTTGTTGATGAATTGTGAGGCTCACCGTGAAGCTTTGCAGAAAGTCTTAGAACAATGTTGTACCCCAAAATTTACCTTATTCTTTTTTGACCTTATTGGCTTATGTTTCATCATCATATACATTAATGCATATCATTAGTTCTATGTTTTTGAGACCAGGACATCTCTCTTGTGACTTTCTTCAAGCTTTAGAAGGAAAAGTTGTGACAATCAATGAAAAGGAGGTTGAGCCATTATCAACTTCATGATAATTCAAGCTACAAGGGTTTTCTTATACCATAAGGCGTCTCAAATGGTCCATTACTTCATCAGTTGATTGAGAATTGTAAGAGAATGGAAGTTAATCACATTATCCTATCTTTTGGCCCTTGAGCTAGGAATGTTGATTATCTTAGTATATGGCATACCCATGGACCACTTTTGAATCATCTTCATCATATTATCATACAAGACATCATTGTTCCAAAGTTTTTCCACTTTCCCTAGAAGAATCAAAGTTTTGAAGATGTGCACTCCTATCTTATCACTTTTGACTGAAATTAGGGTTTGTGATAAAATCAATTTATTTATGGCTTTTCGAGCAAGACTTAATTCCATGGTATTCTATGTGTCCCTAAGTGTCTGTGTGTAGAAGATTGGTCATCAATTCCATTCATAACAGGTTTAATTGCTCAGTTGATTATTGGTTTGATTAAATTAAGGAAAAGTCAACTAGGCAGATGAAAAAGTCAACTTTTGACTTTTTTTGGTCAACTTTGTGTTCCACAAGTAAAATATGGTCTATGGTTGGAATTTTGTCAAGAAAAAGTCAAGAGATTTATCAAAAATCAAGAATTTGTGGAAAGTTGCTTAAATTGGAAATTAGGGTTTCGAAACTTACTATTTTTAGCAAGTTTGGTGTTAATAAGCAGCTACTTTCATCACCACTTTTCTCCTTGATCAAGACACCAAATCAAGTTGACCTTAACATGAATTTTGTTCTCCTTTCTCCAAGATTTAAGGAGGTACCAATATTGAAGCATTTATATCATCATAACTTAAGATATGGTCGTTGAAAATGGAGTATTTCAAATTCATTCATTTGTCCAAAGACTATAAAAATTTCTAAGTATCCTAGGTCAGGATTCCCAAGCATGTTCATGGCAGTTTTTCAGGACCTTAGAGGCTCCATCTCAAATTGTTTCCAACATGTAAGATTGAGTATTAAGTCTCCTCTTTCCATTGAGCCCAAGATCAAGTCATTTGGATAGTCACAACTCAAGATATCACTATCACAAGTCATGACTTTGGATTGGTTGATTGGCCCCTACACTTAGTGAAAATTTTCTAAGTATTTGGTCATTCCCAGCCACCTACTTCATGTCCCATTTTCACAAGGTTACAAGTTTCATTTGGATTCGACCTCAACATGAAAGTTGTAAGGCATTATCTCCTCTCCACTTTTGCTTCAAACATTTTCTTATTTTGTAGCCTGAGGAACAAGTTATGGACATGGCAAGATAGGTCCTCAGATTGACCTACAATTGGCACTTTGACATGCAGTTTCAAGCATCCGTCTTTGCGCCCACTTTTAATGGACTTCAAGGCTTTGTTTCAATTCTCTTCCAACATGAAATTTGTTCTTCTCATTGCCCTCTTTCCAAAAAGCTTTAGTCTGTTCCATTTAGTCAAAGAACCATGGATTTGTGATGGCTTGAACATATCCGACCCTTAATTTCATTTACCATGTTTATCTTTGGTTTTGCGCATGTTACCATCATCTGCTCACAGAATATCCATTTCACACATTAATTACACCTCATTCCTTGCTTCTTTTGGCCAAGCACCATGCCTTTCCATGCATGTGTACCATGCATCAAAGTTACCAAATAGGGAAAATGTTCCCTTTGTCCAAACTTTCTCCATCCACTCTCTCTCCCAAGCCACGAGTTCTGCCTCTTTCCCACTCTATTTCAACTCCTTAAAATGACAAAAAAAACTCACCTCATTGCCATAAAAAATGCAGGATGCACACCTCACACTCTCTCATTCTGATTTTGTCCAAACTTGGAATTACAACTTTGCCCAAGTATGATGACCCATTCTACCCTTACTTAAGAGTCATATATAAGGTTCATTTCTTCTATAACCTTATAGAGGACGTTGGTTAGAGGCTAAACAGAAAGAGAACAAATCAAAACTCTCTCTATTTTCTCTACCTTTCTTCCATTGTTGAAGTTGCTTAAGGGTTTTATCTAGCTCATCACTGCTCCTCATATTCCTACCGATCTTGTCATCTTATTTCTCCAAGAGTCCAAGGTGCAGTGGACACCCTCCACTAGGAAAGTTCCCCTATTTTATTCTTCTTCATGCTTAGTCATTCACCATGTTTAGAAGCATGCATATGCATTTGGAAGATCTACTCTTGAGTATATCATGGAGCTAGGCTCACATTTTTACTTATAGCTTTGAAATGATTTTGCTTAAACATGCTTGGAACCGTGTGTTCTTGCCCATATTTCTCCATGCTCCTTTGTTCTTTTTTAAAATCTAAAGATGTCATGTTGTTCTACTAATTGCGTACTTTAATTTTGATTAAAATTTCATTCAATTTGGTGGAGAGGTGAGAAAGTTATTTGAGGTAGAAGTGAGATTATTGGAGTCGGGTTTAGGGCTCATGGTCTCACTTTCGTACATGCCTGAGGTTGAAGATGGAGATGTGGCAGGATTTGGTTGCCTATTGTGGTGTTTTGTCCGTTTGTGTTTTAATGAAATATGATAGGTTCATGAATGTTACACATGATAAAACGTGACAATATGTAACACCTCAAAATTTGCCCTCCTCTCTTGGGACTAGCTTAGCATGTTGCATTTCATTTTGTAGGTCATTAGGCATGGCATATTTGCATATCATGTGGCCACAACAAGCAAGTCATCCTCCTAAGTCTTGGTCAGAAGATAAAGAGGTTGATATATTCAAGCCTAAGGGTTTCATTGAATGAAATTGATCACTAGCCATCTGAGGGTTTGTGATTCAAATTAGGGTTTCTTGATTCCTCAAGGGGGTTGAGCTTTGTCTTGGTAGCAAGGGTACATCATCATCATCATGGTTTTGTCATCACCAAGAGATTCATTATGCTTGATCAGATACCTTGAGATTAGGGTTTTGACCTCTGGTCAACCCTAATCATCTGGATGGTGCCAATCAGGGCTTGTCAAGGAGATGAGGGTTTCAATGGATATGGGGATCATCATATGGTTTTATTGAGCTTATGGAAGCTAGGGTTTCATCATTGAGCCATTTCATCAGGAGTTTGGAGCTCAAGTTGATCTATGCACAGCCAATTCATCTATTAGTCAGAAAAAGTCAACCAAAGGTCAACTGATGGATTTGGAGGTGGGAGAGGGTTAGAGACACTTCATTCATGTCCAAACAAGTTTCATTTGACATTTCAAACATCAAGAATGAAGAAAATAAAGTCAGATGAAAACTTTCCAAAAATAGAAAGTGACTTGTAATTCAAAATTGCCAAAAATGGTAAGGTTTTCTCCTTAAAATTACATGTCCAAAAATGCTTCAAATGAAATTTTTTTCAACATGAAAGTTGTAGATCTTGCTCTCACCTTTCCAAAAAGTCCAAGAACATGAATTTCTCATTTGTGGTTGGCAAGTTATGGATTGATCATTATCAAGAAAAGTTGAATTTCAAAGGTGCATAACTTTCACATCACAAGGCCAAATGGAGTGAGACTTTTTGGAGCAAATTTCTTTTGATGTCCTCTATCCAATTCAAGCATTACATTTCATGAAAACTCATCACACAAAAAGTGCATTTTTCAAGTGAACTTAATTTGAATTTGGAGGGAAAAAGGTGATTTTGAAAAATAAGCATGATTTTCACATAATTCCACTTGCATTTGCTTCTAAACATCATTTCCAAGTGATCCAAAACCAGAAATTGGTACTGTTACATTGAATCACAAGGAAGGGTGAATTGGCCAATTTTGCAATTTAGCATAAAACTTGATTTCACTTAAACACTTGCATTTTGGCTAATCATGATTAGCAACATCATTAACATCACATATATAAGCTAAATCACATCTGTTTCAGTGCTAATCATAACAGAATTGAGATCTAGATCTAGAAATCCCAAAATTCTTCAATTTCTTCTCTCACTTTTTCTTCAAAAATCTCCACAAACCTTGCATTGATCTTCATGTATCCTTCATCCATGAGCATTTTGGAAGCTAATTGAAGCAGGATCTCATCATTTTCAAGCCAATTCGAGGACTGTTACAAGAGTGTTCAACAATGGCAAATGGAGATTTCATCGTGTTCAAGCACTGTTGAGCTAAAACCTTGCATTCATTCATCTTCCACATCATCATAGATCATCTGTTTTGCACTTCCATGGCCTGAAACACGCGAATCAACTTCTGCCAATTCTTGAAGGTGAGTTTTCGACTTTGATAATTCATGCAATTGATATATGCTTTAGATAGATCTTTGAGAGTAGGTCATTCTGCAAGTTGAATCACTGAATTTGGTTGAGAAACGAGGAAGTTACATTGATTGGAAGTTTCATATGTGAAAATGTTTTTCATCGAATCTCTTGATTTAGGTTGAATTAGGTTAAGATGATGTTAGATTGTTAATGTGCATTAGAAGACCTTTCCAATGATGTGCGGTTTGTTGATTTTGGTGACAAAATGTTCATGAGTGTATGAATGATGAAGAACATGGATGAATGTGTGATGAACTCGTTTCCAGGCGTGCTTTGATCTTGCTGATTTCCTTTTGCATGCGTTTTAGATGTTTTTGTGCCATGCAGCCAATAGCGCTAGGACACCTCACTTAATGAAACGATGCGTTTCATTAAGTGGCGCGCTGATTTGAAATTGGACCTGCTTCGATCCTTGGCGCGGCTAGTGTTCCATTTTGCCTTTTGTTTTTTTCCACCATATGCTTCCATGTTCATGTGCTTGTTTCTATGTGTTTTTATTTTTTTATGCCATTCCAAAATTCATAACTCCCAAACCATTAATCCAATTGACATGAGATTTTTTGTGCCATGATCCTTGTAATCTCTACTATTTTTTGATTATTTTTGCAAAAATTGTGCACGTGTGGTTTTCTGAATGGCCTAGGGTTTGTTCATATGTGTTCTTTCATGCACCTTGCTTGATGTTTTGATTGTGAAATGATGATGCTTGATCCAAAATTCTTGAAATTTTGCATGTGTAATCTAGACACTTCAATGAACATTTTGGCTTTGAGTTTGTGATTTTATCATTCCTGGTTTGTGAGATATGAGCTGTTGAATCTAGGTGTGACAATTTGTGTCACACCATTTCTTGTCTAAATTCCTGATTTTATTTTCCATGCCATATGAACTTGAAATGAGCTGAATTTTTGCATGTTGATACATCTGGATGTTAAGTTTACTTGTGAATTTTTGTGGATTTTTTGAGTGCATTTCCAATTTGTTTGAGAATTTCCTTTCTGTTTGACCAATTGTGGACCTTTTGTGAGTCATGTTCTTAAATGTTTTGTGAAATTCTTGATATGTATTGGATGTACTTGAAATTTTGTGGAGTGATTCTAGACATCTTAAAGTTTGTCATGGCTTTGGTTTGATTCATTTATCTTGTGCCAATTCTGTTTTGTGCTTGCTTGAAGTTTATGCATGATTTTAGGCCTTGTATGAGCTTGTTTTTGCCTTGCCTTGACTTAGGGATTTTATTTGACTTGCTTCCCATTGTCCAATTGACTTGAAATTTGGTATGATGATTATGTTATGAATTCTGTTTAGCCATGAATTTTCTTGAGATTTATTGAATTACTTTTGATTGAATGTGGATTGATTCATTCTGTTTGGTCCAATGAGCTTTGAAATTGCATGTTTTGCCTTAAATGCCTCATGAAATGAAATTGGTGAATGATATGAATGTGAGACCACTTGGATTTGTTTCTAAATTGATTGAACTTGATTTTTGATAATTTTCATGTTCTATTTTGTATTATTGGTACCCCTTTGACCCTAGGTTTTGGCCTAGGGGTTTGCTTCTCATGTTTGAATTGTATTTTCAGGACAAAAGGCATATAGCATGGAGGAATTAATTCAGTTGGCTTGAGTTGCTTGCTTGATTGATGTTGATTAACATAAAGTTTGTTTTGTAGGTGGTTTCTAAGTTATTTGTGATTGAGCATTGGCTTATGCTTTGCTTGATGCATTGCTTATGTAAAGTTAACTGTTGACCATTAGCCTGTCTGTTTGACTGTTTGAGTTGTGTACTGATCATGTTAGATTGATTTCAGGTACATTAGTTGCTATAGTTCATTGTGAACTTGCTTTTTCTGTTGCTTGGTTGCTTAACCAATTGAGGTATAGCATCACTAACTCCATGTAGTCTGGAAGACCTGGCCTGTTACTTGGCCAGACACCTGTCTGAAGTCCTCCTTAAGAGGCAATGCTTGTGATTGTTTATTTTTGTCCCCAAGCAGGAAAAGAACTTTGATAAGGCAATTGGCAGAACACAAGAGATGTGCAATCCATCTCCTGCTATTCTTGTTGAGTCATCCCTCTGCTCACACAACTGGTGTTGATGCATTGTGGATATTAACCTAAGATCCTTGTACAATTGTACAGTTGAGTCAGAGTCATAAGTGTAGAAGGGTTCCCACTTTCTGAACCCACACTTCTTTGTCTGAAGCTCTCCCTGGCCAGGGATAAGAGCTGTGAAGTATCATCTTCACTCACCTTTCATCCGCTTCACCCTGACTCTCAATGTCAGGGTTAAGAGCTAACATTACCCTGATACAGTTGACTTGCTTTGGCAGTCTAACCCTTGTTTGAGCCCACTTTGTTTGGATATAGTGTGTGCTAATTGTGAATGTTTTCTTTGTTTTGATTGTGCTTGCATGCTTTGCTTTGCCTGTTTAGGATTAGCTTGCTGTTGTGCAAGTAGATAGAAAACTCAACCTAGGACCATTGTGGAATACATGATAACTATTAGGCTCGAGTCAGTCTCCCTTCTAGTTGGTCATTCCCAGTCTCTGGTTAGGAGAAAGTTTCTCCCCTGTTCAGGGGAACTACGTTGCCCTGATCCTCATACCAGATGAGGTACGTAGGCAGGAGGTCGTGCGAGATCTCTCCGGGCACCCTTTGTTTTCTTTTTGTGTGTGTTTGCTTGACAGTTGCTAGGCTCGAGTTCCCGACTCCTTAGTAACTTGTTGCTTATTTGTTCTTGCGTGTGTAGGAGATGGATGTAAGCCCAGTGATTGGCATTCCGTATCCTCTTGTTGTGTGCTTGTAGTCCGGTATAAGTCCATCAAGTGGCATCTGGTTTCCAGTGTGGGTTTGTTTGGTTCGGAAGCAGATGTAAGTCCAGCGATTGTCATTCGGATTCCATGTTTGCCTGTTTGTGTATTTGTTTTGATGTCTCAGCGTCTGTGCGTGTGTTTTGTTTCGGCGTGCGTGAGCCGAACTACGGTAGCTCTGATTCTCGTTCCAGACGAGATACGTAGGCATAGGATGCGATGTCCTAGTGAGCCCTCTTCCCCCTTCCTCCACCTGTGTTGTCTTCAGTGTGTGTGTGTGTGATGTTTGTTTTAGCAACCTTTTCTTTCTTTTAGAGCGTGGATCCCGTCGAGTACGACGGATGCGTAGGGGTGTTAATGCCTTCCCTTCGCATAACCGACTCCCGATCCCTTTCTCTTTGGTCGCGAGACCATGTCTTTCCCAGGTTTATTCTGAGCGTTTCCTTTCCCTCTTTTGGGATAAATAATGCACGGTGGCGGCTCTGTGTTGTTTTGTTTTAGCCCGCCGGTTGTTTTTCGCGGATGCGACACAATACATTTTATTTCACTTTTATTTTTCTGATTTACTTTGTGGACTGGGTCGTGTGCAACTTGTTTTCCCCACTCCCCTTTATTTTGGTCCATTTTCGTTACAACTGGTTGCTTCTTCTTAAATTTGCTAGCATGCACCCCCTGTTTCTTTTTATTTATAATTATTTCTCTTCTTTTTTAACTTATATTTAAATACTTCCTTTTATCCAAAAAATCCTTTAAAAAATTCATGAATGACATTTTGCATATTATTCAATTTTTCATATTTTTTAATTTCATTTTTGATTTAGTTTAATATCTATTTTGATTTTTTAAATTAAATGTGTTTAATTGACCTATTTTTAAATGTTAGGGTTTAATTCTTGATTTTTCCTTTTTTATTTTGTTCCAAATTTTTGTACACATGTAGAGACATGTATATAGGTCCTTTGAGCACTCATTTTATGTTTTGGTTATCAATTTTGCATCATATTTGAACCTATTTTTGAAGATTGCTTGGTATGATCAAGTATTTGTGCATTGCTTAAATGATTGAATTGTTTGAACATCTTTTGCACTTTTTCTTAAGCACATTTTTAGTATCCTTTGATATTTTGACTTCATATTTCTATATTTAATTTTTCATATTTTTTCCGTGCTTCTAAATATTTTTCTTGTATTATTCAAAGTATGCTTATTCCTTGTGCCACATTTGCACCTAGTTATTTATCTTGGTGTGCACTTGTGCAACCATTTGGGATCCCTTTACCATTCTTTCTTAACCTCCTCCTCATCATTTAAGAGTCCTAAATTCACTCATGTGGACCATTTTAGTTATCTCCAATTGATGCTTCTATGCTTGTTTGTTTAGTGTGCAATTTGCTTGCTTGTGAGACCATAGTTTGGATTTGGTCTTGTGCATTCCAACTTGGGTACTATGGGTCCAAATGAATTTTATTCCTCTTGTTTATGTTTCTGATTTTCTTGGTCTTGGTATCCTTATACCTTTCTCTTATGATTCTTTGAATGGTATTCCATTGCCACTTTATCATGATGACACATTAAGAGCTACATTCTTCTCTTTCTTGACCTAGTTTCGAGTTTGATGGATGGTGAAGCTCTTAGGAGTTTGGGATCAATCCTTTTATTTTAATATTATTCTTATTTTATTTCTTTATGTTTCCAATCCATTTTACCTTTCTTTTACTTTGGTTGGGAAAAGGACTCCATGCTTGGATGATGTCCATCTTTTGACTTGTTAGTTATGCTTGAACTTTGAGTTTGTAGTTTTGTTGATACCTCTTGAAGTTTAGAAGTTTTATTTGATGCTTGGAAGAGGATTTTATTATTATCTCATGACCCATAAGCATCCCTTTCTTTAATCTTTATCATCCTATGGATTTTTGATAAAGGATTCCTTATCTAGGATGATATCTTCTTTTGTTTATCAAAATATTTAACTTTGATGTGTGTGTGATTTGGTGACTTACTTTGTTACTCTTGAACCTCATCTTGAGTTAACGTATTGTACAAGTCATAACACTCCTTTATGTTATGTGTATACCTTGATTGCTTGATTACTTGTTGCTTAGGCTTCTTTGGATTTATGTGATTGGTTACCTATCTTTTCGCCTATCTTGAAGCATAGCTTATGTGATTCATCCATGACTCTTTAATTGACTTGTATGTGAAGTTCAATTTGCCATATACTTCTGATTTGTTTGGTTTGATACCATTTTTCTGGATTCTATTGCATCTCTACTTGATAGGAGTCCATTAGCCTTAGAAGCATGGCTAGGGTTTGAATTTGATTATTACCTATGTCAACCCTTGAGAATGCTTTGATATGATGCCTTTGTGATATTTTGGTTTTCCTTATTAATTCCATGTTTTTGATCTCATTCATCTACCATATCATTGGATATGTCTAAACTGTCCACACTTGTGTTCATTTCACTTTACAAATTTACATGTTGATCATATGCTTTGATGCTTAATTTGGGTGTGGTGTTGTTGCTCATTTTGATTTGATAACTTGTTATTTGCTTTCATTCTTCTTCCATGACTTGCTATGGATCACTTTATTTATATTTCATCTATCCTGTCATGACTTGATATGTTTTGTTTAGTTTCCATCTTTTTCCCATGACATGATATGGATTATTCTGTCTACCTTCTATATGTTCTTCCATGACTTGATATGGATTACTTTGTTATCTCTTATCTATTCTTCCATGACTTGATATGGACTGCTTTGCCTTTATATTATCATTTCTTTACCTATGACATTATATGGATGGCTAATTACTTTTCTCTTATCATGACCTGATATGTCTTACTTTGTGAATTTGTTCCTACTTTCACCATGACTTGATATGGATTTGTCTTCTTCTTTAGCTCTTTTACTTGTGTGGATAGCATATTCCCCATAGAATTTGTTCCTACCTAATGTTGTCATGCTTGGTTAACAAACCTAAGGTTTCCTTTAGTCCAATCTTATGGTGGAAGGGTTATAATTGCTTTCTAATTAGTGAAAGTCACACATGATGTCTCTAGAGTTTAAACAAGACTCCTACAACCACATATCCTATTTAGGAATATTGTCACCAATAACGGGCTAGCCATTATATGATAATACTTATAAAAAATATACTCTAGGTGAGATCTTCGTGCTAACCAAGAGAGATGTACGTCTCGAAGGTCAATATTATGCAACCTTTAAACATAATAACAAATATACAATTCTAAACAAGGTTCTTATACTCACTGACCCTATTGGGAATATTTCCATAATAACGGGATAACCATTAAACAACAATACCCTCAAGAGGATCTACTCCATGTCAGGTTTTCATGCCGACCAAGCGAGATGTGCATCCCAAAGGCCAACACTACACAACCTCAATCTAAATTTTAATTTATTTAGACTCAGGTATAAAGTCACACTCCAAAGCATGTGTAATGTGAAGTCAAATAAAACCCCCAAGATAAATACATTCAAATCATATAATAAATAAATAAAAATATAAATAACTAGTGAGTTAAAGAAACCAAACAAGAATAAAATACTAAAGCAAACATAAGAACACAAATATAGGAGGAGAAATAAGGATAAATGAGAATCATACTTTTGCAAAATTAATTATGCTAGGTTTGACTCTCTAAAGGTCTCAAGTGAAATCGTCAGTTATTGCGGCCTAAAATATTCGAGACGTGCTCGAAAAAAAATGAAGTCACCATCAAAGTTTATTTGAAAAGGAAAAACACTGGTAAAACCCTTAAAGAACAAAAAGATGGTCGTCACAATCAAATTTAGGTTCGAGAATCAATTATGCGTAGAGAATGTATTAACACCCTATGACATTTGTTTAATAAAATAGTTACCTTTAGTTAATTTTGCGAAAAAAATATTCTTAACATTATTAAATCTATTTTCTCCTAATCGTTTAACACAAAATAAATCATATTTACAAACAAAGGGGGAAACTGTTTTTTATTTATTAATGTGCCTAACAAGATTTGATTCTTGCTCTTACTATCTCCCGATGCGATGGAGAATTCCAAACTATTTAGTTCTTGTGTAGAAAAATATTGTGTGTTGGTTGATTGTAGAGAAAAAATGTTTGATCGCACTAAGGTGGAAAGAAAGTCATTTAATCGGTAGTGATTGATTTTTTAGGAAGAAGACAAGTGTTACAATGGGCAAGGAGTACGACTTGTGTTCGAACACTTGAGAAAAACGAATGCACGTCCCCAATTAATAGTTTTTAATCAAATTTTTATTTATAAAAAGAAAATTTTAAATCAATTGAGTTACATTCTCTTAAAGGAGGACACACATTTGAATAAACATGTTGTACAACTTATGTCCGAATACTCGAAGATAAAAGGGATGCACATCTAATTAACCCTTTTTAATCATGTAAAATAATGGACTTGAAAATAAAGTTATTAAATTTTTTTTGACAAAAAGGATGTATACTTCAATAATTCAATTTTAATTTATAAAAAAGATGATATTAAAAATAATTAAGTTGTAGGAAATTCGACAATTAAAATAAAAATAGATGTATGATAATTTTAAAATTGTATATAGCTTTTTAAAGAATTTATTTAGAAAAGATAAATAGATTTCTTTATAAACTTGCCTTTCATTAGTATTATAAAAAACTGGATTTAAAAGAATTTAAAAGATAATGTAAATTGTTAAAGCTAGAACCCACGTGTGATTTTGTTTTTATAATTTCTAACAGAAAAAACACAAAATAGTTTGATGACTATTTCTCATAACATAAAATAGCTATTAATGGATGAAATTATTGAGCTTGGTGAGATGCGATTAGAACCGTTTCGTCTCATCAACAACACTCAAGAAGCCATGGATGCTGAAAGAAAGAGGAAAATCGCAAAGTGTGGAGTCATGCCTCAACCCTAGTGATTCGGTTGATCGAAGATGACGCAAACAATGGAAATTGTGAGTTATTCTTCATCTATTTTAATGCTGATTAAGAAATAAAAGATAGAGTTCTTAGATGATGAGATTCCTCACATCCTCACATGCCTCAACCCTAGTTTTTTATTTGAACATTTCTTCACTCGTCTTAATGACTTTTTGTTGGCTTTCTTGTAGTAAGCTTATTTACTTTTCAATGCTTACATTGATAATACAGTATATCAATGAATGCCATATGGAGTACTAATTAAGAAGAAAATATTTGGGAATATTACATCCTTATTCTTTACGTTACATTCAATGAAACCGTTTCGTTTAGGACTATCTTTTATCTTTTCTTCTATGTTTTTCAGTGAATGTATTTTTTTTGTTCTATTGTTGACTTGTTAATTAAAATGACTAAAGTACATATCTTTATTTAAAAATGGAAGATTCCATTATTTTTGATAGCATCATGGCCGGCTAAATACAAGTTGAATTTTGTTGTAAAACAATTTTTTTCTTCTGTATTTTTCTATTCGAGTCTATTTAAGTGTGTATAATGTTGATTGGGTAATAGTTCGATTCCAAAATATTCATTGTTTTACTTTGTATTTAGTTTTGTATTTTGTTTCCTAAATAAGTAAATATTTTCCCGATTCCGTTTTGCTATTGTATTATGCGATGATAATTGTTTTGAATTCGGTTTGGTTAAATTATGCATCTATTGACTTGTAAATTTGGATTGCGTATTCGTTTGCGTGACTGTTTCAATTACAGCTTTGTAGACTTGTAAATTAATGTTGGTGTTTACCACTGTTGTACGTTCGTTCTTGAACGATATTTATCCTAGCTTAAGTTTGGTAAACAAATGGTTTTGTTTTTTTTCATGGCATAATATATGTATCAGTATAATATGTATGTTGCTGTTCTGGTTTAATAAGGCACAATATATGTTGCTGTTCTGGTAATACATTGTATATATGGTATAGTATATATGCTGTTGTTCCTGCATCAGAATGGACTCGTAAAATCTTGTAAATAATACCCCTGTTGCTGTTCTGGTTTAATTTCTGTTTGCATTGCTAAATCATATTCAATCTGTGATTTCGACATTGATAATGTGCCGATATACTGCTGATTATGTGTGTGTCTTTTACGATGTTTCACTTCCGATTTAATCATGTAGTTGCTGCGATTATGCATCTATTGACTTGTAAATTTGGATTGCGTATTCGTTTGCGTGACTGTTTCAATTACAGCTTTGTAGACTTGTAAATTAATGTTGGTGTTTACCACTGTTGTACGTTCGTTCTTGAACGTTATTTATCCTAGCTTAAGTTTGGTAAACAAATGGTTTTTTTTTTTCATGGCATAATATATGTATCAGTATAATATGTATGTTGCTGTTCTGGTTTAATAAGGCACAATATATGTTGCTGTTCTGGTAATACATTGTAAATATGGTATAGTATATATGCTGTTGTTCCTGCATCAGAATGGACTCGTAAAATCTTGTAAATAATACCCCTGTTGCTGTTCTGGTTTAATTTCTGTTTGCATTGCTAAATCATATTCAATCCGTGATTTCGACATTGATAATGTGCCGATATACTGCTGATTATGTGGGTGTCTTATACGATGTTTCACTTCCGATTTAATCATGTAGTTGCTGCGATTATTTTTCATTAAGTTGTTGCAAATCATGTCAGAGTCTTTGCAGGCAGGTACCACAACCTTGCTATGCACGTGTCATGAATAGATTAAAATCAGTCTTGAGGTCCTTATGAGGTAATGTTCTTCTGTTTGCCTCTTTTCATTTTGTTTTTACTATATATATACACAAGGTGATTGTTTTGTTATAAATACTGCACAAATATTGTGGCGAAATGCTACTTTCCGAATACAGTGAGTGGTTGAGTTCTGCAATTTATTTTGAGTTAATATGTACATTTTTATAAAAATGTGAAGCCTTTTTTTGATTTGAACATTTTCTCACTCGTCTTAATGACTTTTTGTTGGCTTTCTTGTAGTGAGCTTATTTACTTTTCAATGCTTACATTGATAATGTTTTGTGGATTTTGTAGGAGGAAAACTTGGAAGAGGTCATTGCACTTACTGTGATATAACTGTTAAATTGTTTGTCTCACATATATCTTTCAGATGCAAAGGATAATACTGACATTATGAATTTTGTTACAGGCCCCGCCCAGGAGCAAGCGTATGTGACATTTTCATTGTATTAGATTGTGTTGATCCTACTATTGCTAGCAATTTAAGACATCCCATGATGTACCATTTTGCAGGGGGTTCCATGAGATATAGAAAGTGATGCAGGTCACCTTTGATTTGGAAGCATAATCCAGTCTGCATCCCAGCTCTTTCTCGTATTAAGTTTCATGCACTTCATTAGATTAAATCACATACGTTTGTGATTCTGGTAGATGGAAAGTGTTGTCATTTTTTAAATTATTTAGGTCGAATGCCAGTAATTTCCAATGCAATTTGTTTTTAATTCAAGTCATGATGGTAACGTTTATCGTAGGAAACAGATTCTATGCATTTGAAGATGTTGTTTTTTCTATTAACAAATGTTAATATGTTAGTTTTATTATGGTGTGGGTAGGACTAGAACCATCAACCTCAACTCTCTCACTCCATCCTCAAACCACCAAACCAAGTTTATATCTCTCTATATAATGATATGGTCTAGTTTTGTCTTAGCATTTAGGAGCTTTAATCTACATTCTAATGTACATAATTTATGGAGATATATTATTATATTTCTATATTGGCGGAGCTGTAGAGGTAGTAACTGCACAAACTCTCGGTACTTAAATGAGTTATTGATAATTTCATACTGGACCGTATGAATTTATTGAGGAACTTCACAGTTACTGAATATGATTCCATTTTGTATGACTTCCAAAATCATATTTTCTAATTTGTACAAATTTGCTTTAGTGGTTTTTCTTCAATGAAGTTACAACATAGCTACAGTTCATTTAAAATTAGCCATCTTCTTCTTGTGTCGTCTATAAGAAAAATTGCACGGTTGACTTAATATATCCTTGTTATGGTTTTATGGACAATCTTTCTCGATTATTATTATTTGATTGTGCAATTGTGAAGTTGTTATGATCTGCTTGTGATTAGTATGTTCTTTTATTTACCAAAATTATTTGAATTCATAACTAACTTGATCGTCGGAGTTTTTGCAGGTACCACACCTTTGGTGTGTCATGCTATGCTCATGAGTATGATGAAACAGAAAGGAAATGCAACATCTTAAAAACATGGTAGGAAGTTTACCTTTGATTTGAGCTGCTGGCCATGCTTAACAGTCCGGTCTTCAACCGAGCTGAGTGAATGAGATTCATTGACATGGGGGGCCTTCTGAAACTTGATTTTACTTATAAATGTCATGTTTTTATTGGTAATGTATCTTATGTTTCATGTTTCATGATAAGATTTCATTCACGAATCGGAAAATAGTTCTTTTGATTTAGGATTTGAATCTCAATTTGATAATCATGCCAACAATTGAATGGAATACATAACAATGGAATTCACAACTAATTAATGTGTATTTAAATCTAAATAAGGGGTGATAACCTTTTTTTCTGCATAGGGGGGATGGGGAATACATGTCTTTTCTCTTTTTTATTTGCAAAACAAATTACCAAATGTCGATTTTCTTTATTCACAATGGCAGATGTAATTTTCAACAAGGAAGAAGATGTCATTTCTCCGGAAAATGATGTCATTGATGGTCCGCTGTGTTTCTATGATGTGCTTGCTGATTACTTTGTACATGTGCCTGAAAGTGGGAAGCCCGTCCTTGACTTGATTGTCCAACTTTGGAGCCAGTCATTTGCTTCACATATTTTTAGCCTCTTGTTTCACAAATGGGTATGTAAGCTTGTCTCTGCTCTGCCATATTGTCTTTTGCTCTCTTGAGGGAAGTTTTACTTAGCTTGATAGTATTAGTATGGTCATCCATTACTGGTTTTGAATTTGAACATTTACAATTCTAAAAAAAGTGAGTCGTCTTAATGGCATGGTTACATTCTGACAAATATGAACATCCTCAAATTGACTAATGATATTCTGAGGCATACCTGATTATGGCTATATATTCCTTTTTCTCTTAGCTGGTTATAGAGTGGGTGGCAATTCCCCATTTCACTTGACTAACAATATGTATAACCTTTTTCTCTTAGTTGGTTATAGAGTGGGTGGCAATTCCCGATTTCACTTGACTACCATTTCTTCTTGTTCATTCAAATTTTGAAATGCTTATGAGTATTTAGAACCTTCATCAACGGTTTCTAAAATTCATTCTTTTCCTGATATTGGTACAAAATTTCTGTCTACTAGTAGTATAGCACACTATTTTGTCAAATGCTTGAAATAGGTTTCAGATTTAATCCTTGGGAACCAGTGCATACTATTGTAAATATGTAGTATGTAAGATAAGTGACATATATAGTATAATTATTTCATTTTGATAATGTGAGTGGTATATATGATACTATTATGTATAAATGAAATGAGTGCTGATATATATATATATATATAATATATATATATATATATATATATATATAATATATAATATATATTAGTTAATCATGGACTAATGCATATTACTAGTATGTTTGGTTTGGCTTTTGGAACAGCTAGAATCAATTCTAGAGGTGTAGAATTGATTATGGAGTGATTTTGAGGTGTTTGGTTCTAAAGTAGAATTGATTTTACCTCCAGAATTGATTCTACTTGAAGCTAGAATTTGTAGCTTCTGAGTTTAAACACGATTTTTACACTGAAATTTGTTGTTCAACTCACTTTTACATAAACGTATCCAAACATAAATCAAATTATGTTAAACTTCTATTAAAATCAATTATACTAAACTCATTTCTGTCAAAATAAATTTTGTCCACCGTCAATACAAACACACACTTAAAATTGGTTATGAGAATTGTGTTTTTACTTTTTACATAGCACTGGTTTGAGATTAGATGTTTTTTTTTTGCTTGGGTATATTTCATTTCTGTTATTTCCCTTCTGTTGTAAGGAGTCAATCTCCATATTTCCTAAAGAAATCTTAGTTCCTATTTTCTAATTGACATTCAAGAATCACTGTTTGAGCTCTTTTATTTAGTCCTAATTGGGGTAATATTGTAAAACATATTTCTAGCTGTTTAGTTGTATATAACTTTTTAATACCTTAATGCAGATGTTTGAAGTTCATCTTGATAATCCAGAAGTGCTCCTACGGTATTCATCTGCCCTGGTTCAAGGTGCCACAAATGTTTTCTGGTATGAATACAGGCTGTTATAAAGTAAAATGTTAATTAATTGGATATAACTTGCAAAAAGACCAGGCAGATTTGGATTGGCTGGCATTTATAAGTTAAAATTATATTCACTTTGAAAAACCATGCTCTGAAAAGATATGAACTTCATTTCATGCTCCACTCCACTCCTAAATGGAAATAAGAAGAATATGTGTGAACTCTCTTTATCATCTTTCTTTTAAAAACAATATTTGCTTGCATTACATGATTTTATCAATAGTCTTTCTATGCCAATCAATAGCAATCCGTTTGACCTTATCCTAATCCATTAAAAACAAAACAGAAAGTAATTGAAAATTTGGAAAATGTTAGTAAGAGTGTCTTCATGGGCTAAAACCTCTACTATGATAGAGTTGATATTGTACCATATTTGGAAAATCAATTTGAGAATTGCAATAGTCATTTTTGGTGCCATGTACAGGATTGACATTCAGACAAATACAAAGCGTTTCCGGTCTATATTCCGTGTAAGGGTTCTAGTTGGATCCTATATTTATTTTAACTATTATGTATCATCTGAATAATATTATAATCATTGTTTCTTTTCCCAATTCTTTTGCATATTCCTTGTGTTTCCCTCAAATTCAGTACCTCTTGGATGATGATGCATTACACCACAGTAGATTGAATAAAATTCCTCTCCAGGTATACCATATCAGTTTTAGTTTTTGGCATTTTATAAATGCTGCCTACAATTTTTTATAGGACCTTTAGCTAGTCTACTTTTGTTGCTGGCAATGGCATTCTGAAATTTTTTACTTTTCATTGAACTATCAGGCTCAGCGAGATATGTATCTTTTGCTCTCAAGGTTCATTCTATTTTACAATTCAGGTAGCCATTCAGAGAAGTTATTAGCCTATAAATAATAATGCAATAGTCTCTAAATCTAATATTGCCCTCTTTGCAGCTGGCAAAATCGATAGCTTCTTGAAACAATGTCCTGTTTTTCAAACTGCCTTCTTAGTTGGCAGTCCGGCAGATATATTTGTGAATGAACTCACGGATCAGGTACATCTGAATCACCTTTTTTCACAATTGAAAACCATATCCTCTGTTTCATATAAAGAAATTATGTTACCTACACTTAATTGTTGCTGTTGATTTTTTTAACAGCTTCAAAAGCTTAAGGTGGAACCTGTACTGCTGCATTATCTTTCATAAATCAAGGTCCTTCAGGGTACTAAACCAACCATTCAGGTTCAATAGTTGGACATGGAATATTCTTCTCTCAACCTGACTCAGCTAAGTCATTCTTTTGTTTATGTTAATGGCACAGGTATGGAATTGAGAATGACGACAAGTACGAGATTGAAAACATGTTTGTATAGTTTTACTTCTCCTGGTGGTCCAATGTACCCGACCAGAGCTGTTCGTCATGCTGCATGGGAAGCACTAGATTTTCTTTTTCCGGTTAGTCTTATTATTAATAATTAAAGCACTAGAGTTTCTTTTTCCGTTAGTATTATTATTACTTAATAATTAGTATTCAAACCAAATTATAACAAATTGCAAGAGCTTTGTCCTCGCCGGCCCAAAATGCCTTTTTTCACTTTAAATATT
The DNA here is from genome assembly GCF_024323335.1 of Lathyrus oleraceus. Classification (NCBI taxonomy): domain Eukaryota; kingdom Viridiplantae; phylum Streptophyta; class Magnoliopsida; order Fabales; family Fabaceae; genus Lathyrus; species Lathyrus oleraceus. The sequence goes on from NC_066585.1 coordinate 486,511,442, forward strand.
TTTAGGTCCCATCATTGTTAAATACTTGACTTTTATTAAAACCTTTTTAAGTTTTATAGGTGGGATTATATGACTATTAAACTGTTTAAATTTCCAATAGATGAAGGGAAACATTAATGGCTTTTTAAAATGATTTCATAGAATCTGCACACAGATGATGTGTTTTTCCTTTTAGCTTTTTCAACTTATTTCTGAAAGGGTGGATTGTTTGTGTATATGCCGTATAGTTCATAGTTAAGATATCAATATAGCATATTGATAAATAAGTGTAATATCTTAACTCATAAGCACGAGCTTCATGCACGCACCAAGTACTAGTCCGATAAATAAATATTAATGTTGATTTTCTGCTATGATGCAGGTTGGGCAATACCCTCGGCATCTCATAAGTCTGTTCTTCAGGTTGCTCTATCCATGGTATTGGCCATCCTCTTGTTGGAACTTTGTGGTTTCGTGCATTCATGCTATCTTTTACTCCTTACTGAGGTTGATATTTTCTACGTGGGAAAAAATTGCCAAACCAAAACACAGTAAATGTCCATATGTCCTGAAGATATTGGAGTTCATGCATAGAACCCGGGTCATCTCTTGCCAACCAGCACGAATGCCTTCTCTGATATTTCTTTTTTCCACTCAATGTGATGTACATATCATTTTTTGAATTAATATGTACAATTTTTATCAGAGAAGGCATATTATTCAGGTTCATTCGTTCATATCATTTTTTGAATTAATATGTACAATTTCTATAAAAATGTGAAGCCTTTTTTTGATTTGAACATTTTCTCACTCGTCTTAATGACTTTTTGTTGGCTTTCTTGTAGTGAGCTTATTTACTTTTCAATGCTTACATTGATAATGTTTTGTGGATTTTGTAGGAGGAAAACTTGGAAGAGGTCATTGCACTTACTGTGATATAACTGTTAAATTGTTTGTCTCACACATATCTTTCAGATGCAAAGGATAATACTGACATTATGAATTTTGTTACAGGCCCCGCCCAGGGAGCAAGCGTATGTGACATTTTCATTGTATTAGATTGTGTTGATCCTACTATTGCTAGCAATTTAAGGCATCCCATGATGTACCATTTTGCAGGGGGTTCCATGAGATATAGAAAGTGATGCAGGTCACCTTTGATTTGGAAGCATAATCCAGTCTGCATCCCAGCTCTTTCTCGTATTAAGTTTCATGCACTTCATTAGATTAAATCACATACGTTTGTGATTCTGGTAGATGGAAAGTGTTGTCATTTTTTAAAATTATTTAGGTCGAATGCCAGTAATTTCCAATGCAATTTGTTTTTAATTCAAGTCATGATGGTAACGTTTATCGTAGGAAACAGATTCTATGCATTTGAAGATGTTGTTTTTTCTATTAACAAATGTTAATATGTTAGTTTTATTATGGTGTGGGTAGGACTAGAACCATCAACCTCAACTCTCTCACTCCATCCTCAAACCACCAAACCAAGTTTATATCTCTCTATATAATGATATGGTCTAGTTTTGTCTTAGCATTTAGGAGCTTTAATCTACATTCTAATGTACATAATTTATGGAGATATATTATTATATTTCTATATTGGCGGAGCTGTAGAGGTAGTAACTGCACAAACTCTCGGTACTTAAATGAGTTATTGATAATTTCATACTGGACCGTATGAATTTATTGAGGAACTTCACAGTTACTGAATATGATTCCATTTTGTATGACTTCCAAAATCATATTTTCTAATTTGTACAAATTTGCTTTAGTGGTTTTTCTTCAATGAAGTTACAACATAGCTACAGTTCATTTAAAATTAGCCATCTTCTTCTTGTGTCGTCTATAAGAAAAATTGCACGGTTGACTTAATATATCCTTGTTATGGTTTTATGGACAATCTTTCTCGAATAAATATTAATGTTGATTTTCTGCTATGATGCAGGTTGGGCAATACCCTCGGCATCTCATAAGTCTGTTCTTCAGGTTGCTCTATCCATGGTATTGGCCATCCTCTTGTTGGAACTTTGTGGTTTCGTGCATTCATGCTATCTTTTACTCCTTACTGAGGTTGATATTTTCTACGTGGGAAAAAATTGCCAAACCAAAAACACAGTAAATGTCCATATGTCCTGAAGATATTGGAGTTCATGCATAGAACCCGGGTCATCTCTTGCCAACCAGCACGAATGCCTTCTCTGATATTTCTTTTTTCCACTCAATGTGATGTACATATCATTTTTTGGATTAATATGTACAATTTTTATCAGAGAAGGCATATTATTCAGGTTCATTCGTTCATATCATTTTTTGAATTAATATGTACAATTTCTATAAAAATGTGAAGCCTTTTTTTGATTTGAACATTTTCTCACTCGTCTTAATGACTTTTTGTTGGCTTTCTTGTAGTGAGCTTATTTACTTTTCAATGCTTACATTGATAATGTTTTGTGGATTTTGTAGGAGGAAAACTTGGAAGAGGTCATTGCACTTACTGTGATATAACTGTTAAATTGTTTGTCTCACACATATCTTTCAGATGCAAAGGATAATACTGACATTATGAATTTTGTTACAGGCCCCGCCCAGGGAGCAAGCGTATGTGACATTTTCATTGTATTAGATTGTGTTGATCCTACTATTGCTAGCAATTTAAGGCATCCCATGATGTACCATTTTGCAGGGGGTTCCATGAGATATAGAAAGTGATGCAGGTCACCTTTGATTTGGAAGCATAATCCAGTCTGCATCCCAGCTCTTTCTCGTATTAAGTTTCATGCACTTCATTAGATTAAATCACATACGTTTGTGATTCTGGTAGATGGAAAGTGTTGTCATTTTTTAAAATTATTTAGGTCGAATGCCAGTAATTTCCAATGCAATTTGTTTTTAATTCAAGTCATGATGGTAACGTTTATCGTAGGAAACAGATTCTATGCATTTGAAGATGTTGTTTTTTCTATTAACAAATGTTAATATGTTAGTTTTATTATGGTGTGGGTAGGACTAGAACCATCAACCTCAACTCTCTCACTCCATCCTCAAACCACCAAACCAAGTTTATATCTCTCTATATAATGATATGGTCTAGTTTTGTCTTAGCATTTAGGAGCTTTAATCTACATTCTAATGTACATAATTTATGGAGATATATTATTATATTTCTATATTGGCGGAGCTGTAGAGGTAGTAACTGCACAAACTCTCGGTACTTAAATGAGTTATTGATAATTTCATACTGGACCGTATGAATTTATTGAGGAACTTCACAGTTACTGAATATGATTCCATTTTGTATGACTTCCAAAATCATATTTTCTAATTTGTACAAATTTGCTTTAGTGGTTTTTCTTCAATGAAGTTACAACATAGCTACAGTTCATTTAAAATTAGCCATCTTCTTCTTGTGTCGTCTATAAGAAAAATTGCACGGTTGACTTAATATATCCTTGTTATGGTTTTATGGACAATCTTTCTCGATTATTATTATTTGATTGTGCAATTGTGAAGTTGTTATGATCTGCTTGTGATTAGTATGTTCTTTTATTTACCAAAATTATTTGAATTCATAACTAACTTGATCGTCGGAGTTTTTGCAGGTACCACACCTTTGGTGTGTCATGCTATGCTCATGAGTATGATGAAACAGAAAGGAAATGCAACATCTTAAAAACATGGTAGGAAGTTTACCTTTGATTTGAGCTGCTGGCCATGCTTAACAGTCCGGTCTTCAACCGAGCTGAGTGAATGAGATTCATTGACATGGGGGGCCTTCTGAAACTTGATTTTACTTATAAATGTCATGTTTTTATTGGTAATGTATCTTATGTTTCATGTTTCATGATAAGATTTCATTCACGAATCGGAAAATAGTTCTTTTGATTTAGGATTTGAATCTCAATTTGATAATCATGCCAACAATTGAATGGAATACATAACAATGGAATTCACAACTAATTAATGTGTATTTAAATCTAAATAAGGGGTGATAACCTTTTTTTCTGCATAGGGGGGATGGGGAATACATGTCTTTTCTCTTTTTTATTTGCAAAACAAATTACCAAATGTCGATTTTCTTTATTCACAATGGCAGATGTAATTTTCAACAAGGAAGAAGATGTCATTTCTCCGGAAAATGATGTCATTGATGGTCCGCTGTGTTTCTATGATGTGCTTGCTGATTACTTTGTACATGTGCCTGAAAGTGGGAAGCCCGTCCTTGACTTGATTGTCCAACTTTGGAGCCAGTCATTTGCTTCACATATTTTTAGCCTCTTGTTTCACAAATGGGTATGTAAGCTTGTCTCTGCCATATTGTCTTTTGCTCTCTTGAGGGAAGTTTTACTTAGCTTGATAGTATTAGTATGGTCATCCATTACTGGTTTTGAATTTGAACATTTACAATTCTAAAAAAAAGTGAGTCGTCTTAATGGCATGGTTACATTCTGACAAATATGAACATCCTCAAATTGACTAATGATATTCTGAGGCATACCTGATTATGGCTATATATTCCTTTTTCTCTTAGCTGGTTATAGAGTGGGTGGCAATTCCCCATTTCACTTGACTAACAATATGTATAACCTTTTTCTCTTAGTTGGTTATAGAGTGGGTGGCAATTCCCGATTTCACTTGACTACCATTTCTTCTTGTTCATTCAAATTTTGAAATGCTTATGAGTATTTAGAACCTTCATCAACGGTTTCTAAAATTCATTCTTTTCCTGATATTGGTACAAAATTTCTGTCTACTAGTAGTATAGCACCTATTTTGTCAAATGCTTGAAATAGGTTTCAGATTTAATCCTTGGGAACCAGTGCATACTATTGTAAATATGTAGTATGTAAGATAAGTGACATATATAGTATAATTATTTCATTTTGATAATGTGAGTGGTATATATGATACTATTATGTATAAATGAAATGAGTGCTGATATATATATATATATATATATATATATATATATATTATATATATATATATATATATATATATATATATTAGTTAATCATGGACTAATGCATATTACTAGTATGTTTGGTTTGGCTTTTGGAACAGCTAGAATCAATTCTAGAGGTGTAGAATTGATTATGGAGTGATTTTGAGGTGTTTGGTTCTAAAGTAGAATTGATTTTACCTCCAGAATTGATTCTACTTGAAGCTAGAATTTGTAGCTTCTGAGTTTAAACACGATTTTTACACTGAAATTTGTTGTTCAACTCACTTTTACATAAACGTATCCAAACATAAATCAAATTATGTTAAACTTCTATTAAAATCAATTATACTAAACTCATTTCTGTCAAAATAAATTTTGTCCACCGTCAATACAAACACACACTTAAAATTGGTTATGAGAATTGTGTTTTTACTTTTTACATAGCACTGGTTTGAGATTAGATGTTTTTTTTTGCTTGGGTATATTTCATTTCTGTTATTTCCCTTCTGTTGTAAGGAGTCAATCTCCATATTTCCTAAAGAAATCTTAGTTCCTATTTTCTAATTGACATTCAAGAATCACTGTTTGAGCTCTTTTATTTAGTCCTAATTGGGGTAATATTGTAAAACATATTTCTAGCTGTTTAGTTGTATATAACTTTTTAATACCTTAATGCAGATGTTTGAAGTTCATCTTGATAATCCAGAAGTGCTCCTACGGTATTCATCTGCCCTGGTTCAAGGTGCCACAAATGTTTTCTGGTATGAATACAGGCTGTTATAAAGTAAAATGTTAATTAATTGGATATAACTTGCAAAAAGACCAGGCAGATTTGGATTGGCTGGCATTTATAAGTTAAAATTATATTCACTTTGAAAAACCATGCTCTGAAAAGATATGAACTTCATTTCATGCTCCACTCCACTCCTAAATGGAAATAAGAAGAATATGTGTGAACTCTCTTTATCATCTTTCTTTTAAAACAATATTTGCTTGCATTACATGATTTTATCAATAGTCTTTCTATGCCAAATCAATAGCAATCCGTTTGACCTTATCCTAATCCATTAAAAACAAAACAGAAAGTAATTGAAAATTTGGAAAATGTTAGTAAGAGTGTCTTCATGGGCTAAAACCTCTACTATGATAGAGTTGATATTGTACCATATTTGGAAAATCAATTTGAGAATTGCAATAGTCATTTTTGGTGCCATGTACAGGATTGACATTCAGACAAATACAAAGCGTTTCCGGTCTATATTCCGTGTAAGGGTTCTAGTTGGATCCTATATTTATTTTAACTATTATGTATCATCTGAATAATATTATAATCATTGTTTCTTTTCCCAATTCTTTTGCATATTCCTTGTGTTTCCCTCAAATTCAGTACCTCTTGGATGATGATGCATTACACCACAGTAGATTGAATAAAATTCCTCTCCAGGTATACCATATCAGTTTTAGTTTTTGGCATTTTATAAATGCTGCCTACAATTTTTTATAGGACCTTTAGCTAGTCTACTTTTGTTGCTGGCAATGGCATTCTGAAATTTTTTACTTTTCATTGAACTATCAGGCTCAGCGAGATATGTATCTTTTGCTCTCAAGGTTCATTCTATTTTACAATTCAGGTAGCCATTCAGAGAAGTTATTAGCCTATAAATAATAATGCAATAGTCTCTAAATCTAATATTGCCCTCTTTGCAGCTGGCAAAATCGATAGCTTCTTGAAACAATGTCCTGTTTTTCAAACTGCCTTCTTAGTTGGCAGTCCGGCAGATATATTTGTGAATGAACTCACGGATCAGGTACATCTGAATCACCTTTTTTCACAATTGAAAACCATATCCTCTGTTTCATATAAAGAAATTATGTTACCTACACTTAATTGTTGCTGTTGATTTTTTTAACAGCTTCAAAAGCTTAAGGTGGAACCTGTACTGCTGCATTATCTTTCATAAATCAAGGTCCTTCAGGGTACTAAACCAACCATTCAGGTTCAATAGTTGGACATGGAATATTCTTCTCTCAACCTGACTCAGCTAAGTCATTCTTTTGTTTATGTTAATGGCACAGGTATGGAATTGAGAATGACGACAAGTACGAGATTGAAAACATGTTTGTATAGTTTTACTTCTCCTGGTGGTCCAATGTACCCGACCAGAGCTGTTCGTCATGCTGCATGGGAAGCACTAGATTTTCTTTTTCCGGTTAGTCTTATTATTAATAATTAAAGCACTAGAGTTTCTTTTTCCGTTAGTATTATTATTACTTAATAATTAGTATTCAAACCAAATTATAACAAATTGCAAGAGCTTTGTCCTCGCCGGCCCAAAATGCCTTTTTTCACTTTAAATATTTTTAGGTCCCATCATTGTTAAATACTTGACTTTTATTAAAACCTTTTTAAGTTTTATAGGTGGGATTATATGACTATTAAACTGTTTAAATTTCCAATAGATGAAGGGAAACATTAATGGCTTTTTAAAATGATTTCATAGAATCTGCACACAGATGATGTGTTTTTCCCTTTTAGCTTTTTCAACTTATTTCTGAAAGGGTGGATTGTTTGTGTATATGCCGTATAGTTCATAGTTAAGATATCAATATAGCATATTGATAAATAAGTGTAATATCTTAACTCATAAGCACGAGCTTCATGCACGCACCAAGTACTAGTCCGATAAATAAATATTAATGTTGATTTTCTGCTATGATGCAGGTTGGGCAATACCCTCGGCATCTCATAAGTCTGTTCTTCAGGTTGCTCTATCCATGGTATTGGCCATCCTCTTGTTGGAACTTTGTGGTTTCGTGCATTCATGCTATCTTTTACTCCTTACTGAGGTTGATATTTTCTACGTGGGAAAAAATTGCCAAACCAAAAACACAGTAAATGTCCATATGTCCTGAAGATATTGGAGTTCATGCATAGAACCCGGGTCATCTCTTGCCAACCAGCACGAATGCCTTCTCTGATATTTCTTTTTTCCACTCAATGTGATGTACATATCATTTTTTGAATTAATATGTACAATTTTTATCAGAGAAGGCATATTATTCAGGTTCATTCGTTCATATCATTTTTTGAATTAATATGTACAATTTCTATAAAAATGTGAAGCCTTTTTTTGATTTGAACATTTTCTCACTCGTCTTAATGACTTTTTGTTGGCTTTCTTGTAGTGAGCTTATTTACTTTTCAATGCTTACATTGATAATGTTTTGTGGATTTTGTAGGAGGAAAACTTGGAAGAGGTCATTGCACTTACTGTGATATAACTGTTAAATTGTTTGTCTCACACATATCTTTCAGATGCAAAGGATAATACTGACATTATGAATTTTGTTACAGGCCCCGCCCAGGGAGCAAGCGTATGTGACATTTTCATTGTATTAGATTGTGTTGATCCTACTATTGCTAGCAATTTAAGGCATCCCATGATGTACCATTTTGCAGGGGGTTCCATGAGATATAGAAAGTGATGCAGGTCACCTTTGATTTGGAAGCATAATCCAGTCTGCATCCCAGCTCTTTCTCGTATTAAGTTTCATGCACTTCATTAGATTAAATCACATACGTTTGTGATTCTGGTAGATGGAAAGTGTTGTCATTTTTTAAAATTATTTAGGTCGAATGCCAGTAATTTCCAATGCAATTTGTTTTTAATTCAAGTCATGATGGTAACGTTTATCGTAGGAAACAGATTCTATGCATTTGAAGATGTTGTTTTTTCTATTAACAAATGTTAATATGTTAGTTTTATTATGGTGTGGGTAGGACTAGAACCATCAACCTCAACTCTCTCACTCCATCCTCAAACCACCAAACCAAGTTTATATCTCTCTATATAATGATATGGTCTAGTTTTGTCTTAGCATTTAGGAGCTTTAATCTACATTCTAATGTACATAATTTATGGAGATATATTATTATATTTCTATATTGGCGGAGCTGTAGAGGTAGTAACTGCACAAACTCTCGGTACTTAAATGAGTTATTGATAATTTCATGCTGGACCGTATGAATTTATTGAGGAACTTCACAGTTACTGAATATGATTCCATTTTGTATGACTTCCAAAATCATATTTTCTAATTTGTACAAATTTGCTTTAGTGGTTTTTCTTCAATGAAGTTACAGCATAGCTACAGTTCATTTAAAATTAGCCATCTTCTTCTTGTGTCGTCTATAAGAAAAATTGCACGGTTGACTTAATATATCCTTGTTATGGTTTTATGGACAATCTTTCTCGATTATTATTATTTGATTGTGCAATTGTGAAGTTGTTATGATCTGCTTGTGATTAGTATGTTCTTTTATTTACCAAAATTATTTGAATTCATAACTAACTTGATCGTCGGAGTTTTTGCAGGTACCACACCTTTGGTGTGTCATGCTATGCTCATGAGTATGATGAAACAGAAAGGAAATGCAACATCTTAAAAACATGGTAGGAAGTTTACCTTTGATTTGAGCTGCTGGCCATGCTTAACAGTCCGGTCTTCAACCGAGCTGAGTGAATGAGATTCATTGACATGGGGGGCCTTCTGAAACTTGATTTTACTTATAAATGTCATGTTTTTATTGGTAATGTATCTTATGTTTCATGTTTCATGATAAGATTTCATTCACGAATCGGAAAATAGTTCTTTTGATTTAGGATTTGAATCTCAATTTGATAATCATGCCAACAATTGAATGGAATACATAACAATGGAATTCACAACTAATTAATGTGTATTTAAATCTAAATAAGGGGTGATAACCTTTTTTTCTGCATAGGGGGGATGGGGAATACATGTCTTTTCTCTTTTTTATTTGCAAAACAAATTACCAAATGTCGATTTTCTTTATTCACAATGGCAGATGTAATTTTCAACAAGGAAGAAGATGTCATTTCTCCGGAAAATGATGTCATTGATGGTCCGCTGTGTTTCTATGATGTGCTTGCTGATTACTTTGTACATGTGCCTGAAAGTGGGAAGCCCGTCCTTGACTTGATTGTCCAACTTTGGAGCCAGTCATTTGCTTCACATATTTTTAGCCTCTTGTTTCACAAATGGGTATGTAAGCTTGTCTCTGCCATATTGTCTTTTGCTCTCTTGAGGGAAGTTTTACTTAGCTTGATAGTATTAGTATGGTCATCCATTACTGGTTTTGAATTTGAACATTTACAATTCTAAAAAAAAGTGAGTCGTCTTAATGGCATGGTTACATTCTGACAAATATGAACATCCTCAAATTGACTAATGATATTCTGAGGCATACCTGATTATGGCTATATATTCCTTTTTCTCTTAGCTGGTTATAGAGTGGGTGGCAATTCCCCATTTCACTTGACTAACAATATGTATAACCTTTTTCTCTTAGTTGGTTATAGAGTGGGTGGCAATTCCCGATTTCACTTGACTACCATTTCTTCTTGTTCATTCAAATTTTGAAATGCTTATGAGTATTTAGAACCTTCATCAACGGTTTCTAAAATTCATTCTTTTCCTGATATTGGTACAAAATTTCTGTCTACTAGTAGTATAGCACCTATTTTGTCAAATGCTTGAAATAGGTTTCAGATTTAATCCTTGGGAACCAGTGCATACTATTGTAAATATGTAGTATGTAAGATAAGTGACATATATAGTATAATTATTTCATTTTGATAATGTGAGTGGTATATATGATACTATTATGTATAAATGAAATGAGTGCTGATATATATATGTATATATATATATATATATATATATATATATATATATATATTAGTTAATCATGGACTAATGCATATTACTAGTATGTTTGGTTTGGCTTTTGGAACAGCTAGAATCAATTCTAGAGGTGTAGAATTGATTATGGAGTGATTTTGAGGTGTTTGGTTCTAAAGTAGAATTGATTTTACCTCCAGAATTGATTCTACTTGAAGCTAGAATTTGTAGCTTCTGAGTTTAAACACGATTTTTACACTGAAATTTGTTGTTCAACTCACTTTTACATAAACGTATCCAAACATAAATCAAATTATGTTAAACTTCTATTAAAATCAATTATACTAAACTCATTTCTGTCAAAATAAATTTTGTCCACCGTCAATACAAACACACACTTAAAATTGGTTATGAGAATTGTGTTTTTACTTTTTACATAGCACTGGTTTGAGATTAGATGTTTTTTTTTTGCTTGGGTATATTTCATTTCTGTTATTTCCCTTCTGTTGTAAGGAGTCAATCTCCATATTTCCTAAAGAAATCTTAGTTCCTATTTTCTAATTGACATTCAAGAATCACTGTTTGAGCTCTTTTATTTAGTCCTAATTGGGGTAATATTGTAAAACATATTTCTAGCTGTTTAGTTGTATATAACTTTTTAATACCTTAATGCAGATGTTTGAAGTTCATCTTGATAATCCAGAAGTGCTCCTACGGTATTCATCTGCCCTGGTTCAAGGTGCCACAAATGTTTTCTGGTATGAATACAGGCTGTTATAAAGTAAAATGTTAATTAATTGGATATAACTTGCAAAAAGACCAGGCAGATTTGGATTGGCTGGCATTTATAAGTTAAAATTATATTCACTTTGAAAAACCATGCTCTGAAAAGATATGAACTTCATTTCATGCTCCACTCCACTCCTAAATGGAAATAAGAAGAATATGTGTGAACTCTCTTTATCATCTTTCTTTTAAAAACAATATTTGCTTGCATTACATGATTTTATCAATAGTCTTTCTATGCCAAATCAATAGCAATCCGTTTGACCTTATCCTAATCCATTAAAAACAAAACAGAAAGTAATTGAAAATTTGGAAAATGTTAGTAAGAGTGTCTTCATGGGCTAAAACCTCTACTATGATAGAGTTGATATTGTACCATATTTGGAAAATCAATTTGAGAATTGCAATAGTCATTTTTGGTGCCATGTACAGGATTGACATTCAGACAAATACAAAGCGTTTCCGGTCTATATTCCGTGTAAGGGTTCTAGTTGGATCCTATATTTATTTTAACTATTATGTATCATCTGAATAATATTATAATCATTGTTTCTTTTCCCAATTCTTTTGCATATTCCTTGTGTTTCCCTCAAATTCAGTACCTCTTGGATGATGATGCATTACACCACAGTAGATTGAATAAAATTCCTCTCCAGGTATACCATATCAGTTTTAGTTTTTGGCATTTTATAAATGCTGCCTACAATTTTTTATAGGACCTTTAGCTAGTCTACTTTTGTTGCTGGCAATGGCATTCTGAAATTTTTTACTTTTCATTGAACTATCAGGCTCAGCGAGATATGTATCTTTTGCTCTCAAGGTTCATTCTATTTTACAATTCAGGTAGCCATTCAGAGAAGTTATTAGCCTATAAATAATAATGCAATAGTCTCTAAATCTAATATTGCCCTCTTTGCAGCTGGCAAAATCGATAGCTTCTTGAAACAATGTCCTGTTTTTCAAACTGCCTTCTTAGTTGGCAGTCCGGCAGATATATTTGTGAATGAACTCACGGATCAGGTACATCTGAATCACCTTTTTTCACAATTGAAAACCATATCCTCTGTTTCATATAAAGAAATTATGTTACCTACACTTAATTGTTGCTGTTGATTTTTTTAACAGCTTCAAAAGCTTAAGGTGGAACCTGTACTGCTGCATTATCTTTCATAAATCAAGGTCCTTCAGGGTACTAAACCAACCATTCAGGTTCAATAGTTGGACATGGAATATTCTTCTCTCAACCTGACTCAGCTAAGTCATTCTTTTGTTTATGTTAATGGCACAGGTATGGAATTGAGAATGACGACAAGTACGAGATTGAAAACATGTTTGTATAGTTTTACTTCTCCTGGTGGTCCAATGTACCCGACCAGAGCTGTTCGTCATGCTGCATGGGAAGCACTAGATTTTCTTTTTCCGGTTAGTCTTATTATTAATAATTAAAGCACTAGAGTTTCTTTTTCCGTTAGTATTATTATTACTTAATAATTAGTATTCAAACCAAATTATAACAAATTGCAAGAGCTTTGTCCTCGCCGGCCCAAAATGCCTTTTTTCACTTTAAATATTTTTAGGTCCCATCATTGTTAAATACTTGACTTTTATTAAAACCTTTTTAAGTTTTATAGGTGGGATTATATGACTATTAAACTGTTTAAATTTCCAATAGATGAAGGGAAACATTAATGGCTTTTTAAAATGATTTCATAGAATCTGCACACAGATGATGTGTTTTTCCCTTTTAGCTTTTTCAACTTATTTCTGAAAGGGTGGATTGTTTGTGTATATGCCGTATAGTTCATAGTTAAGATATCAATATAGCATATTGATAAATAAGTGTAATATCTTAACTCATAAGCACGAGCTTCATGCACGCACCAAGTACTAGTCCGATAAATAAATATTAATGTTGATTTTCTGCTATGATGCAGGTTGGGCAATACCCTCGGCATCTCATAAGTCTGTTCTTCAGGTTGCTCTATCCATGGTATTGGCCATCCTCTTGTTGGAACTTTGTGGTTTCGTGCATTCATGCTATCTTTTACTCCTTACTGAGGTTGATATTTTCTACGTGGGAAAAAATTGCCAAACCAAAAACACAGTAAATGTCCATATGTCCTGAAGATATTGGAGTTCATGCATAGAACCCGGGTCATCTCTTGCCAACCAGCACGAATGCCTTCTCTGATATTTCTTTTTTCCACTCAATGTGATGTACATATCATTTTTTGAATTAATATGTACAATTTTTATCAGAGAAGGCATATTATTCAGGTTCATTCGTTCATATCATTTTTTGAATTAATATGTACAATTTCTATAAAAATGTGAAGCCTTTTTTTGATTTGAACATTTTCTCACTCGTCTTAATGACTTTTTGTTGGCTTTCTTGTAGTGAGCTTATTTACTTTTCAATGCTTACATTGATAATGTTTTGTGGATTTTGTAGGAGGAAAACTTGGAAGAGGTCATTGCACTTACTGTGATATAACTGTTAAATTGTTTGTCTCACACATATCTTTCAGATGCAAAGGATAATACTGACATTATGAATTTTGTTACAGGCCCCGCCCAGGGAGCAAGCGTATGTGACATTTTCATTGTATTAGATTGTGTTGATCCTACTATTGCTAGCAATTTAAGGCATCCCATGATGTACCATTTTGCAGGGGGTTCCATGAGATATAGAAAGTGATGCAGGTCACCTTTGATTTGGAAGCATAATCCAGTCTGCATCCCAGCTCTTTCTCGTATTAAGTTTCATGCACTTCATTAGATTAAATCACATACGTTTGTGATTCTGGTAGATGGAAAGTGTTGTCATTTTTTAAAATTATTTAGGTCGAATGCCAGTAATTTCCAATGCAATTTGTTTTTAATTCAAGTCATGATGGTAACGTTTATCGTAGGAAACAGATTCTATGCATTTGAAGATGTTGTTTTTTCTATTAACAAATGTTAATATGTTAGTTTTATTATGGTGTGGGTAGGACTAGAACCATCAACCTCAACTCTCTCACTCCATCCTCAAACCACCAAACCAAGTTTATATCTCTCTATATAATGATATGGTCTAGTTTTGTCTTAGCATTTAGGAGCTTTAATCTACATTCTAATGTACATAATTTATGGAGATATATTATTATATTTCTATATTGGCGGAGCTGTAGAGGTAGTAACTGCACAAACTCTCGGTACTTAAATGAGTTATTGATAATTTCATACTGGACCGTATGAATTTATTGAGGAACTTCACAGTTACTGAATATGATTCCATTTTGTATGACTTCCAAAATCATATTTTCTAATTTGTACAAATTTGCTTTAGTGGTTTTTCTTCAATGAAGTTACAACATAGCTACAGTTCATTTAAAATTAGCCATCTTCTTCTTGTGTCGTCTATAAGAAAAATTGCACGGTTGACTTAATATATCCTTGTTATGGTTTTATGGACAATCTTTCTCGATTATTATTATTTGATTGTGCAATTGTGAAGTTGTTATGATCTGCTTGTGATTAGTATGTTCTTTTATTTACCAAAATTATTTGAATTCATAACTAACTTGATCGTCGGAGTTTTTGCAGGTACCACACCTTTGGTGTGTCATGCTATGCTCATGAGTATGATGAAACAGAAAGGAAATGCAACATCTTAAAAACATGGTAGGAAGTTTACCTTTGATTTGAGCTGCTGGCCATGCTTAACAGTCCGGTCTTCAACCGAGCTGAGTGAATGAGATTCATTGACATGGGGGGCCTTCTGAAACTTGATTTTACTTATAAATGTCATGTTTTTATTGGTAATGTATCTTATGTTTCATGTTTCATGATAAGATTTCATTCACGAATCGGAAAATAGTTCTTTTGATTTAGGATTTGAATCTCAATTTGATAATCATGCCAACAATTGAATGGAATACATAACAATGGAATTCACAACTAATTAATGTGTATTTAAATCTAAATAAGGGGTGATAACCTTTTTTTCTGCATAGGGGGGATGGGGAATACATGTCTTTTCTCTTTTTTATTTGCAAAACAAATTACCAAATGTCGATTTTCTTTATTCACAATGGCAGATGTAATTTTCAACAAGGAAGAAGATGTCATTTCTCCGGAAAATGATGTCATTGATGGTCCGCTGTGTTTCTATGATGTGCTTGCTGATTACTTTGTACATGTGCCTGAAAGTGGGAAGCCCGTCCTTGACTTGATTGTCCAACTTTGGAGCCAGTCATTTGCTTCACATATTTTTAGCCTCTTGTTTCACAAATGGGTATGTAAGCTTGTCTCTGCCATATTGTCTTTTGCTCTCTTGAGGGAAGTTTTACTTAGCTTGATAGTATTAGTATGGTCATCCATTACTGGTTTTGAATTTGAACATTTACAATTCTAAAAAAAAGTGAGTCGTCTTAATGGCATGGTTACATTCTGACAAATATGAACATCCTCAAATTGACTAATGATATTCTGAGGCATACCTGATTATGGCTATATATTCCTTTTCTCTTAGCTGGTTATAGAGTGGGTGGCAATTCCCCATTTCACTTGACTAACAATATGTATAACCTTTTTCTCTTAGTTGGTTATAGAGTGGGTGGCAATTCCCGATTTCACTTGACTACCATTTCTTCTTGTTCATTCAAATTTTGAAATGCTTATGAGTATTTAGAACCTTCATCAACGGTTTCTAAAATTCATTCTTTTCCTGATATTGGTACAAAATTTCTGTCTACTAGTAGTATAGCACCTATTTTGTCAAATGCTTGAAATAGGTTTCAGATTTAATCCTTGGGAACCAGTGCATACTATTGTAAATATGTAGTATGTAAGATAAGTGACATATATAGTATAATTATTTCATTTTGATAATGTGAGTGGTATATATGATACTATTATGTATAAATGAAATGAGTGCTGATATATATATATATATATATATATATATATATATATATATATATATATATATATATATATATATTAGTTAATCATGGACTAATGCATATTACTAGTATGTTTGGTTTGGCTTTTGGAACAGCTAGAATCAATTCTAGAGGTGTAGAATTGATTATGGAGTGATTTTGAGGTGTTTGGTTCTAAAGTAGAATTGATTTTACCTCCAGAATTGATTCTACTTGAAGCTAGAATTTGTAGCTTCTGAGTTTAAACACGATTTTTACACTGAAATTTGTTGTTCAACTCACTTTTACATAAACGTATCCAAACATAAATCAAATTATGTTAAACTTCTATTAAAATCAATTATACTAAACTCATTTCTGTCAAAATAAATTTTGTCCACCGTCAATACAAACACACACTTAAAATTGGTTATGAGAATTGTGTTTTTACTTTTTACATAGCACTGGTTTGAGATTAGATGTTTTTTTTTTGCTTGGGTATATTTCATTTCTGTTATTTCCCTTCTGTTGTAAGGAGTCAATCTCCATATTTCCTAAAGAAATCTTAGTTCCTATTTTCTAATTGACATTCAAGAATCACTGTTTGAGCTCTTTTATTTAGTCCTAATTGGGGTAATATTGTAAAACATATTTCTAGCTGTTTAGTTGTATATAACTTTTTAATACCTTAATGCAGATGTTTGAAGTTCATCTTGATAATCCAGAAGTGCTCCTACGGTATTCATCTGCCCTGGTTCAAGGTGCCACAAATGTTTTCTGGTATGAATACAGGCTGTTATAAAGTAAAATGTTAATTAATTGGATATAACTTGCAAAAAGACCAGGCAGATTTGGATTGGCTGGCATTTATAAGTTAAAATTATATTCACTTTGAAAAACCATGCTCTGAAAAGATATGAACTTCATTTCATGCTCCACTCCACTCCTAAATGGAAATAAGAAGAATATGTGTGAACTCTCTTTATCATCTTTCTTTTAAAAACAATATTTGCTTGCATTACATGATTTTATCAATAGTCTTTCTATGCCAAATCAATAGCAATCCGTTTGACCTTATCCTAATCCATTAAAAACAAAACAGAAAGTAATTGAAAATTTGGAAAATGTTAGTAAGAGTGTCTTCATGGGCTAAAACCTCTACTATGATAGAGTTGATATTGTACCATATTTGGAAAATCAATTTGAGAATTGCAATAGTCATTTTTGGTGCCATGTACAGGATTGACATTCAGACAAATACAAAGCGTTTCCGGTCTATATTCCGTGTAAGGGTTCTAGTTGGATCCTATATTTATTTTAACTATTATGTATCATCTGAATAATATTATAATCATTGTTTCTTTTCCCAATTCTTTTGCATATTCCTTGTGTTTCCCTCAAATTCAGTACCTCTTGGATGATGTTGCATTACACCACAGTAGATTGAATAAAATTCCTCTCCAGGTATACCATATCAATTTTAGTTTATAAATGCTGCCTACAATTTTTTATAGGACCTTTAGCTAGTCTACTTTTGTTGCTGGCAATGGCATTCTGAATTTTTTACTTTTCATTGAACTATCAGGCTCAGCGAGATATGTATCTTTTGCTCTCAAGGTTCATTCTATTTTACAATTCAGGTAGCCATTCAGAGAAGTTATTAGCCTATAAATAATAATGCAATAGTCTCTAAATCTAATATTGCCCTCTTTGCAGCTGGCAAAATCGATAGCTTCTTGAAACAATGTCCTGTTTTTCAAACTGCCTTCTTAGTTGGCAGTCCGGCAGATATATTTGTGAATGAACTCACGGATCAGGTACATCTGAATCACCTTTTTTCACAATTGAAAACCATATCCTCTGTTTCATATAAAGAAATTATGTTACCTACACTTAATTGTTGCTGTTGATTTTTTTAACAGCTTCAAAAGCTTAAGGTGGAACCTGTACTGCTGCATTATCTTTCAGAAGTCAAGGTCCTTCAGGGTACTAAACCAACCATTCAGGTGCAATAGTTGGACATGGAATATTCTTCTCTCAACCTGACTCAGCTAAGTCATTCTTTTGTTTATGTTAATGGCACAGGTATCGAATTGAGAATGACGACAAGTACGAGATTGAAAACATGTTTGTATGGTTTTACTTCTCCTGGTGGTCCAATGTACCCGACCAGAGCTGTTCGTCATGCTGCATGGGAAGCACTAGATTTTCTTTTTCCGATAAGTATTATTATTAATAATTAAAGCACTAGAGTTTCTTTTTCCGTTAGTATTATTATTACTTAATAATTAGTATTCAAACCAAATTATAACAAATTGCAAGAGCTTTGTCCTCGCCGGCCCAAAATGCCTTTTTTCACTTTAAATATTTTTAGGTCCCATCATTGTTAAATACTTGACTTTTATTAAAGCCTTTTTAAGTTTTATAGGTGGGATTATATGACTATTAAACTGTTTAAATTTCCAATAGATGAAGGGAAACATTAATGGCTTTTTAAAATGATTTCATAGAATCTGCACACAGATGATGTGTTTTTCCCTTTTAGCTTTTTCAACTTATTTCTGAAAGGCTGGATTAATTGTGTATATGCCGTATAGTCATAGTTAAGATATCAATATAGCATATTGATAAATAAGTGTAATATCTTAACTCATAAGCAAGAGCTTCATGCACGCACCAAGTACTAGTCCGATAAATGAATATTAATGTTGATTTTCTGCTATGATGCAGGTTGGGCAATACCCTCGGCATCTCATAAGTCTGTTCTTCAGGTTGCTCTATCCATGGTATTGGCCATCCTCTTGTTGGAACTTTGTGGTTTCGTGCATTCATGCTATCTTTTACTCCTTACTGAGGTTGATATTTTCTACGTGGGAAAAAATTGCCAAACCAAAAACACAGTAGATGTCCATATGTCCTGAAGATATTGGAGTTCATGCATTGAACCCGGGTCATCTCTTGCCAACCAGCACGAATGCCTTCTCTGATATTTCTTTTTTCCACTCAATGTGATGTACATATCATTTTTTGAATTAATATGTACAATTTTTATCAGAGAAGGCATATTATTCAGGTTCATTCGTTCATATCATTTTTTGAATTAATATGTACAATTTTTATAAAAATGTGAAGCCTTTTTTTGATTTGAACATTTTCTCACTCGTCTTAATGACTTTTTGTTGGCTTTCTTGTAGTGAGCGTATTTACTTTTCAATGCTTACATTGATAATGTTTTGTGGATTTTGTAGGTGGAAAACTTGGAAGAGGTCATTGCACTTACTGTGATATAACTGTTAAATTGTTTGTCTCACACATATCTTTCAGATGCAAAGGATAATACTGACATTATGAATTTTGTTACAGGCCCCGCCCAGGGAGCAAGCGTATGTGACATTTTCATTGTATTAGATTGTGTTGATCCTACTATTGCTAGCACATGTGTCTTTATGGTGTTAAGCAATCTCCAAGAGTTTGGTTTGATAGATTCAGTACTGTAATATAACAGTTTGGTATAGTCCGTAGTGAAGCCGACCATTCTGGTTTTTTTTATCATCACTCATCCCAATAGTGAATTACTCTTGCTGTGTATGTAGATGACATTTTCATAATTTTTAGTCATCAATAAGGAATATTCCAACTCATGACAAGTGTATCTCTTCACCCAAAAGTAAGTTTTATTTTAAGCTCATTTTGTTTTCTCAACTCACTTTTTCTACCATCATAATTTCATGTGTAAATTTTCTTTCTTTCTCAATAGGTAAATGGTGGACTTCTAAGTCCAGGGTTGATGGGACTGTACGTTGTCTTCCTTTGTTGGTGTGCAATTAGAAGGTAAGATGGATATCATGTTTGATTCTACGGCGATAAAAATTAATTTTGACCGAATATGAATGTTAACTTATTTATGCATGCAGTGAACCCGAAGGAGATCAATGCATCCGGAAGGCAGGCACTGTACCCGAAACCGACTGGCTAAACATCATTGTAATATTTCTATTTTATAATCTATTCAAATTCAAAATTAATGTTGGATGTGTGAATCTAAACTTATGATATGGTTCTATAAAATTGCGAATCAACTGTGGTTGAACGACCAGAAGACTAGTAGGGTCTCGGTTATACAACCTTTGACATGCTTGAAACATTTACTAAGCACTAAAATACATGATCTAACATTAGTTACTGTCTTCAATGTTGACTGACATGTGACAATAACTGTTGGCAGAGTTTTGTTATTGGAATACTAGCAATAGTTTTTGCAACATTTTCAACAGGTATAGATTCTAAATCCTTTCAGGTTTGTTACAAATATTAAAATCAAACTTGAATTTAAATATAATTTTCTGCAATGCATACATATCTGACACATATAGTTAATTTGCAGTTAAAGAAGAGTGAGAAGGCAACAGAAGAAAATGATGTTCCATATGGTTATGGCTTCTTTCATTTTGTTTTTGCCGTAGGAGCTATGTACTTTGCAATGCTATTGGTTGGATGGAATAGTCATCACTCTATGAAAAAGTATGGTTCCATCTTGTACATGTTATGGGCATCATCGTACTAGGTTTTTTAGTTTTGTTTTGTCAACAAAAAGATAAAACGTGAGAAAGTCAAATAAAATCATCATATATGAATCTAGATGCCACCTAATAAATAAACCAATAAATGTGTTTCCAATGAAGCTTATGTGTGTTCCTTGGTTGACATATTAGACTATTAATGTTTGTCATCAATGCTATAACTTTTCTTTTTGGCTTCTTCTCATTTATAGTAGCATGTTTATTTGGTGTTGACCCTTTCTTTCTTTAAGGGCAGCCATAAATGTTTTGGAAATAAAATGCTATTGCTATGTTGTTCTGCAGATGGTCACTTGATGTGGGCTGAACCAGTGCTTGGGTCAGAATAGTAAATGAATGGTTGGCAGTCTGTGTATACTGTAAGTTTATTTTTCTTTCTTTAAGTATTGTGATCAATTAAAAATAAAAATATTAAATTAGAGAAAGAAAGAGAGAGTTATAATATGCAGCAGCTGACATTTTAATCAGTGTCTAACAACAACATGACTCAACATTTTGATATATGTCCAACATGTGTTTGTCTAACAACGGCGCTGACACGTATAGTTACACTCAATTTACTTTAATTTTCTCTAATTATTATTATCAATGTCAGTGTTTCGTAGATTCTAATATAGCACATTGTCTCAAATTATTATTACCAATGTTAGTGTTTCGTAGATTCTAATACAGCACATTGTGTGTAATTTCTTGAGCAAAGACAACTAAAGGGAGTTTTTGCAGGTACCACACCTTTGGTGTGTCATGTTATGCTCATGAGTATGATGAAACAGAAAGGAAATGCAACATCTTAAAAGCATGGTAGGAAGTTTACCTTTGATTTGAGCTGCTGGCCATGCTTAACAGTCCGGTCTTCAACCGAGCTGAGTGAATGAGACTCATTGGCATGGGGGGCCTTCTGAAACATTGGAAATGGGCAGAGGCTGAAAACTTTGGGTGTCAGGCTGTGTTTGAAGTGGGGAGTTATGCCTCAAGTATAAATTCTGGTGTCAGGCTGTGTTTGAAGTGGGGAGTCATGCCTCAAATATAAATTCTGGTGTCCCTAGTGAAAGTTGAAGCAAAACATTGAAAATTTGAGTTGTTCTTCATAATGCCTATTAAGCTCACCAGATCTTGCGAAAGAAATGGGAGAAGGTGTGTAGAGAAAATAAAAGGCGGGGAGGGGACTGGGTATATAAAATTTGAGAGCTTTCAACTTAGCTTTGGTTTGGTACTGGCTCTTGAGGTTGCATGTAGAAAAACAAAGTCAGTTTTTGAAAACCAGAATTTCATGTATATGGACCCAACATATTATTCAAAAAAGTTTATTTGACAGTAATATATAAGACAACTATTGCCCTTTTGTAATTTGTACAAGTAAAGTGTAAACTTTGAATTTTGTTTGAAATCGTGATTTCCGTTTTTGATTTGGTTCTCACAATATAGATAATGCATTCATAGAAAGTAAGTTGCTTTAACTTGTTGGAATCTTCCAAAGGAAACTAGAAATAGGATGTTTGGTTTAGTAGGACTTTCTAATTGTATCTTGTTCTTTTTCCTCTTTCAAAAGACTTCCCATAAAGGTCAATGCCACTCTTTTATGCTTATAACATCATGCGTTTTTATAATTCCGTCTTTTTGTTTACTTTAAAATGTTACTCTTTTTATTTCCCAAAATTATTTTAAAATGATTACTAACTTGTTCGTCCGAGTCTTTGTAGGAAGGTATGTACGCTCTTGTCATGAATAGATCAAAAAATGAGTCTTGTGGTCATTACAGGGTAATGTTCTTCTATGGCCTCTTTTCATTTGGTTTTTAGAATGCATGCTAAGTGATTGTTTTGTTACAAATAGTCAATACTGCACAAATCTATAATAAATATTGGATTGTTTCTGGCACTTTCTTTTTTATATTATTCGGGTAATGGTTGTATTGTGTTTTGATTTCACTGTTTCTTTTGGTCATATTTGATAGGGAGAGCCAGCAGTTGAGATTACAAGTGAAGGTGTTGATGTTGCAGGGCATACAATTGTTACAACTTTGGAGGTCATTTCCAACTTAGGAAGGTTCTCAACCCCAAGAGTGTGATCAAACCAACATCACTAGCTAAAGATTATTTTGAATCCATAACTAACTTGATCGTCCGATACTTTGTAGGTACCACACCTTTGCTATGATCATGTCAGTCTTGAGGCCCTTAGAGGTAATGTTATTATGTTTGCCTCTTTTAATTTGGTTTGATTTGTTTGTGCTCAACAAATTGTTCAGGTTCATTCGTTGATTTCGTTTATTAATATGTACAAGTTTTATAAAAACGTGAAGCCTTTTCTTGACTTGAACATTTTTTCAGATATGATTCAGGTTTTTTATTTTTTCTGAATTTATAGTAATTTGTGACCTTTTCCATGAGATATAGAAAGTGATGCAGGGAACCTTTGATTTGGAAGCATAATTCGGTATGCACCCCAGCTATTTTTCATATAGAGTTTCATGCATTACATTAGATTAAATCACATAAATTTGTTAATTAATTTGCATATTGTTTATAATTCATTTCAGATCCTAGTAATTTTCAATTATGACTACCAAAATCTTTTTATTGGGACTTTAGGTAAAAAGTCATCCTGCATATGTTCTGATTTGTACAAATTTGCTGAAGTGGTTTTCCTTCAAATGTGGTTGCAGGGATTTGTCATCGTCTCAGTTTTATTCGATACAACATCTTGCCCTCGTACACCTTAACAAAATTGGGTAGCCGGATGTAAAAATATGCATCTTATAAAAATCGCTTGGACCCTACTTCTCTATGGTAATGTTTCATTCTGGTTCTGGGGGATATTATGCTAATATGGCATGTTACCTTATAAACCTCATGCCCTCGCATGTCCTTAACAACAATATCCCTCACTTAATTTTGTTGTTTTCTTATTCCCCCTTCACCCAATTCCTCCTCGTGTCTTCGAGTTTACAATATTTGTTAAGGTAAATGCTCGTGACGGTGACAGTACCAGTGATCATCCATGGTTCTCTTTCTCTCTCCTCCAGGTTACTCCTACCCTATCTCATATCGAAACATTGGGGACAATGTTCGGTTTAAATGTGGAAGGGGATTTTTACCGTTTTTTATTGCTTTTCTTTATTTTTAGTATGTTTTGTGCGTTTTTAGTTGTTTGCTTTTCCTTTCAATAAAATAACATGTGTTTGACGAGTCATTTGTGTAGTGTATCCGTATTTCTCCCTTTTTTTTTAACCTTACCAAAAAACTTTGTGAGCAAAGAAAACAGTGCATCTTGAATATTCAGGCTATAAGACAGGTTTATTACGGGATGTAAAAGACTTGGAAAAAGTTTTTCTAAAAATCGGTATTGTCTTAACACCGTAGGCTTCATGATTATAAGTGTCGATCCCGATACTCCATATGTTGTGGTCCCAATTTTTGTTCCAAATAAGTCCTTAAGTAGTTTATCCTTGCAGTCAGCTCCGGCTTAAGCATGCTCTACGTAGGGGACCGATGAAAATAAGTGAATGATCACAAAAAAAAATTTTGCTTTGTTCTCAAGTCATATGAAAATTCGGGCTAAGTGACTCTCACACGGTCATTTAACCCAGTTAAATAAAGACATATGCGAAACATGCAGAAGAAAAAAAAATAAAAATATATATATATATATATATATATATATATATATATATATATATATATATATATATATGCCTATTGTAAGTTGGTTCAGAGGTATCTGGTGCTGAACTTGGTAGGGTGGATTACGATCCAATCCCCCACAACTGCAAATTGGGTTAAATAAAGGGGTTACACCAACTTATTACCAGAACCTCGTGCTTAAAAAAACAAAAAAAAAAATATATATATATATATATATATATATATATATATATATATATATATATATATATATATATATATATATATATATATATATATATATATATATATATAAATATGCCTATTGTTGGTTGGTTCAGAGGTATCTGGTGCTGAACTTGGTAGGGTGGATTACGATCCAATCCCCCACAACTGCAAATTGGGTTAAATAAAAGGGGTTACACCAACTTATGTACCAGAGCCCCATGCTCAAGATCATAATCACTAACCGGTCACTTTACTATGAGTATGTACGGATAACGGGCTTAATGTGATTGCACCTGAATGAAAAGGACTTGAAGAAAACGAAAAGAAGGCCTAAGTATGGTGGGGTAATGTAGATTGATTTGTAGAAACCGCTTGGACCCTCCTTCTCTATGGTAATGTTCCATTCTGGTTCTGGGGGATATTATGCTAATATGGCATGTTACCTTATGAATCTCATGCCCTCGTCTGTCCTTAACAACAATATCCCTCACTTAATTTTGTTATTTCCTTATTCCCCTTCACCCAATTCCTCCTCGTGTCTTCGAGTCTACAATATTTGTTAAAGTAAATGCTCGTGACGGTGACGGTACCGGTGATCAATCATGGTTCTCTTTCTCTCTCTTCCAGGTTACTCCTACCCTATCTCATATCGAAACACTGGGGACAATATTCGATTTAAGTGTGAGAGGAGATTTTTATCGTTTTTATTGCTTTTCTTTATTTTTAGTATGTTTTGTGCATTTTTAGTTGTTTGCTTTTCATTTCAATAAAATAACATGTGTTTGATGAGTCATCTGTGTAGTGTATCCGTATTTCTCCCTTTTCTTTAAACTTACCAAAATAATTATGAGAAAAGAAAACAGTGCATCTTGAATATTCAGGACATAAGACAGGTTTATGACGGGATGTAAAAGACTTGGAAAAACTTTTTCTAAAAATCGGTATTGTCTTAACACCGTAGGCTTCATGATTACAAGAGTCGATCCCGATATCCCATATGCTGTGACCCCAATTTTTGTTCCAAATAAGTCCTTAAGTAGTTTATCCTTGCAGTCAGCTCCGGCTTAAGCATGCTCTACGTAGGGGACCGATGAAAATAAGTGAATGATCACAAAAAAAATTCCTGCTTTGTTCTCAAGTCATATGAAAATTCGGGCTAGGTGACTCTCACACGGTCATTTAACCCAGTAAAATAAAGACATATGCGAAACATGCAGAAGAAAAAAATAAAATGAAATATATATATGCCTATTGTAAGTTGGTTCAGAGGTATCTGGTGCTGAACTTGGTAGGGTGGATTACGATCCAATCCCCCACAACTGCAAATTGGGTTAAATAAAAGGGGTTACACCAACTTATGTACTAGAGCCCCATGCTTAAGATCATAATCACTAACCGGTCACTTTACTATGAGTATGTACGGATAACGGGCTTAATGTGATTGCACCTGAATGAAAAGGACTTGAAGAAAACAAAAAGAAGCCTACGATCGCATTATCCCACCATAAGTCTTTTTGCCTTGAGTTAACTCTAGTTGATACTGTTTTACTTGCATAAACTATAAAGAGTTTTGCTTGAGGACAAACAAAGGTTTAAGTGTGGGAGAATTTGATCACACTGAATCACACCGTATTTTTGACTCGGATTTCACATGTTTAGTAGGACTTTATTATCATTTTATTTGTATTATGCTCTCTTTTATGTTGTTTTCAGATATTTAGCTCTTTCGGGACACTTTTAGAAAAAACAAAGCAAAAAAACCAAAATGAGGGTTTTTCGGCAAATATTGTACACATGGCGTTGCACATGGCGACCGCTATAGGAGAAACCATTACTCATCAGCCCTCAACCAGGAGGTAATCCGTCACATCGGGGGGTTATCTCACTTTAGTGAGATTGAGTTGGGTCATTTTTTATTTTATTGCTTTTATTTATTTTACTTGTCTTGCTTTATTTTATTTAATTTCTGTATCGCTTTACTTTATTTAATTTCTTTCTACGCTTTACTTTATTTAATTTCTGTCTACGCTTTACTTTATTTAATTTCTGTCCACGCTTTAATCGTTCTTTACGCCTTACATTCTAAAACAACTTTTCATCATGATCAATATTGTTGTGTTTGTTGGTATTACCATGTCTGACTAAATCTTTTAAAAGTTAGAATGTAAGGATCGCGGTTAAAGAGATGTTTCACATATTGAATTTGTAGAAATATTTTAAAGGTTGTTTTGATTTTTAACTTGAGTTTTCTGAAACAAACTTGGTTAGTTTTAACTATTCAAGAAGTGCGAAAGCACCCTGACTTAGTTAACTAACAATATTTATCACTTTAAGAAAAAACGATTTTTGAATGGGAGTCATCGACTATGATTTGTAGGCTACACATGTGTCTTTATGGTGTTAAGCAATCTCCAAGAGTTTGGTTTGATAGATTCAGTACTGTAATATAACAGTTTGGTATAGTCCGTAGTGAAGCCGACCATTCTGGTTTTTTTTATCATCACTCATCCCAATAGTGAATTACTCTTGCTGTGTATGTAGATGACATTTTCATAATTTTTAGTCATCAATAAGGAATATTCCAACTCATGACAAGTGTATCTCTTCACCCAAAAGTAAGTTTTATTTTAAGCTCATTTTGTTTTCTCAACTCACTTTTTCTACCATCATAATTTCATGTGTAAATTTTCTTTCTTTCTCAATAGGTAAATGGTGGACTTCTAAGTCCAGGGTTGATGGGACTGTACGTTGTCTTCCTTTGTTGGTGTGCAATTAGAAGGTAAGATGGATATCATGTTTGATTCTACGGCGATAAAAATTAATTTTGACCGAATATGAATGTTAACTTATTTGTGCATGCAGTGAACCCGAAGGAGATCAATGCATCCGGAAGGAAGGCACTGTACCCGAAACCGACTGGCTAAACATCATTGTAATATTTCTATTTTATAATCTATTCAAATTCAAAATTAATGTTGGAATTGTGAATCTAAACTTGTGATATGGTTCTATAAAATTGCGAATCAACTGTGGTTGAACGACCAGAAGACTAGTAGGGTCTCGGTTATACAACCTTTGACATGCTTGAAACATTTACTAAGCACTAAAATACATGATCTAACATTAGTTACTGTCTTCAATGTTGACTGACATGTGACAATAACTGTTGGCAGAGTTTTGTTATTGGAATACTAGCAATAGTTTTTGCAACATTTTCAACAGGCATAGATTCTAAATCCTTTCATTTCAGGTTTGTTACAAATATTAAAATCAAACTTGAATTTAAATATAATTTTCTGCAATGCATACATATCTGACACATATAGTTAATTTGCAGTTAAAGAAGAGTGAGAAGGCAACAGAAGAAAATGATGTTCCATATGGTTATGGCTTCTTTCATTTTGTTTTTGCCGTAGGAGCTATGTACTTTGCAATGCTATTGGTTGGATGGAATAGTCATCACTCTATGAAAAAGTATGGTTCCATCTTGTACATGTTATGGGCATCATCGTACTAGGTTTTTTAGTTTTGTTTTGTCAACAAAAAGATAAAACGTGAGAAAGTCAAATAAAATCATCATATATGAATCTAGATGCCACCTAATAAATAAACCAATAAATGTGTTTCCAATGAAGCTTATGTGTGTTCCTTGGTTGACATATTAGACTATTAATGTTTGTCATCAATGCTATAACTTTTCTTTTTGGCTTCTTCTCATTTATAGTAGCATGTTTATTTGGTGTTGACCCTTTCTTTCTTTAAGGGCAGCCATAAATGTTTTGGAAATAAAATGCTATTGCTATGTTGTTCTGCAGATGGTCACTTGATGTGGGCTGAACCAGTGCTTGGGTCAGAATAGTAAATGAATGGTTGGCAGTCTGTGTATACTGTAAGTTTATTTTTCTTTCTTTAAGTATTGTGATCAATTAAAAATAAAAATATTAAATTAGAGAAAGAAAGAGAGAGTTATAATATGCAGCAGCTGACATTTTAATCAGTGTCTAACAACAACATGACTCAACATTTTGATATATGTCCAACATGTGTTTGTCTAACAACGGCGCAGACACGTATAGTTACACTCAATTTACTTTAATTTTCTCTAATTATTATTATCAATGTCAGTGTTTCGTAGATTCTAATATAGCACATTGTCTCAAATTATTATTACCAATGTTAGTGTTTCGTAGATTCTAATACAGCACATTGTGTGTAATTTCTTGAGCAAAGACAACTAAAGGGAGTTTTTGCAGGTACCACACCTTTGGTGTGTCATGTTATGCTCATGAGTATGATGAAACAGAAAGGAAATGCAACATCTTAAAAGCATGGTAGGAAGTTTACCTTTGATTTGAGCTGCTGGCCATGCTTAACAGTCCGGTCTTCAACCGAGCTGAGTGAATGAGACTCATTGGCATGGGGGGCCTTCTGAAACATTGGAAATGGGCAGAGGCTGAAAACTTTGGGTGTCAGGCTGTGTTTGAAGTGGGGAGTTATGCCTCAAGTATAAATTCTGGTGTCAGGCTGTGTTTGAAGTGGGGAGTCATGCCTCAAATATAAATTCTGGTGTCCCTAGTGAAAGTTGAAGCAAAACATTGAAAATTTGAGTTGTTCTTCATAATGCCTATTAAGCTCACCAGATCTTGCGAAAGAAATGGGAGAAGGTGTGTAGAGAAAATAAAAGGCGGGGAGGGGACTGGGTATATAAAATTTGAGAGCTTTCAACTTAGCTTTGGTTTGGTACTGGCTCTTGAGGTTGCATGTAGAAAAACAAAGTCAGTTTTTGAAAACCAGAATTTCATGTATATGGACCCAACATATTATTCAAAAAAGTTTATTTGACAGTAATATATAAGACAACTATTGCCCTTTTGTAATTTGTACAAGTAAAGTGTAAACTTTGAATTTTGTTTGAAATCGTGATTTCCGTTTTTGATTTGGTTCTCACAATATAGATAATGCATTCATAGAAAGTAAGTTGCTTTAACTTGTTGGTATCTTCCAAAGGAAACTAGAAATAGGATGTTTGGTTTAGTAGGACTTTCTAATTGTATCTTGTTCTTTTTCCTCTTTCAAAAGACTTCCCATAAAGGTCAATGCCACTCTTTTATGCTTATAACATCATGCGTTTTTATAATTCCGTCTTTTTGTTTACTTTAAAATGTTACTCTTTTTATTTCCCAAAATTATTTTAAAATGATTACTAACTTGTTCGTCCGAGTCTTTGTAGGAAGGTATGTACGCTCTTGTCATGAATAGATCAAAAAATGAGTCTTGTGGTCATTACAGGGTAATGTTCTTCTATGGCCTATTTTCATTTGGTTTTTAGAATGCATGCTAAGTGATTGTTTTGTTACAAATAGTCAATACTGCACAAATCTATAATAAATATTGGATTGTTTCTGGCACTTTCTTTTTTATATTATTCGGGTAATGGTTGTATTGTGTTTTGATTTCACTGTTTCTTTTGGTCATATTTGATAGGGAGAGCCAGCAGTTGAGGTTACAAATGAAGGTGTTGATGTTGCAGGGCATACAATTGTTACAACTTTGGAGGTCATTTCCAACTTAGGAAGGTTCTCAACCCCAAGAGTGTGATCAAACCAACATCACTAGCTAAAGATTATTTTGAATCCATAACTAACTTGATCGTCCGATACTTTGTAGGTACCACACCTTTGCTATGATCATGTCAGTCTTGAGGCCCTTAGAGGTAATGTTATTATGTTTGCCTCTTTTAATTTGGTTTGATTTGTTTGTGCTCAACAAATTGTTCAGGTTCATTCGTTGATTTCGTTTATTAATATGTACAAGTTTTATAAAAACGTGAAGCCTTTTCTTGACTTGAACATTTTTTCAGATATGATTCAGGTTTTTTATTTTTTCTGAATTTATAGTAATTTGTGACCTTTTCCATGAGATATAGAAAGTGATGCAGGGAACCTTTGATTTGGAAGCATAATTCGGTATGCACCCC
This sequence comes from Lathyrus oleraceus, assembly GCF_024323335.1. Taxonomy (NCBI): domain Eukaryota; kingdom Viridiplantae; phylum Streptophyta; class Magnoliopsida; order Fabales; family Fabaceae; genus Lathyrus; species Lathyrus oleraceus. Next base: position 486,542,173 of record NC_066585.1, read on the forward strand.
AGCTATTTTTCATATAGAGTTTCATGCATTACATTAGATTAAATCACATAAATTTGTTAATTAATTTGCATATTGTTTATAATTCATTTCAGATCCTAGTAATTTTCAATTATGACTACCAAAATCTTTTTATTGGGACTTTAGGTAAAAAGTCATCCTGCATATGTTCTGATTTGTACAAATTTGCTGAAGTGGTTTTCCTTCAAATGTGGTTGCAGGGATTTGTCATCGTCTCAGTTTTATTCGATACAACATCTTGCCCTCGTACACCTTAACAAAATTGGGTAGCCGGATGTAAAAATATGCATCTTGTAAAAATCGCTTGGACCCTACTTCTCTATGGTAATGTTTCATTCTGGTTCTGGGGGATATTATGCTAATATGGCATGTTACCTTATAAACCTCATGCCCTCGCATGTCCTTAACAACAATATCCCTCACTTAATTTTGTTGTTTTCTTATTCCCCCTTCACCCAATTCCTCCTCGTGTCTTCGAGTTTACAATATTTGTTAAGGTAAATGCTCGTGACGGTGACAGTACCAGTGATCATCCATGGTTCTCTTTCTCTCTCCTCCAGGTTACTCCTACCCTATCTCATATCGAAACATTGGGGACAATGTTCGGTTTAAATGTGGAAGGGGATTTTTACCGTTTTTTATTGCTTTTCTTTATTTTTAGTATGTTTTGTGCGTTTTTAGTTGTTTGCTTTTCCTTTCAATAAAATAACATGTGTTTGACGAGTCATTTGTGTAGTGTATCCGTATTTCTCCCTTTTTTTTTAACCTTACCAAAAAACTTTGTGAGCAAAGAAAACAGTGCATCTTGAATATTCAGGCTATAAGACAGGTTTATTACGGGATGTAAAAGACTTGGAAAAAGTTTTTCTAAAAATCGGTATTGTCTTAACACCGTAGGCTTCATGATTATAAGTGTCGATCCCGATACTCCATATGTTGTGGTCCCAATTTTTGTTCCAAATAAGTCCTTAAGTAGTTTATCCTTGCAGTCAGCTCCGGCTTAAGCATGCTCTACGTAGGGGACCGATGAAAATAAGTGAATGATCACAAAAAAAAATTTTGCTTTGTTCTCAAGTCATATGAAAATTCGGGCTAAGTGACTCTCACACGGTCATTTAACCCAGTTAAATAAAGACATATGCGAAACATGCAGAAGAAAAAAATAAAATAAAATATATATATATATATATATATATATGCCTATTGTAAGTTGGTTCAGAGGTATCTGGTGCTGAACTTGGTAGGGTGGATTACGATCCAATCCCCCACAACTGCAAATTGGGTTAAATAAAGGGGTTACACCAACTTATTACCAGAACCTCGTGCTTAAAAAAACAAAAATAAACATGTATATATATATATATAAATATGCCTATTGTTGGTTGGTTCAGAGGTATCTGGTGCTGAACTTGGTAGGGTGGATTACGATCCAATCCCCCACAACTGCAAATTGGGTTAAATAAAAGGGGTTACACCAACTTATGTACCAGAGCCCCATGCTCAAGATCATAATCACTAACCGGTCACTTTACTATGAGTATGTACGGATAACGGGCTTAATGTGATTGCACCTGAATGAAAAGGACTTGAAGAAAACGAAAAGAAGGCCTAAGTATGGTGGGGTAATGTAGATTGATTTGTAGAAACCGCTTGGACCCTCCTTCTCTATGGTAATGTTCCATTCTGGTTCTGGGGGATATTATGCTAATATGGCATGTTACCTTATGAATCTCATGCCCTCGTCTGTCCTTAACAACAATATCCCTCACTTAATTTTGTTATTTCCTTATTCCCCCTTCACCCAATTCCTCCTCGTGTCTTCGAGTCTACAATATTTGTTAAAGTAAATGCTCGTGACGGTGACGGTACCGGTGATCAATCATGGTTCTCTTTCTCTCTCTTCCAGGTTACTCCTACCCTATCTCATATCGAAACACTGGGGACAATATTCGATTTAAGTGTGAGAGGAGATTTTTATCGTTTTTATTGCTTTTCTTTATTTTTAGTATGTTTTGTGCATTTTTAGTTGTTTGCTTTTCATTTCAATAAAATAACATGTGTTTGATGAGTCATCTGTGTAGTGTATCCGTATTTCTCCCTTTTCTTTAAACTTACCAAAATAATTATGAGAAAAGAAAACAGTGCATCTTGAATATTCAGGACATAAGACAGGTTTATGACGGGATGTAAAAGACTTGGAAAAACTTTTTCTAAAAATCGGTATTGTCTTAACACCGTAGGCTTCATGATTACAAGAGTCGATCCCGATATCCCATATGCTGTGACCCCAATTTTTGTTCCAAATAAGTCCTTAAGTAGTTTATCCTTGCAGTCAGCTCCGGCTTAAGCATGCTCTACGTAGGGGACCGATGAAAATAAGTGAATGATCACAAAAAAAATTCCTGCTTTGTTCTCAAGTCATATGAAAATTCGGGCTAGGTGACTCTCACACGGTCATTTAACCCAGTAAAATAAAGACATATGCGAAACATGCAGAAGAAAAAAATAAAATGAAATATATATATGCCTATTGTAAGTTGGTTCAGAGGTATCTGGTGCTGAACTTGGTAGGGTGGATTACGATCCAATCCCCCACAACTGCAAATTGGGTTAAATAAAAGGGGTTACACCAACTTATGTACTAGAGCCCCATGCTTAAGATCATAATCACTAACCGGTCACTTTACTATGAGTATGTACGGATAACGGGCTTAATGTGATTGCACCTGAATGAAAAGGACTTGAAGAAAACAAAAAGAAGCCTACGATCGCATTATCCCACCATAAGTCTTTTTGCCTTGAGTTAACTCTAGTTGATACTGTTTTACTTGCATAAACTATAAAGAGTTTTGCTTGAGGACAAACAAAGGTTTAAGTGTGGGAGAATTTGATCACACTGAATCACACCGTATTTTTGACTCGGATTTCACATGTTTAGTAGGACTTTATTATCATTTTATTTGTATTATGCTCTCTTTTATGTTGTTTTCAGATATTTAGCTCTTTCGGGACACTTTTAGAAAAAACAAAGCAAAAAAACCAAAATGAGGGTTTTTCGGCAAATATTGTACACATGGCGTTGCACATGGCGACCGCTATAGGAGAAACCATTACTCATCAGCCCTCAACCAGGAGGTAATCCGTCACATCGGGGGGTTATCTCACTTTAGTGAGATTGAGTTGGGTCATTTTTTATTTTATTGCTTTTATTTATTTTACTTGTCTTGCTTTATTTTATTTAATTTCTGTATCGCTTTACTTTATTTAATTTCTTTCTACGCTTTACTTTATTTAATTTCTGTCTACGCTTTACTTTATTTAATTTCTGTCCACGCTTTAATCGTTCTTTACGCCTTACATTCTAAAACAACTTTTCATCATGATCAATATTGTTGTGTTTGTTGGTATTACCATGTCTGACTAAATCTTTTAAAAGTTAGAATGTAAGGATCGCGGTTAAAGAGATGTTTCACATATTGAATTTGTAGAAATATTTTAAAGGTTGTTTTGATTTTTAACTTGAGTTTTCTGAAACAAACTTGGTTAGTTTTAACTATTCAAGAAGTGCGAAAGCACCCTGACTTAGTTAACTAACAATATTTATCACTTTAAGAAAAAACGATTTTTGAATGGGAGTCATCGACTATGATTTGTAGGCTACACATGTGTCTTTATGGTGTTAAGCAATCTCCAAGAGTTTGGTTTGATAGATTCAGTACTGTAATATAACAGTTTGGTATAGTCCGTAGTGAAGCCGACCATTCTGGTTTTTTTTATCATCACTCATCCCAATAGTGAATTACTCTTGCTGTGTATGTAGATGACATTTTCATAATTTTTAGTCATCAATAAGGAATATTCCAACTCATGACAAGTGTATCTCTTCACCCAAAAGTAAGTTTTATTTTAAGCTCATTTTGTTTTCTCAACTCACTTTTTCTACCATCATAATTTCATGTGTAAATTTTCTTTCTTTCTCAATAGGTAAATGGTGGACTTCTAAGTCCAGGGTTGATGGGACTGTACGTTGTCTTCCTTTGTTGGTGTGCAATTAGAAGGTAAGATGGATATCATGTTTGATTCTACGGCGATAAAAATTAATTTTGACCGAATATGAATGTTAACTTATTTGTGCATGCAGTGAACCCGAAGGAGATCAATGCATCCGGAAGGAAGGCACTGTACCCGAAACCGACTGGCTAAACATCATTGTAATATTTCTATTTTATAATCTATTCAAATTCAAAATTAATGTTGGAATTGTGAATCTAAACTTGTGATATGGTTCTATAAAATTGCGAATCAACTGTGGTTGAACGACCAGAAGACTAGTAGGGTCTCGGTTATACAACCTTTGACATGCTTGAAACATTTACTAAGCACTAAAATACATGATCTAACATTAGTTACTGTCTTCAATGTTGACTGACATGTGACAATAACTGTTGGCAGAGTTTTGTTATTGGAATACTAGCAATAGTTTTTGCAACATTTTCAACAGGCATAGATTCTAAATCCTTTCATTTCAGGTTTGTTACAAATATTAAAATCAAACTTGAATTTAAATATAATTTTCTGCAATGCATACATATCTGACACATATAGTTAATTTGCAGTTAAAGAAGAGTGAGAAGGCAACAGAAGAAAATGATGTTCCATATGGTTATGGCTTCTTTCATTTTGTTTTTGCCGTAGGAGCTATGTACTTTGCAATGCTATTGGTTGGATGGAATAGTCATCACTCTATGAAAAAGTATGGTTCCATCTTGTACATGTTATGGGCATCATCGTACTAGGTTTTTTAGTTTTGTTTTGTCAACAAAAAGATAAAACGTGAGAAAGTCAAATAAAATCATCATATATGAATCTAGATGCCACCTAATAAATAAACCAATAAATGTGTTTCCAATGAAGCTTATGTGTGTTCCTTGGTTGACATATTAGACTATTAATGTTTGTCATCAATGCTATAACTTTTCTTTTTGGCTTCTTCTCATTTATAGTAGCATGTTTATTTGGTGTTGACCCTTTCTTTCTTTAAGGGCAGCCATAAATGTTTTGGAAATAAAATGCTATTGCTATGTTGTTCTGCAGATGGTCACTTGATGTGGGCTGAACCAGTGCTTGGGTCAGAATAGTAAATGAATGGTTGGCAGTCTGTGTATACTGTAAGTTTATTTTTCTTTCTTTAAGTATTGTGATCAATTAAAAATAAAAATATTAAATTAGAGAAAGAAAGAGAGAGTTATAATATGCAGCAGCTGACATTTTAATCAGTGTCTAACAACAACATGACTCAACATTTTGATATATGTCCAACATGTGTTTGTCTAACAACGGCGCTGACACGTATAGTTACACTCAATTTACTTTAATTTTCTCTAATTATTATTATCAATGTCAGTGTTTCGTAGATTCTAATATAGCACATTGTCTCAAATTATTATTACCAATGTTAGTGTTTCGTAGATTCTAATACAGCACATTGTGTGTAATTTCTTGAGCAAAGACAACTAAAGGGAGTTTTTGCAGGTACCACACCTTTGGTGTGTCATGTTATGCTCATGAGTATGATGAAACAGAAAGGAAATGCAACATCTTAAAAGCATGGTAGGAAGTTTACCTTTGATTTGAGCTGCTGGCCATGCTTAACAGTCCGGTCTTCAACCGAGCTGAGTGAATGAGACTCATTGGCATGGGGGGCCTTCTGAAACATTGGAAATGGGCAGAGGCTGAAAACTTTGGGTGTCAGGCTGTGTTTGAAGTGGGGAGTTATGCCTCAAGTATAAATTCTGGTGTCAGGCTGTGTTTGAAGTGGGGAGTCATGCCTCAAATATAAATTCTGGTGTCCCTAGTGAAAGTTGAAGCAAAACATTGAAAATTTGAGTTGTTCTTCATAATGCCTATTAAGCTCACCAGATCTTGCGAAAGAAATGGGAGAAGGTGTGTAGAGAAAATAAAAGGCGGGGAGGGGACTGGGTATATAAAATTTGAGAGCTTTCAACTTAGCTTTGGTTTGGTACTGGCTCTTGAGGTTGCATGTAGAAAAACAAAGTCAGTTTTTGAAAACCAGAATTTCATGTATATGGACCCAACATATTATTCAAAAAAGTTTATTTGACAGTAATATATAAGACAACTATTGCCCTTTTGTAATTTGTACAAGTAAAGTGTAAACTTTGAATTTTGTTTGAAATCGTGATTTCCGTTTTTGATTTGGTTCTCACAATATAGATAATGCATTCATAGAAAGTAAGTTGCTTTAACTTGTTGGTATCTTCCAAAGGAAACTAGAAATAGGATGTTTGGTTTAGTAGGACTTTCTAATTGTATCTTGTTCTTTTTCCTCTTTCAAAAGACTTCCCATAAAGGTCAATGCCACTCTTTTATGCTTATAACATCATGCGTTTTTATAATTCTGTCTTTTTGTTTACTTTAAAATGTTACTCTTTTTATTTCCCAAAATTATTTTAAAATGATTACTAACTTGTTCGTCCGAGTCTTTGTAGGAAGGTATGTACGCTCTTGTCATGAATAGATCAAAAAATGAGTCTTGTGGTCATTACAGGGTAATGTTCTTCTATGGCCTATTTTCATTTGGTTTTTAGAATGCATGCTAAGTGATTGTTTTGTTACAAATAGTCAATACTGCACAAATCTATAATAAATATTGGATTGTTTCTGGCACTTTCTTTTTTATATTATTCGGGTAATGGTTGTATTGTGTTTTGATTTCACTGTTTCTTTTGGTCATATTTGATAGGGAGAGCCAGCAGTTGAGGTTACAAATGAAGGTGTTGATGTTGCAGGGCATACAATTGTTACAACTTTGGAGGTCATTTCCAACTTAGGAAGGTTCTCAACCCCAAGAGTGTGATCAAACCAACATCACTAGCTAAAGATTATTTTGAATCCATAACTAACTTGATCGTCCGATACTTTGTAGGTACCACACCTTTGCTATGATCATGTCAGTCTTGAGGCCCTTAGAGGTAATGTTATTATGTTTGCCTCTTTTAATTTGGTTTGATTTGTTTGTGCTCAACAAATTGTTCAGGTTCATTCGTTGATTTCGTTTATTAATATGTACAAGTTTTATAAAAACGTGAAGCCTTTTCTTGACTTGAACATTTTTTCAGATATGATTCAGGTTTTTATTTTTTCTGAATTTATAGTAATTTGTGACCTTTTCCATGAGATATAGAAAGTGATGCAGGGAACCTTTGATTTGGAAGCATAATTCGGTATGCACCCCAGCTATTTTTCATATAGAGTTTCATGCATTACATTAGATTAAATCACATAAATTTGTTAATTAATTTGCATATTGTTTATAATTCATTTCAGATCCTAGTAATTTTCAATTATGACTACCAAAATCTTTTTATTGGGACTTTAGGTAAAAAGTCATCCTGCATATGTTCTGATTTGTACAAATTTGCTGAAGTGGTTTTCCTTCAAATGTGGTTGCAGGGATTTGTCATCGTCTCAGTTTTATTCGATACAACATCTTGCCCTCGTACACCTTAACAAAATTGGGTAGCCGGATGTAAAAATATGCATCTTGTAAAAATCGCTTGGACCCTACTTCTCTATGGTAATGTTTCATTCTGGTTCTGGGGGATATTATGCTAATATGGCATGTTACCTTATAAACCTCATGCCCTCGCATGTCCTTAACAACAATATCCCTCACTTAATTTTGTTGTTTTCTTATTCCCCCTTCACCCAATTCCTCCTCGTGTCTTCGAGTTTACAATATTTGTTAAGGTAAATGCTCGTGACGGTGACAGTACCAGTGATCATCCATGGTTCTCTTTCTCTCTCCTCCAGGTTACTCCTACCCTATCTCATATCGAAACATTGGGGACAATGTTCGGTTTAAATGTGGAAGGGGATTTTTACCGTTTTTTATTGCTTTTCTTTATTTTTAGTATGTTTTGTGCGTTTTTAGTTGTTTGCTTTTCCTTTCAATAAAATAACATGTGTTTGACGAGTCATTTGTGTAGTGTATCCGTATTTCTCCCTTTTTTTTAACCTTACCAAAAAACTTTGTGAGCAAAGAAAACAGTGCATCTTGAATATTCAGGCTATAAGACAGGTTTATTACGGGATGTAAAAGACTTGGAAAAAGTTTTTCTAAAAATCGGTATTGTCTTAACACCGTAGGCTTCATGATTATAAGTGTCGATCCCGATACTCCATATGTTGTGGTCCCAATTTTTGTTCCAAATAAGCCCTTAAGTAGTTTATCCTTGCAGTCAGCTCCGGCTTAAGCATGCTCTACGTAGGGGACCGATGAAAATAAGTGAATGATCACAAAAAAAAATTTTGCTTTGTTCTCAAGTCATATGAAAATTCGGGCTAAGTGACTCTCACACGGTCATTTAACCCAGTTAAATAAAGACATATGCGAAACATGCAGAAGAAAAAAATAAAATAAAATATATATATATATATATATATATATATATATATATATATATATATATATATATATATATATATATATATATATATGCCTATTGTAAGTTGGTTCAGAGGTATCTGGTGCTGAACTTGGTAGGGTGGATTACGATCCAATCCCCCACAACTGCAAATTGGGTTAAATAAAGGGGTTACACCAACTTATTACCAGAACCTCGTGCTTAAAAAAACAAAAATAAACATATATATATATATATATATATATATATATATATATATATATATATATATATATATATATATATATATATATATAAATATGCCTATTGTTGGTTGGTTCAGAGGTATCTGGTGCTGAACTTGGTAGGGTGGATTACGATCCAATCCCCCACAACTGCAAATTGGGTTAAATAAAAGGGGTTACACCAACTTATGTACCAGAGCCCCATGCTCAAGATCATAATCACTAACCGGTCACTTTACTATGAGTATGTACGGATAACGGGCTTAATGTGATTGCACCTGAATGAAAAGGACTTGAAGAAAACGAAAAGAAGGCCTAAGTATGGTGGGGTAATGTAGATTGATTTGTAGAAACCGCTTGGACCCTCCTTCTCTATGGTAATGTTCCATTCTGGTTCTGGGGGATATTATGCTAATATGGCATGTTACCTTATGAATCTCATGCCCTCGTCTGTCCTTAACAACAATATCCCTCACTTAATTTTGTTATTTCCTTATTCCCCCTTCACCCAATTCCTCCTCGTGTCTTCGAGTCTACAATATTTGTTAAAGTAAATGCTCGTGACGGTGACGGTACCAGTGATCAATCATGGTTCTCTTTCTCTCTCTTCCAGGTTACTCCTACCCTATCTCATATCGAAACACTGGGGACAATATTCGATTTAAGTGTGAGAGGAGATTTTTATCGTTTTTATTGCTTTTCTTTATTTTTAGTATGTTTTGTGCATTTTTAGTTGTTTGCTTTTCATTTCAATAAAATAACATGTGTTTGATGAGTCATCTGTGTAGTGTATCCGTATTTCTCCCTTTTCTTTAAACTTACCAAAATAATTATGAGAAAAGAAAACAGTGCATCTTGAATATTCAGGACATAAGACAGGTTTATGACGGGATGTAAAAGACTTGGAAAAACTTTTTCTAAAAATCGGTATTGTCTTAACACCGTAGGCTTCATGATTACAAGAGTCGATCCCGATATCCCATATGCTGTGACCCCAATTTTTGTTCCAAATAAGTCCTTAAGTAGTTTATCCTTGCAGTCAGCTCCGGCTTAAGCATGCTCTACGTAGGGGACCGATGAAAATAAGTGAATGATCACAAAAAAAATTCCTGCTTTGTTCTCAAGTCATATGAAAATTCGGGCTAGGTGACTCTCACACGGTCATTTAACCCAGTAAAATAAAGACATATGCGAAACATGCAGAAGAAAAAAATAAAATGAAATATATATATGCCTATTGTAAGTTGGTTCAGAGGTATCTGGTGCTGAACTTGGTAGGGTGGATTACGATCCAATCCCCCACAACTGCAAATTGGGTTAAATAAAAGGGGTTACACCAACTTATGTACTAGAGCCCCATGCTTAAGATCATAATCACTAACCGGTCACTTTACTATGAGTATGTACGGATAACGGGCTTAATGTGATTGCACCTGAATGAAAAGGACTTGAAGAAAACAAAAAGAAGCCTACGATCGCATTATCCCACCATAAGTCTTTTTGCCTTGAGTTAACTCTAGTTGATACTGTTTTACTTGCATAAACTATAAAGAGTTTTGCTTGAGGACAAACAAAGGTTTAAGTGTGGGAGAATTTGATCACACTGAATCACACCGTATTTTTGACTCGGATTTCACATGTTTAGTAGGACTTTATTATCATTTTATTTGTATTATGCTCTCTTTTATGTTGTTTTCAGATATTTAGCTCTTTCGGGACACTTTTAGAAAAAACAAAGCAAAAAAACCAAAATGAGGGTTTTTCGGCAAATATTGTACACATGGCGTTGCACATGGCGACCGCTATAGGAGAAACCATTACTCATCAGCCCTCAACCAGGAGGTAATCCGTCACATCGGGGGGTTATCTCACTTTAGTGAGATTGAGTTGGGTCATTTTTTATTTTATTGCTTTTATTTATTTTACTTGTCTTGCTTTATTTTATTTAATTTCTGTATCGCTTTACTTTATTTAATTTCTTTCTACGCTTTACTTTATTTAATTTCTGTCTACGCTTTACTTTATTTAATTTCTGTCCACGCTTTAATCGTTCTTTACGCCTTACATTCTAAAACAACTTTTCATCATGATCAATATTGTTGTGTTTGTTGGTATTACCATGTCTGACTAAATCTTTAAAAGTTAGAATGTAAGGATCGCGGTTAAAGAGATGTTTCACATATTGAATCTGTAGAAATATTTTAAAGGTTGTTTTGATTTTTAACTTGAGTTTTCTGAAACAAACTTGGTTAGTTTTAACTATTCAAGAAGTGCGAAAGCACCCTGACTTAGTTAACTAACAATATTTATCACTTTAAGAAAAAACGATTTTTGAATGGGAGTCATCGACTATGATTTGTAGGCTACACATGTGTCTTTATGGTGTTAAGCAATCTCCAAGAGTTTGGTTTGATAGATTCAGTACTGTAATATAACAGTTTGGTATAGTCCGTAGTGAAGCCGACCATTCTGGTTTTTTTTATCATCACTCATCCCAATAGTGAATTACTCTTGCTGTGTATGTAGATGACATTTTCATAATTTTTAGTCATCAATAAGGAATATTCCAACTCATGACAAGTGTATCTCTTCACCCAAAAGTAAGTTTTATTTTAAGCTCATTTTGTTTTCTCAACTCACTTTTTCTACCATCATAATTTCATGTGTAAATTTTCTTTCTTTCTCAATAGGTAAATGGTGGACTTCTAAGTCCAGGGTTGATGGGACTGTACGTTGTCTTCCTTTGTTGGTGTGCAATTAGAAGGTAAGATGGATATCATGTTTGATTCTACGGCGTTAAAAATTAATTTTGACCGAATATGAATGTTAACTTATTTGTGCATGCAGTGAACCCGAAGGAGATCAATGCATCCGGAAGGAAGGCACTGTACCCGAAACCGACTGGCTAAACATCATTGTAATATTTCTATTTTATAATCTATTCAAATTCAAAATTAATGTTGGAATTGTGAATCTAAACTTGTGATATGGTTCTATAAAATTGCGAATCAACTGTGGTTGAACGACCAGAAGACTAGTAGGGTCTCGGTTATACAACCTTTGACATGCTTGAAACATTTACTAAGCACTAAAATACATGATCTAACATTAGTTACTGTCTTCAATGTTGACTGACATGTGACAATAACTGTTGGCAGAGTTTTGTTATTGGAATACTAGCAATAGTTTTTGCAACATTTTCAACAGGCATAGATTCTAAATCCTTTCATTTCAGGTTTGTTACAAATATTAAAATCAAACTTGAATTTAAATATAATTTTCTGCAATGCATACATATCTGACACATATAGTTAATTTGCAGTTAAAGAAGAGTGAGAAGGCAACAGAAGAAAATGATGTTCCATATGGTTATGGCTTCTTTCATTTTGTTTTTGCCGTAGGAGCTATGTACTTTGCAATGCTATTGGTTGGATGGAATAGTCATCACTCTATGAAAAAGTATGGTTCCATCTTGTACATGTTATGGGCATCATCGTACTAGGTTTTTTAGTTTTGTTTTGTCAACAAAAAGATAAAACGTGAGAAAGTCAAATAAAATCATCATATATGAATCTAGATGCCACCTAATAAATAAACCAATAAATGTGTTTCCAATGAAGCTTATGTGTGTTCCTTGGTTGACATATTAGACTATTAATGTTTGTCATCAATGCTATAACTTTTCTTTTTGGCTTCTTCTCATTTATAGTAGCATGTTTATTTGGTGTTGACCCTTTCTTTCTTTAAGGGCAGCCATAAATGTTTTGGAAATAAAATGCTATTGCTATGTTGTTCTGCAGATGGTCACTTGATGTGGGCTGAACCAGTGCTTGGGTCAGAATAGTAAATGAATGGTTGGCAGTTTGTGTATACTGTAAGTTTATTTTTCTTTCTTTAAGTATTGTGATCAATTAAAAATAAAAATATTAAATTAGAGAAAGAAAGAGAGAGTTATAATATGCAGCAGCTGACATTTTAATCAGTGTCTAACAACAACATGACTCAACATTTTGATATATGTCCAACATGTGTTTGTCTAACAACGGCGCAGACACGTATAGTTACACTCAATTTACTTTAATTTTCTCTAATTATTATTATCAATGTCAGTGTTTCGTAGATTCTAATATAGCACATTGTCTCAAATTATTATTACCAATGTTAGTGTTTCGTAGATTCTAATACAGCACATTGTGTGTAATTTCTTGAGCAAAGACAACTAAAGGGAGTTTTTGCAGGTACCACACCTTTGGTGTGTCATGTTATGCTCATGAGTATGATGAAACAGAAAGGAAATGCAACATCTTAAAAGCATGGTAGGAAGTTTACCTTTGATTTGAGCTGCTGGCCATGCTTAACAGTTCGGTCTTCAACCGAGCTGAGTGAATGAGACTCATTGGCATGGGGGGCCTTCTGAAACATTGGAAATGGGCAGAGGCTGAAAACTTTGGGTGTCAGGCTGTGTTTGAAGTGGGGAGTTATGCCTCAAGTATAAATTCTGGTGTCAGGCTGTGTTTGAAGTGGGGAGTCATGCCTCAAATATAAATTCTGGTGTCCCTAGTGAAAGTTGAAGCAAAACATTGAAAATTTGAGTTGTTCTTCATAATGCCTATTAAGCTCACCAGATCTTGCGAAAGAAATGGGAGAAGGTGTGTAGAGAAAATAAAAGGCGGGGAGGGGACTGGGTATATAAAATTTGAGAGCTTTCAACTTAGCTTTGGTTTGGTACTGGCTCTTGAGGTTGCATGTAGAAAAACAAAGTCAGTTTTTGAAAACCAGAATTTCATGTATATGGACCCAACATATTATTCAAAAAAGTTTATTTGACAGTAATATATAAGACAACTATTGCCCTTTTGTAATTTGTACAAGTAAAGTGTAAACTTTGAATTTTGTTTGAAATCGTGATTTCCGTTTTTGATTTGGTTCTCACAATATAGATAATGCATTCATAGAAAGTAAGTTGCTTTAACTTGTTGGTATCTTCCAAAGGAAACTAGAAATAGGATGTTTGGTTTAGTAGGACTTTCTAATTGTATCTTGTTCTTTTTCCTCTTTCAAAAGACTTCCCATAAAGGTCAATGCCACTCTTTTATGCTTATAACATCATGCGTTTTTATAATTCCGTCTTTTTGTTTACTTTAAAATGTTACTCTTTTTATTTCCCAAAATTATTTTAAAATGATTACTAACTTGTTCGTCCGAGTCTTTGTAGGAAGGTATGTACGCTCTTGTCATGAATAGATCAAAAAATGAGTCTTGTGGTCATTACAGGGTAATGTTCTTCTATGGCCTATTTTCATTTGGTTTTTAGAATGCATGCTAAGTGATTGTTTTGTTACAAATAGTCAATACTGCACAAATCTATAATAAATATTGGATTGTTTCTGGCACTTTCTTTTTTATATTATTCGGGTAATGGTTGTATTGTGTTTTGATTTCACTGTTTCTTTTGGTCATATTTGATAGGGAGAGCCAGCAGTTGAGGTTACAAATGAAGGTGTTGATGTTGCAGGGCATACAATTGTTACAACTTTGGAGGTCATTTCCAACTTAGGAAGGTTCTCAACCCCAAGAGTGTGATCAAACCAACATCACTAGCTAAAGATTATTTTGAATCCATAACTAACTTGATCGTCCGATACTTTGTAGGTACCACACCTTTGCTATGATCATGTCAGTCTTGAGGCCCTTAGAGGTAATGTTATTATGTTTGCCTCTTTTAATTTGGTTTGATTTGTTTGTGCTCAACAAATTGTTCAGGTTCATTCGTTGATTTCGTTTATTAATATGTACAAGTTTTATAAAAACGTGAAGCCTTTTCTTGACTTGAACATTTTTTCAGATATGATTCAGGTTTTTTATTTTTTCTGAATTTATAGTAATTTGTGACCTTTTCCATGAGATATAGAAAGTGATGCAGGGAACCTTTGATTTGGAAGCATAATTCGGTATGCACCCCAGCTATTTTTCATATAGAGTTTCATGCATTACATTAGATTAAATCACATAAATTTGTTAATTAATTTGCATATTGTTTATAATTCATTTCAGATCCTAGTAATTTTCAATTATGACTACCAAAATCTTTTTATTGGGACTTTAGGTAAAAAGTCATCCTGCATATGTTCTGATTTGTACAAATTTGCTGAAGTGGTTTTCCTTCAAATGTGGTTGCAGGGATTTGTCATCGTCTCAGTTTTATTCGATACAACATCTTGCCCTCCTCAAAATATGTAACACCTCAAAATTTGCCCTCCTCTCTTGGGACTAGCTTAGCATGTTGCATTTCATTTTGTAGGTCATTAGGCATGGCATATTTGCATATCATGTGGCCACAACAAGCAAGTCATCCTCCTAAGTCTTGGTCAGAAGATAAAGAGGTTGATATATTCAAGCCTAAGGGTTTCATTGAATGAAATTGATCACTAGCCATCTGAGGGTTTGTGATTCAAATTAGGGTTTCTTGATTCCTCAAGGGGGTTGAGCTTTGTCTTGGTAGCAAGGGTACATCATCATCATCATGGTTTTGTCATCACCAAGAGATTCATTATGCTTGATCAGATACCTTGAGATTAGGGTTTTGACCTCTGGTCAACCCTAATCATCTGGATGGTGCCAATCAGGGCTTGTCAAGGAGATGAGGGTTTCAATGGATATGGGGATCATCATATGGTTTTATTGAGCTTATGGAAGCTAGGGTTTCATCATTGAGCCATTTCATCAGGAGTTTGGAGCTCAAGTTGATCTATGCACAGCCAATTCATCTATTAGTCAGAAAAAGTCAACCAAAGGTCAACTGATGGATTTGGAGGTGGGAGAGGGTTAGAGACACTTCATTCATGTCCAAACAAGTTTCATTTGACATTTCAAACATCAAGAATGAAGAAAATAAAGTCAGATGAAAACTTTCCAAAAATAGAAAGTGACTTGTAATTCAAAATTGCCAAAAATGGTAAGGTTTTCTCCTTAAAATTACATGTCCAAAAATGCTTCAAATGAAATTTTTTTCAACATGAAAGTTGTAGATCTTGCTCTCACCTTTCCAAAAAGTCCAAGAACATGAATTTCTCATTTGTGGTTGGCAAGTTATGGATTGATCATTATCAAGAAAAGTTGAATTTCAAAGGTGCATAACTTTCACATCACAAGGCCAAATGGAGTGAGACTTTTTGGAGCAAATTTCTTTTGATGTCCTCTATCCAATTCAAGCATTACATTTCATGAAAACTCATCACACAAAAAGTGCATTTTTCAAGTGAACTTAATTTGAATTTGGAGGGAAAAAGGTGATTTTGAAAAATAAGCATGATTTTCACATAATTCCACTTGCATTTGCTTCTAAACATCATTTCCAAGTGATCCAAAACCAGAAATTGGTACTGTTACATTGAATCACAAGGAAGGGTGAATTGGCCAATTTTGCAATTTAGCATAAAACTTGATTTCACTTAAACACTTGTATTTTGGCTAATCATGATTAGCAACATCATTAACATCACATATATAAGCTAAATCACATCTGTTTCAGTGCTAATCATAACAGAATTGAGATCTAGATCTAGAAATCCCAAAATTCTTCAATTTCTTCTCTCACTTTTTCTTCAAAAATCTCCACAAACCTTGCATTGATCTTCATGTATCCTTCATCCATGAGCATTTTGGAAGCTAATTGAAGCAGGATCTCATCATTTTCAAGCCAATTCGAGGACTGTTACAAGAGTGTTCAACAATGGCAAATGGAGATTTCATCGTGTTCAAGCACTGTTGAGCTAAAGCCTTGCATTCATTCATCTTCCACATCATCATAGATCATCTGTTTTGCACTTCCATGGCCTGAAACACGCGAATCAACTTCTGCCAATTCTTGAAGGTGAGTTTTCGACTTTGATAATTCATGCAATTGATATATGCTTTAGATAGATCTTTGAGAGTAGGTCATTCTGCAAGTTGAATCACTGAATTTGGTTGAGAAACGAGGAAGTTACATTGATTGGAAGTTTCATATGTGAAAATGTTTTTCATCGAATCTCTTGATTTAGGTTGAATTAGGTTAAGATGATGTTAGATTGTTAATGTGCATTAGAAGACCTTTCCAATGATGTGCGGTTTGTTGATTTTGGTGACAAAATGTTCATGAGTGTATGAATGATGAAGAACATGGATGAATGTGTGATGAACTCGTTTCCAGGCGTGCTTTGATCTTGCTGATTTCCTTTTGCATGCGTTTTAGATGTTTTTGTGCCATGCAGCCAATAGCGCTAGGACACCTCACTTAATGAAACGATGCGTTTCATTAAGTGGCGCGCTGATTTGAAATTGGACCTGCTTCGATCCTTGGCGCGGCTAGTGTTCCATTTTGCCTTTTGTTTTTTTCCACCATATGCTTCCATGTTCATGTGCTTGTTTCTATGTGTTTTTATTTTTTTATGCCATTCCAAAATTCATAACTCCCAAACCATTAATCCAATTGACATGAGATTTTTTGTGCCATGATCCTTGTAATCTCTACTATTTTTTGATTATTTTTGCAAAAATTGTGCACGTGTGGTTTTCTGAATGGCCTAGGGTTTGTTCATATGTGTTCTTTCATGCACCTTGCTTGATGTTTTGATTGTGAAATGATGATGCTTGATCCAAAATTCTTGAAATTTTGCATGTGTAATCTAGACACTTCAATGAACATTTTGGCTTTGAGTTTGTGATTTTATCATTCCTGGTTTGTGAGATATGAGCTGTTGAATCTAGGTGTGACAATTTGTGTCACACCATTTCTTGTCTAAATTCCTGATTTTATTTTCCATGCCATATGAACTTGAAATGAGCTGAATTTTTGCATGTTGATACATCTGGATGTTAAGTTTACTTGTGAATTTTTGTGGATTTTTTGAGTGCATTTCCAATTTGTTTGAGAATTTCCTTTCTGTTTGACCAATTGTGGACCTTTTGTGAGTCATGTTCTTAAATGTTTTGTGAAATTCTTGATATGTATTGGATGTACTTGAAATTTTGTGGAGTGATTCTAGACATCTTAAAGTTTGTCATGGCTTTGGTTTGATTCATTTATCTTGTGCCAATTCTGTTTTGTGCTTGCTTGAAGTTTATGCATGATTTTAGGCCTTGTATGAGCTTGTTTTTGCCTTGCCTTGACTTAGGGATTTTATTTGACTTGCTTCCCATTGTCCAATTGACTTGAAATTTGGTATGATGATTATGTTATGAATTCTGTTTAGCCATGAATTTTCTTGAGATTTATTGAATTACTTTTGATTGAATGTGGATTGATTCATTCTGTTTGGTCCAATGAGCTTTGAAATTGCATGTTTTGCCTTAAATGCCTCATGAAATGAAATTGGTGAATGATATGAATGTGAGACCACTTGGATTTGTTTCTAAATTGATTGAACTTGATTTTTGATAATTTTCATGTTCTATTTTGTATTATTGGTACCCCTTTGACCCTAGGTTTTGGCCTAGGGGTTTGCTTCTCATGTTTGAATTGTATTTTCAGGACAAAAGGCATATAGCATGGAGGAATTAATTCAGTTGGCTTGAGTTGCTTGCTTGATTGATGTTGATTAACATAAAGTTTGTTTTGTAGGTGGTTTCTAAGTTATTTGTGATTGAGCATTGGCTTATGCTTTGCTTGATGCATTGCTTATGTAAAGTTAACTGTTGACCATTAGCCTGTCTGTTTGACTGTTTGAGTTGTGTACTGATCATGTTAGATTGATTTCAGGTACATTAGTTGCTATAGTTCATTGTGAACTTGCTTTTTCTGTTGCTTGGTTGCTTAACCAATTGAGGTATAGCATCACTAACTCCATGTAGTCTGGAAGACCTGGCCTGTTACTTGGCCAGACACCTGTCTGAAGTCCTCCTTAAGAGGCAATGCTTGTGATTGTTTATTTTTGTCCCCAAGCAGGAAAAGAACTTTGATAAGGCAATTGGCAGAACACAAGAGATGTGCAATCCATCTCCTGCTATTCTTGTTGAGTCATCCCTCTGCTCACACAACTGGTGTTGATGCATTGTGGATATTAACCTAAGATCCTTGTACAATTGTACAGTTGAGTCAGAGTCATAAGTGTAGAAGGGTTCCCACTTTCTGAACCCACACTTCTTTGTCTGAAGCTCTCCCTGGCCAGGGATAAGAGCTGTGAAGTATCATCTTCACTCACCTTTCATCCGCTTCACCCTGACTCTCAATGTCAGGGTTAAGAGCTAACATTACCCTGATACAGTTGACTTGCTTTGGCAGTCTAACCCTTGTTTGAGCCCACTTTGTTTGGATATAGTGTGTGCTAATTGTGAATGTTTTCTTTGTTTTGATTGTGCTTGCATGCTTTGCTTTGCCTGTTTAGGATTAGCTTGCTGTTGTGCAAGTAGATAGAAAACTCAACCTAGGACCATTGTGGAATACATGATAACTATTAGGCTCGAGTCAGTCTCCCTTCTAGTTGGTCATTTCCCAGTCTCTGGTTAGGAGAAAGTTTCTCCCCTGTTCAGGGGAACTACGTTGCCCTGATCCTCATACCAGATGAGGTACGTAGGCAGGAGGTCGTGCGAGATCTCTCCGGGCACCCTTTGTTTTCTTTTTGTGTGTGTTTGCTTGACAGTTGCTAGGCTCGAGTTCCCGACTCCTTAGTAACTTGTTGCTTATTTGTTCTTGCGTGTGTAGGAGATGGATGTAAGCCCAGTGATTGGCATTCCGTATCCTCTTGTTGTGTGCTTGTAGTCCGGTATAAGTCCATCAAGTGGCATCTGGTTTCCAGTGTGGGTTTGTTTGGTTCGGAAGCAGATGTAAGTCCAGCGATTGTCATTCGGATTCCATGTTTGCCTGTTTGTGTATTTGTTTTGATGTCTCAGCGTCTGTGCGTGTGTTTTGTTTCGGCGTGCGTGAGCCGAACTACGGTAGCTCTGATTCTCGTTCCAGACGAGATACGTAGGCATAGGATGCGATGTCCTAGTGAGCCCTCTTCCCCCTTCCTCCACCTGTGTTGTCTTCAGTGTGTGTGTGTGTGATGTTTGTTTTAGCAACCTTTTCTTTCTTTTAGAGCGTGGATCCCGTCGAGTACGACGGATGCGTAGGGGTGTTAATGCCTTCCCTTCGCATAACCGACTCCCGATCCCTTTCTCTTTGGTCGCGAGACCATGTCTTTCCCAGGTTTATTCTGAGCGTTTCCTTTCCCTCTTTTGGGATAAATAATGCACGGTGGCGGCTCTGTGTTGTTTTGTTTTAGCCCGCCGGTTGTTTTTCGCGGATGCGACACAATACATTTTATTTCACTTTTATTTTTCTGATTTACTTTGTGGACTGGGTCGTGTGCAACTTGTTTTCCCCACTCCCCTTTATTTTGGTCCATTTTCGTTACAACTGGTTGCTTCTTCTTAAATTTGCTAGCATGCACCCCCTGTTTCTTTTTATTTATAATTATTTCTCTTCTTTTTTAACTTATATTTAAATACTTCCTTTTATCCAAAAATCCTTTAAAAAATTCATGAATGACATTTTGCATATTATTCAATTTTTCATATTTTTTAATTTCATTTTTGATTTAGTTTAATATCTATTTTGATTTTTTAAATTAAATGTGTTTAATTGACCTATTTTTAAATGTTAGGGTTTAATTCTTGATTTTTCCTTTTTTATTTTGTTCCAAATTTTTGTACACATGTAGAGACATGTATATAGGTCCTTTGAGCACTCATTTTATGTTTTGGTTATCAATTTTGCATCATATTTGAACCTATTTTTGAAGATTGCTTGGTATGATCAAGTATTTGTGCATTGCTTAAATGATTGAATTGTTTGAACATCTTTTGCACTTTTTCTTAAGCACATTTTTAGTATCCTTTGATATTTTGACTTCATATTTCTATATTTAATTTTTCATATTTTTTCCGTGCTTCTAAATATTTTTCTTGTATTATTCAAAGTATGCTTATTCCTTGTGCCACATTTGCACCTAGTTATTTATCTTGGTGTGCACTTGTGCAACCATTTGGGATCCCTTTACCATTCTTTCTTAACCTCCTCCTCATCATTTAAGAGTCCTAAATTCACTCATGTGGACCATTTTAGTTATCTCCAATTGATGCTTCTATGCTTGTTTGTTTAGTGTGCAATTTGCTTGCTTGTGAGACCATAGTTTGGATTTGGTCTTGTGCATTCCAACTTGGGTACTATGGGTCCAAATGAATTTTATTCCTCTTGTTTATGTTTCTGATTTTCTTGGTCTTGGTATCCTTATACCTTTCTCTTATGATTCTTTGAATGGTATTCCATTGCCACTTTATCATGATGACACATTAAGAGCTACATTCTTCTCTTTCTTGACCTAGTTTCGAGTTTGATGGATGGTGAAGCTCTTAGGAGTTTGGGATCAATCCTTTTATTTTAATATTATTCTTATTTTATTTCTTTATGTTTCCAATCCATTTTACCTTTCTTTTACTTTGGTTGGGAAAAGGACTCCATGCTTGGATGATGTCCATCTTTTGACTTGTTAGTTATGCTTGAACTTTGAGTTTGTAGTTTTGTTGATACCTCTTGAAGTTTAGAAGTTTTATTTGATGCTTGGAAGAGGATTTTATTATTATCTCATGACCCATAAGCATCCCTTTCTTTAATCTTTATCATCCTATGGATTTTTGATAAAGGATTCCTTATCTAGGATGATATCTTCTTTTGTTTATCAAAATATTTAACTTTGATGTGTGTGTGATTTGGTGACTTACTTTGTTACTCTTGAACCTCATCTTGAGTTAACGTATTGTACAAGTCATAACACTCCTTTATGTTATGTGTATACCTTGATTGCTTGATTACTTGTTGCTTAGGCTTCTTTGGATTTATGTGATTGGTTACCTATCTTTTCGCCTATCTTGAAGCATAGCTTATGTGATTCATCCATGACTCTTTAATTGACTTGTATGTGAAGTTCAATTTGCCATATACTTCTGATTTGTTTGGTTTGATACCATTTTTCTGGATTCTATTGCATCTCTACTTGATAGGAGTCCATTAGCCTTAGAAGCATGGCTAGGGTTTGAATTTGATTATTACCTATGTCAACCCTTGAGAATGCTTTGATATGATGCCTTTGTGATATTTTGGTTTTCCTTATTAATTCCATGTTTTTGATCTCATTCATCTACCATATCATTGGATATGTCTAAACTGTCCACACTTGTGTTCATTTCACTTTACAAATTTACATGTTGATCATATGCTTTGATGCTTAATTTGGGTGTGGTGTTGTTGCTCATTTTGATTTGATAACTTGTTATTTGCTTTCATTCTTCTTCCATGACTTGCTATGGATCACTTTATTTATATTTCATCTATCCTGTCATGACTTGATATGTTTTGTTTAGTTTCCATCTTTTTCCCATGACATGATATGGATTATTCTGTCTACCTTCTATATGTTCTTCCATGACTTGATATGGATTACTTTGTTATCTCTTATCTATTCTTCCATGACTTGATATGGACTGCTTTGCCTTTATATTATCATTTCTTTACCTATGACATTATATGGATGGCTAATTACTTTTCTCTTATCATGACCTGATATGTCTTACTTTGTGAATTTGTTCCTACTTTCACCATGACTTGATATGGATTTGTCTTCTTCTTTAGCTCTTTTACTTGTGTGGATAGCATATTCCCCATAGAATTTGTTCCTACCTAATGTTGTCATGCTTGGTTAACAAACCTAAGGTTTCCTTTAGTCCAATCTTATGGTGGAAGGGTTATAATTGCTTTCTAATTAGTGAAAGTCACACATGATGTCTCTAGAGTTTAAACAAGACTCCTACAACCACATATCCTATTTAGGAATATTGTCACCAATAACGGGCTAGCCATTATATGATAATACTTATAAAAAATATACTCTAGGTGAGATCTTCGTGCTAACCAAGAGAGATGTACGTCTCGAAGGTCAATATTATGCAACCTTTAAACATAATAACAAATATACAATTCTAAACAAGGTTCTTATACTCACTGACCCTATTGGGAATATTTCCATAATAACGGGATAACCATTAAACAACAATACCCTCAAGAGGATCTACTCCATGTCAGGTTTTCATGCCGACCAAGCGAGATGTGCATCCCAAAGGCCAACACTACACAACCTCAATCTAAATTTTAATTTATTTAGACTCAGGTATAAAGTCACACTCCAAAGCATGTGTAATGTGAAGTCAAATAAAACCCCCAAGATAAATACATTCAAATCATATAATAAATAAATAAAAATATAAATAACTAGTGAGTTAAAGAAACCAAACAAGAATAAAATACTAAAGCAAACATAAGAACACAAATATAGGAGGAGAAATAAGGATAAATGAGAATCATACTTTTGCAAAATTAATTATGCTAGGTTTGACTCTCTAAAGGTCTCAAGTGAAATCGTCAGTTATTGCGGCCTAAAATATTCGAGACGTGCTCGAAAAAAAATGAAGTCACCATCAAAGTTTATTTGAAAAGGAAAAACACTGGTAAAACCCTTAAAGAACAAAAAGATGGTCGTCACAATCAAATTTAGGTTCGAGAATCAATTATGCGTAGAGAATGTATTAACACCCTATGACATTTGTTTAATAAAATAGTTACCTTTAGTTAATTTTGCGAAAAAAATATTCTTAACATTATTAAATCTATTTTCTCCTAATCGTTTAACACAAAATAAATCATATTTACAAACAAAGGGGGAAACTGTTTTTTATTTATTAATGTGCCTAACAAGATTTGATTCTTGCTCTTACTATCTCCCGATGCGATGGAGAATTCCAAACTATTTAGTTCTTGTGTAGAAAAATATTGTGTGTTGGTTGATTGTAGAGAAAAAATGTTTGATCGCACTAAGGTGGAAAGAAAGTCATTTAATCGGTAGTGATTGATTTTTTAGGAAGAAGACAAGTGTTACAATGGGCAAGGAGTACGACTTGTGTTCGAACACTTGAGAAAAACGAATGCACGTCCCCAATTAATAGTTTTTAATCAAATTTTTATTTATAAAAAGAAAATTTTAAATCAATTGAGTTACATTCTCTTAAAGGAGGACACACATTTGAATAAACATGTTGTACAACTTATGTCCGAATACTCGAAGATAAAAGGGATGCACATCTAATTAACCCTTTTTAATCATGTAAAATAATGGACTTGAAAATAAAGTTATTAAATTTTTTTTGACAAAAAGGATGTATACTTCAATAATTCAATTTTAATTTATAAAAAAGATGATATTAAAAATAATTAAGTTGTAGGAAATTCGACAATTAAAATAAAAATAGATGTATGATAATTTTAAAATTGTATATAGCTTTTTAAAGAATTTATTTAGAAAAGATAAATAGATTTCTTTATAAACTTGCCTTTCATTAGTATTATAAAAAACTGGATTTAAAAGAATTTAAAAGATAATGTAAATTGTTAAAGCTAGAACCCACGTGTGATTTTGTTTTTATAATTTCTAACAGAAAAAACACAAAATAGTTTGATGACTATTTCTCATAACATAAAATAGCTATTAATGGATGAAATTATTGAGCTTGGTGAGATGCGATTAGAACCGTTTCGTCTCATCAACAACACTCAAGAAGCCATGGATGCTGAAAGAAAGAGGAAAATCGCAAAGTGTGGAGTCATGCCTCAACCCTAGTGATTCGGTTGATCGAAGATGACGCAAACAATGGAAATTGTGAGTTATTCTTCATCTATTTTAATGCTGATTAAGAAATAAAAGATAGAGTTCTTAGATGATGAGATTCCTCACATCCTCACATGCCTCAACCCTAGTTTTTTATTTGAACATTTCTTCACTCGTCTTAATGACTTTTTGTTGGCTTTCTTGTAGTAAGCTTATTTACTTTTCAATGCTTACATTGATAATACAGTATATCAATGAATGCCATATGGAGTACTAATTAAGAAGAAAATATTTGGGAATATTACATCCTTATTCTTTACGTTACATTCAATGAAACCGTTTCGTTTAGGACTATCTTTTATCTTTTCTTCTATGTTTTTCAGTGAATGTATTTTTTTTGTTCTATTGTTGACTTGTTAATTAAAATGACTAAAGTACATATCTTTATTTAAAAATGGAAGATTCCATTATTTTTGATAGCATCATGGCCGGCTAAATACAAGTTGAATTTTGTTGTAAAACAATTTTTTTCTTCTGTATTTTTCTATTCGAGTCTATTTAAGTGTGTATAATGTTGATTGGGTAATAGTTCGATTCCAAAATATTCATTGTTTTACTTTGTATTTAGTTTTGTATTTTGTTTCCTAAATAAGTAAATATTTTCCCGATTCCGTTTTGCTATTGTATTATGCGATGATAATTGTTTTGAATTCGGTTTGGTTAAATTATGCATCTATTGACTTGTAAATTTGGATTGCGTATTCGTTTGCGTGACTGTTTCAATTACAGCTTTGTAGACTTGTAAATTAATGTTGGTGTTTACCACTGTTGTACGTTCGTTCTTGAACGATATTTATCCTAGCTTAAGTTTGGTAAACAAATGGTTTTGTTTTTTTTCATGGCATAATATATGTATCAGTATAATATGTATGTTGCTGTTCTGGTTTAATAAGGCACAATATATGTTGCTGTTCTGGTAATACATTGTATATATGGTATAGTATATATGCTGTTGTTCCTGCATCAGAATGGACTCGTAAAATCTTGTAAATAATACCCCTGTTGCTGTTCTGGTTTAATTTCTGTTTGCATTGCTAAATCATATTCAATCTGTGATTTCGACATTGATAATGTGCCGATATACTGCTGATTATGTGTGTGTCTTTTACGATGTTTCACTTCCGATTTAATCATGTAGTTGCTGCGATTATGCATCTATTGACTTGTAAATTTGGATTGCGTATTCGTTTGCGTGACTGTTTCAATTACAGCTTTGTAGACTTGTAAATTAATGTTGGTGTTTACCACTGTTGTACGTTCGTTCTTGAACGTTATTTATCCTAGCTTAAGTTTGGTAAACAAATGGTTTTTTTTTTTTCATGGCATAATATATGTATCAGTATAATATGTATGTTGCTGTTCTGGTTTAATAAGGCACAATATATGTTGCTGTTCTGGTAATACATTGTAAATATGGTATAGTATATATGCTGTTGTTCCTGCATCAGAATGGACTCGTAAAATCTTGTAAATAATACCCCTGTTGCTGTTCTGGTTTAATTTCTGTTTGCATTGCTAAATCATATTCAATCCGTGATTTCGACATTGATAATGTGCCGATATACTGCTGATTATGTGGGTGTCTTATACGATGTTTCACTTCCGATTTAATCATGTAGTTGCTGCGATTATTTTTCATTAAGTTGTTGCAAATCATGTCAGAGTCTTTGCAGGCAGGTACCACAACCTTGCTATGCACGTGTCATGAATAGATTAAAATCAGTCTTGAGGTCCTTATGAGGTAATGTTCTTCTGTTTGCCTCTTTTCATTTTGTTTTTACTATATATATACACAAGGTGATTGTTTTGTTATAAATACTGCACAAATATTGTGGCGAAATGCTACTTTCCGAATACAGTGAGTGGTTGAGTTCTGCAATTTATTTTGAGTTAATATGTACAATTTTTATAAAAATGTGAAGCCTTTTTTTGATTTGAACATTTTCTCACTCGTCTTAATGACTTTTTGTTGGCTTTCTTGTAGTGAGCTTATTTACTTTTCAATGCTTACATTGATAATGTTTTGTGGATTTTGTAGGAGGAAAACTTGGAAGAGGTCATTGCACTTACTGTGATATAACTGTTAAATTGTTTGTCTCACATATATCTTTCAGATGCAAAGGATAATACTGACATTATGAATTTTGTTACAGGCCCCGCCCAGGAGCAAGCGTATGTGACATTTTCATTGTATTAGATTGTGTTGATCCTACTATTGCTAGCAATTTAAGACATCCCATGATGTACCATTTTGCAGGGGGTTCCATGAGATATAGAAAGTGATGCAGGTCACCTTTGATTTGGAAGCATAATCCAGTCTGCATCCCAGCTCTTTCTCGTATTAAGTTTCATGCACTTCATTAGATTAAATCACATACGTTTGTGATTCTGGTAGATGGAAAGTGTTGTCATTTTTTAAAATTATTTAGGTCGAATGCCAGTAATTTCCAATGCAATTTGTTTTTAATTCAAGTCATGATGGTAACGTTTATCGTAGGAAACAGATTCTATGCATTTGAAGATGTTGTTTTTTCTATTAACAAATGTTAATATGTTAGTTTTATTATGGTGTGGGTAGGACTAGAACCATCAACCTCAACTCTCTCACTCCATCCTCAAACCACCAAACCAAGTTTATATCTCTCTATATAATGATATGGTCTAGTTTTGTCTTAGCATTTAGGAGCTTTAATCTACATTCTAATGTACATAATTTATGGAGATATATTATTATATTTCTATATTGGCGGAGCTGTAGAGGTAGTAACTGCACAAACTCTCGGTACTTAAATGAGTTATTGATAATTTCATACTGGACCGTATGAATTTATTGAGGAACTTCACAGTTACTGAATATGATTCCATTTTGTATGACTTCCAAAATCATATTTTCTAATTTGTACAAATTTGCTTTAGTGGTTTTTCTTCAATGAAGTTACAACATAGCTACAGTTCATTTAAAATTAGCCATCTTCTTCTTGTGTCGTCTATAAGAAAAATTGCACGGTTGACTTAATATATCCTTGTTATGGTTTTATGGACAATCTTTCTCGATTATTATTATTTGATTGTGCAATTGTGAAGTTGTTATGATCTGCTTGTGATTAGTATGTTCTTTTATTTACCAAAATTATTTGAATTCATAACTAACTTGATCGTCGGAGTTTTTGCAGGTACCACACCTTTGGTGTGTCATGCTATGCTCATGAGTATGATGAAACAGAAAGGAAATGCAACATCTTAAAAACATGGTAGGAAGTTTACCTTTGATTTGAGCTGCTGGCCATGCTTAACAGTCCGGTCTTCAACCGAGCTGAGTGAATGAGATTCATTGACATGGGGGGCCTTCTGAAACTTGATTTTACTTATAAATGTCATGTTTTTATTGGTAATGTATCTTATGTTTCATGTTTCATGATAAGATTTCATTCACGAATCGGAAAATAGTTCTTTTGATTTAGGATTTGAATCTCAATTTGATAATCATGCCAACAATTGAATGGAATACATAACAATGGAATTCACAACTAATTAATGTGTATTTAAATCTAAATAAGGGGTGATAACCTTTTTTTCTGCATAGGGGGGATGGGGAATACATGTCTTTTCTCTTTTTTATTTGCAAAACAAATTACCAAATGTCGATTTTCTTTATTCACAATGGCAGATGTAATTTTCAACAAGGAAGAAGATGTCATTTCTCCGGAAAATGATGTCATTGATGGTCCGCTGTGTTTCTATGATGTGCTTGCTGATTACTTTGTACATGTGCCTGAAAGTGGGAAGCCCGTCCTTGACTTGATTGTCCAACTTTGGAGCCAGTCATTTGCTTCACATATTTTTAGCCTCTTGTTTCACAAATGGGTATGTAAGCTTGTCTCTGCCATATTGTCTTTTGCTCTCTTGAGGGAAGTTTTACTTAGCTTGATAGTATTAGTATGGTCATCCATTACTGGTTTTGAATTTGAACATTTACAATTCTAAAAAAAAGTGAGTCGTCTTAATGGCATGGTTACATTCTGACAAATATGAACATCCTCAAATTGACTAATGATATTCTGAGGCATACCTGATTATGGCTATATATTCCTTTTTCTCTTAGCTGGTTATAGAGTGGGTGGCAATTCCCCATTTCACTTGACTAACAATATGTATAACCTTTTTCTCTTAGTTGGTTATAGAGTGGGTGGCAATTCCCGATTTCACTTGACTACCATTTCTTCTTGTTCATTCAAATTTTGAAATGCTTATGAGTATTTAGAACCTTCATCAACGGTTTCTAAAATTCATTCTTTTCCTGATATTGGTACAAAATTTCTGTCTACTAGTAGTATAGCACCTATTTTGTCAAATGCTTGAAATAGGTTTCAGATTTAATCCTTGGGAACCAGTGCATACTATTGTAAATATGTAGTATGTAAGATAAGTGACATATATAGTATAATTATTTCATTTTGATAATGTGAGTGGTATATATGATACTATTATGTATAAATGAAATGAGTGCTGATATATATATATATATATATATATATATATATATATATATATATATATATATATATATATATATATATATATATATATATATATATATATATATATATATATATATATTAGTTAATCATGGACTAATGCATATTACTAGTATGTTTGGTTTGGCTTTTGGAACAGCTAGAATCAATTCTAGAGGTGTAGAATTGATTATGGAGTGATTTTGAGGTGTTTGGTTCTAAAGTAGAATTGATTTTACCTCCAGAATTGATTCTACTTGAAGCTAGAATTTGTAGCTTCTGAGTTTAAACACGATTTTTACACTGAAATTTGTTGTTCAACTCACTTTTACATAAACGTATCCAAACATAAATCAAATTATGTTAAACTTCTATTAAAATCAATTATACTAAACTCATTTCTGTCAAAATAAATTTTGTCCACCGTCAATACAAACACACACTTAAAATTGGTTATGAGAATTGTGTTTTTACTTTTTACATAGCACTGGTTTGAGATTAGATGTTTTTTTTTTGCTTGGGTATATTTCATTTCTGTTATTTCCCTTCTGTTGTAAGGAGTCAATCTCCATATTTCCTAAAGAAATCTTAGTTCCTATTTTCTAATTGACATTCAAGAATCACTGTTTGAGCTCTTTTATTTAGTCCTAATTGGGGTAATATTGTAAAACATATTTCTAGCTGTTTAGTTGTATATAACTTTTTAATACCTTAATGCAGATGTTTGAAGTTCATCTTGATAATCCAGAAGTGCTCCTACGGTATTCATCTGCCCTGGTTCAAGGTGCCACAAATGTTTTCTGGTATGAATACAGGCTGTTATAAAGTAAAATGTTAATTAATTGGATATAACTTGCAAAAAGACCAGGCAGATTTGGATTGGCTGGCATTTATAAGTTAAAATTATATTCACTTTGAAAAACCATGCTCTGAAAAGATATGAACTTCATTTCATGCTCCACTCCACTCCTAAATGGAAATAAGAAGAATATGTGTGAACTCTCTTTATCATCTTTCTTTTAAAAACAATATTTGCTTGCATTACATGATTTTATCAATAGTCTTTCTATGCCAAATCAATAGCAATCCGTTTGACCTTATCCTAATCCATTAAAAACAAAACAGAAAGTAATTGAAAATTTGGAAAATGTTAGTAAGAGTGTCTTCATGGGCTAAAACCTCTACTATGATAGAGTTGATATTGTACCATATTTGGAAAATCAATTTGAGAATTGCAATAGTCATTTTTGGTGCCATGTACAGGATTGACATTCAGACAAATACAAAGCGTTTCCGGTCTATATTCCGTGTAAGGGTTCTAGTTGGATCCTATATTTATTTTAACTATTATGTATCATCTGAATAATATTATAATCATTGTTTCTTTTCCCAATTCTTTTGCATATTCCTTGTGTTTCCCTCAAATTCAGTACCTCTTGGATGATGATGCATTACACCACAGTAGATTGAATAAAATTCCTCTCCAGGTATACCATATCAGTTTTAGTTTTTGGCATTTTATAAATGCTGCCTACAATTTTTTATAGGACCTTTAGCTAGTCTACTTTTGTTGCTGGCAATGGCATTCTGAAATTTTTTACTTTTCATTGAACTATCAGGCTCAGCGAGATATGTATCTTTTGCTCTCAAGGTTCATTCTATTTTACAATTCAGGTAGCCATTCAGAGAAGTTATTAGCCTATAAATAATAATGCAATAGTCTCTAAATCTAATATTGCCCTCTTTGCAGCTGGCAAAATCGATAGCTTCTTGAAACAATGTCCTGTTTTTCAAACTGCCTTCTTAGTTGGCAGTCCGGCAGATATATTTGTGAATGAACTCACGGATCAGGTACATCTGAATCACCTTTTTTCACAATTGAAAACCATATCCTCTGTTTCATATAAAGAAATTATGTTACCTACACTTAATTGTTGCTGTTGATTTTTTTAACAGCTTCAAAAGCTTAAGGTGGAACCTGTACTGCTGCATTATCTTTCATAAATCAAGGTCCTTCAGGGTACTAAACCAACCATTCAGGTTCAATAGTTGGACATGGAATATTCTTCTCTCAACCTGACTCAGCTAAGTCATTCTTTTGTTTATGTTAATGGCACAGGTATGGAATTGAGAATGACGACAAGTACGAGATTGAAAACATGTTTGTATAGTTTTACTTCTCCTGGTGGTCCAATGTACCCGACCAGAGCTGTTCGTCATGCTGCATGGGAAGCACTAGATTTTCTTTTTCCGGTTAGTCTTATTATTAATAATTAAAGCACTAGAGTTTCTTTTTCCGTTAGTATTATTATTACTTAATAATTAGTATTCAAACCAAATTATAACAAATTGCAAGAGCTTTGTCCTCGCCGGCCCAAAATGCCTTTTTTCA
This sequence comes from Lathyrus oleraceus, assembly GCF_024323335.1. Lineage (NCBI taxonomy): Eukaryota > Viridiplantae > Streptophyta > Magnoliopsida > Fabales > Fabaceae > Lathyrus > Lathyrus oleraceus. The sequence goes on from NC_066585.1 coordinate 486,573,502, forward strand.
CTTTAAATATTTTTAGGTCCCATCATTGTTAAATACTTGACTTTTATTAAAACCTTTTTAAGTTTTATAGGTGGGATTATATGACTATTAAACTGTTTAAATTTCCAATAGATGAAGGGAAACATTAATGGCTTTTTAAAATGATTTCATAGAATCTGCACACAGATGATGTGTTTTTCCCTTTTAGCTTTTTCAACTTATTTCTGAAAGGGTGGATTGTTTGTGTATATGCCGTATAGTTCATAGTTAAGATATCAATATAGCATATTGATAAATAAGTGTAATATCTTAACTCATAAGCACGAGCTTCATGCACGCACCAAGTACTAGTCCGATAAATAAATATTAATGTTGATTTTCTGCTATGATGCAGGTTGGGCAATACCCTCGGCATCTCATAAGTCTGTTCTTCAGGTTGCTCTATCCATGGTATTGGCCATCCTCTTGTTGGAACTTTGTGGTTTCGTGCATTCATGCTATCTTTTACTCCTTACTGAGGTTGATATTTTCTACGTGGGAAAAAATTGCCAAACCAAAAACACAGTAAATGTCCATATGTCCTGAAGATATTGGAGTTCATGCATAGAACCCGGGTCATCTCTTGCCAACCAGCACGAATGCCTTCTCTGATATTTCTTTTTTCCACTCAATGTGATGTACATATCATTTTTTGAATTAATATGTACAATTTTTATCAGAGAAGGCATATTATTCAGGTTCATTCGTTCATATCATTTTTTGAATTAATATGTACAATTTCTATAAAAATGTGAAGCCTTTTTTTGATTTGAACATTTTCTCACTCGTCTTAATGACTTTTTGTTGGCTTTCTTGTAGTGAGCTTATTTACTTTTCAATGCTTACATTGATAATGTTTTGTGGATTTTGTAGGAGGAAAACTTGGAAGAGGTCATTGCACTTACTGTGATATAACTGTTAAATTGTTTGTCTCACACATATCTTTCAGATGCAAAGGATAATACTGACATTATGAATTTTGTTACAGGCCCCGCCCAGGGAGCAAGCGTATGTGACATTTTCATTGTATTAGATTGTGTTGATCCTACTATTGCTAGCAATTTAAGGCATCCCATGATGTACCATTTTGCAGGGGGTTCCATGAGATATAGAAAGTGATGCAGGTCACCTTTGATTTGGAAGCATAATCCAGTCTGCATCCCAGCTCTTTCTCGTATTAAGTTTCATGCACTTCATTAGATTAAATCACATACGTTTGTGATTCTGGTAGATGGAAAGTGTTGTCATTTTTTAAAATTATTTAGGTCGAATGCCAGTAATTTCCAATGCAATTTGTTTTTAATTCAAGTCATGATGGTAACGTTTATCGTAGGAAACAGATTCTATGCATTTGAAGATGTTGTTTTTTCTATTAACAAATGTTAATATGTTAGTTTTATTATGGTGTGGGTAGGACTAGAACCATCAACCTCAACTCTCTCACTCCATCCTCAAACCACCAAACCAAGTTTATATCTCTCTATATAATGATATGGTCTAGTTTTGTCTTAGCATTTAGGAGCTTTAATCTACATTCTAATGTACATAATTTATGGAGATATATTATTATATTTCTATATTGGCGGAGCTGTAGAGGTAGTAACTGCACAAACTCTCGGTACTTAAATGAGTTATTGATAATTTCATACTGGACCGTATGAATTTATTGAGGAACTTCACAGTTACTGAATATGATTCCATTTTGTATGACTTCCAAAATCATATTTTCTAATTTGTACAAATTTGCTTTAGTGGTTTTTCTTCAATGAAGTTACAACATAGCTACAGTTCATTTAAAATTAGCCATCTTCTTCTTGTGTCGTCTATAAGAAAAATTGCACGGTTGACTTAATATATCCTTGTTATGGTTTTATGGACAATCTTTCTCGATTATTATTATTTGATTGTGCAATTGTGAAGTTGTTATGATCTGCTTGTGATTAGTATGTTCTTTTATTTACCAAAATTATTTGAATTCATAACTAACTTGATCGTCGGAGTTTTTGCAGGTACCACACCTTTGGTGTGTCATGCTATGCTCATGAGTATGATGAAACAGAAAGGAAATGCAACATCTTAAAAACATGGTAGGAAGTTTACCTTTGATTTGAGCTGCTGGCCATGCTTAACAGTCCGGTCTTCAACCGAGCTGAGTGAATGAGATTCATTGACATGGGGGGCCTTCTGAAACTTGATTTTACTTATAAATGTCATGTTTTTATTGGTAATGTATCTTATGTTTCATGTTTCATGATAAGATTTCATTCACGAATCGGAAAATAGTTCTTTTGATTTAGGATTTGAATCTCAATTTGATAATCATGCCAACAATTGAATGGAATACATAACAATGGAATTCACAACTAATTAATGTGTATTTAAATCTAAATAAGGGGTGATAACCTTTTTTTCTGCATAGGGGGGATGGGGAATACATGTCTTTTCTCTTTTTTATTTGCAAAACAAATTACCAAATGTCGATTTTCTTTATTCACAATGGCAGATGTAATTTTCAACAAGGAAGAAGATGTCATTTCTCCGGAAAATGATGTCATTGATGGTCCGCTGTGTTTCTATGATGTGCTTGCTGATTACTTTGTACATGTGCCTGAAAGTGGGAAGCCCGTCCTTGACTTGATTGTCCAACTTTGGAGCCAGTCATTTGCTTCACATATTTTTAGCCTCTTGTTTCACAAATGGGTATGTAAGCTTGTCTCTGCCATATTGTCTTTTGCTCTCTTGAGGGAAGTTTTACTTAGCTTGATAGTATTAGTATGGTCATCCATTACTGGTTTTGAATTTGAACATTTACAATTCTAAAAAAAAGTGAGTCGTCTTAATGGCATGGTTACATTCTGACAAATATGAACATCCTCAAATTGACTAATGATATTCTGAGGCATACCTGATTATGGCTATATATTCCTTTTTCTCTTAGCTGGTTATAGAGTGGGTGGCAATTCCCCATTTCACTTGACTAACAATATGTATAACCTTTTTCTCTTAGTTGGTTATAGAGTGGGTGGCAATTCCCGATTTCACTTGACTACCATTTCTTCTTGTTCATTCAAATTTTGAAATGCTTATGAGTATTTAGAACCTTCATCAACGGTTTCTAAAATTCATTCTTTTCCTGATATTGGTACAAAATTTCTGTCTACTAGTAGTATAGCACCTATTTTGTCAAATGCTTGAAATAGGTTTCAGATTTAATCCTTGGGAACCAGTGCATACTATTGTAAATATGTAGTATGTAAGATAAGTGACATATATAGTATAATTATTTCATTTTGATAATGTGAGTGGTATATATGATACTATTATGTATAAATGAAATGAGTGCTGATATATATATATATATATATATATATATATATATATATATATTAGTTAATCATGGACTAATGCATATTACTAGTATGTTTGGTTTGGCTTTTGGAACAGCTAGAATCAATTCTAGAGGTGTAGAATTGATTATGGAGTGATTTTGAGGTGTTTGGTTCTAAAGTAGAATTGATTTTACCTCCAGAATTGATTCTACTTGAAGCTAGAATTTGTAGCTTCTGAGTTTAAACACGATTTTTACACTGAAATTTGTTGTTCAACTCACTTTTACATAAACGTATCCAAACATAAATCAAATTATGTTAAACTTCTATTAAAATCAATTATACTAAACTCATTTCTGTCAAAATAAATTTTGTCCACCGTCAATACAAACACACACTTAAAATTGGTTATGAGAATTGTGTTTTTACTTTTTACATAGCACTGGTTTGAGATTAGATGTTTTTTTTTTGCTTGGGTATATTTCATTTCTGTTATTTCCCTTCTGTTGTAAGGAGTCAATCTCCATATTTCCTAAAGAAATCTTAGTTCCTATTTTCTAATTGACATTCAAGAATCACTGTTTGAGCTCTTTTATTTAGTCCTAATTGGGGTAATATTGTAAAACATATTTCTAGCTGTTTAGTTGTATATAACTTTTTAATACCTTAATGCAGATGTTTGAAGTTCATCTTGATAATCCAGAAGTGCTCCTACGGTATTCATCTGCCCTGGTTCAAGGTGCCACAAATGTTTTCTGGTATGAATACAGGCTGTTATAAAGTAAAATGTTAATTAATTGGATATAACTTGCAAAAAGACCAGGCAGATTTGGATTGGCTGGCATTTATAAGTTAAAATTATATTCACTTTGAAAAACCATGCTCTGAAAAGATATGAACTTCATTTCATGCTCCACTCCACTCCTAAATGGAAATAAGAAGAATATGTGTGAACTCTCTTTATCATCTTTCTTTTAAAAACAATATTTGCTTGCATTACATGATTTTATCAATAGTCTTTCTATGCCAAATCAATAGCAATCCGTTTGACCTTATCCTAATCCATTAAAAACAAAACAGAAAGTAATTGAAAATTTGGAAAATGTTAGTAAGAGTGTCTTCATGGGCTAAAACCTCTACTATGATAGAGTTGATATTGTACCATATTTGGAAAATCAATTTGAGAATTGCAATAGTCATTTTTGGTGCCATGTACAGGATTGACATTCAGACAAATACAAAGCGTTTCCGGTCTATATTCCGTGTAAGGGTTCTAGTTGGATCCTATATTTATTTTAACTATTATGTATCATCTGAATAATATTATAATCATTGTTTCTTTTCCCAATTCTTTTGCATATTCCTTGTGTTTCCCTCAAATTCAGTACCTCTTGGATGATGATGCATTACACCACAGTAGATTGAATAAAATTCCTCTCCAGGTATACCATATCAGTTTTAGTTTTTGGCATTTTATAAATGCTGCCTACAATTTTTTATAGGACCTTTAGCTAGTCTACTTTTGTTGCTGGCAATGGCATTCTGAAATTTTTTACTTTTCATTGAACTATCAGGCTCAGCGAGATATGTATCTTTTGCTCTCAAGGTTCATTCTATTTTACAATTCAGGTAGCCATTCAGAGAAGTTATTAGCCTATAAATAATAATGCAATAGTCTCTAAATCTAATATTGCCCTCTTTGCAGCTGGCAAAATCGATAGCTTCTTGAAACAATGTCCTGTTTTTCAAACTGCCTTCTTAGTTGGCAGTCCGGCAGATATATTTGTGAATGAACTCACGGATCAGGTACATCTGAATCACCTTTTTTCACAATTGAAAACCATATCCTCTGTTTCATATAAAGAAATTATGTTACCTACACTTAATTGTTGCTGTTGATTTTTTTAACAGCTTCAAAAGCTTAAGGTGGAACCTGTACTGCTGCATTATCTTTCATAAATCAAGGTCCTTCAGGGTACTAAACCAACCATTCAGGTTCAATAGTTGGACATGGAATATTCTTCTCTCAACCTGACTCAGCTAAGTCATTCTTTTGTTTATGTTAATGGCACAGGTATGGAATTGAGAATGACGACAAGTACGAGATTGAAAACATGTTTGTATAGTTTTACTTCTCCTGGTGGTCCAATGTACCCGACCAGAGCTGTTCGTCATGCTGCATGGGAAGCACTAGATTTTCTTTTTCCGGTTAGTCTTATTATTAATAATTAAAGCACTAGAGTTTCTTTTTCCGTTAGTATTATTATTACTTAATAATTAGTATTCAAACCAAATTATAACAAATTGCAAGAGCTTTGTCCTCGCCGGCCCAAAATGCCTTTTTTCACTTTAAATATTTTTAGGTCCCATCATTGTTAAATACTTGACTTTTATTAAAACCTTTTTAAGTTTTATAGGTGGGATTATATGACTATTAAACTGTTTAAATTTCCAATAGATGAAGGGAAACATTAATGGCTTTTTAAAATGATTTCATAGAATCTGCACACAGATGATGTGTTTTTCCCTTTTAGCTTTTTCAACTTATTTCTGAAAGGGTGGATTGTTTGTGTATATGCCGTATAGTTCATAGTTAAGATATCAATATAGCATATTGATAAATAAGTGTAATATCTTAACTCATAAGCACGAGCTTCATGCACGCACCAAGTACTAGTCCGATAAATAAATATTAATGTTGATTTTCTGCTATGATGCAGGTTGGGCAATACCCTCGGCATCTCATAAGTCTGTTCTTCAGGTTGCTCTATCCATGGTATTGGCCATCCTCTTGTTGGAACTTTGTGGTTTCGTGCATTCATGCTATCTTTTACTCCTTACTGAGGTTGATATTTTCTACGTGGGAAAAAATTGCCAAACCAAAAACACAGTAAATGTCCATATGTCCTGAAGATATTGGAGTTCATGCATAGAACCCGGGTCATCTCTTGCCAACCAGCACGAATGCCTTCTCTGATATTTCTTTTTTCCACTCAATGTGATGTACATATCATTTTTTGAATTAATATGTACAATTTTTATCAGAGAAGGCATATTATTCAGGTTCATTCGTTCATATCATTTTTTGAATTAATATGTACAATTTCTATAAAAATGTGAAGCCTTTTTTTGATTTGAACATTTTCTCACTCGTCTTAATGACTTTTTGTTGGCTTTCTTGTAGTGAGCTTATTTACTTTTCAATGCTTACATTGATAATGTTTTGTGGATTTTGTAGGAGGAAAACTTGGAAGAGGTCATTGCACTTACTGTGATATAACTGTTAAATTGTTTGTCTCACACATATCTTTCAGATGCAAAGGATAATACTGACATTATGAATTTTGTTACAGGCCCCGCCCAGGGAGCAAGCGTATGTGACATTTTCATTGTATTAGATTGTGTTGATCCTACTATTGCTAGCAATTTAAGGCATCCCATGATGTACCATTTTGCAGGGGGTTCCATGAGATATAGAAAGTGATGCAGGTCACCTTTGATTTGGAAGCATAATCCAGTCTGCATCCCAGCTCTTTCTCGTATTAAGTTTCATGCACTTCATTAGATTAAATCACATACGTTTGTGATTCTGGTAGATGGAAAGTGTTGTCATTTTTTAAAATTATTTAGGTCGAATGCCAGTAATTTCCAATGCAATTTGTTTTTAATTCAAGTCATGATGGTAACGTTTATCGTAGGAAACAGATTCTATGCATTTGAAGATGTTGTTTTTTCTATTAACAAATGTTAATATGTTAGTTTTATTATGGTGTGGGTAGGACTAGAACCATCAACCTCAACTCTCTCACTCCATCCTCAAACCACCAAACCAAGTTTATATCTCTCTATATAATGATATGGTCTAGTTTTGTCTTAGCATTTAGGAGCTTTAATCTACATTCTAATGTACATAATTTATGGAGATATATTATTATATTTCTATATTGGCGGAGCTGTAGAGGTAGTAACTGCACAAACTCTCGGTACTTAAATGAGTTATTGATAATTTCATACTGGACCGTATGAATTTATTGAGGAACTTCACAGTTACTGAATATGATTCCATTTTGTATGACTTCCAAAATCATATTTTCTAATTTGTACAAATTTGCTTTAGTGGTTTTTCTTCAATGAAGTTACAACATAGCTACAGTTCATTTAAAATTAGCCATCTTCTTCTTGTGTCGTCTATAAGAAAAATTGCACGGTTGACTTAATATATCCTTGTTATGGTTTTATGGACAATCTTTCTCGATTATTATTATTTGATTGTGCAATTGTGAAGTTGTTATGATCTGCTTGTGATTAGTATGTTCTTTTATTTACCAAAATTATTTGAATTCATAACTAACTTGATCGTCGGAGTTTTTGCAGGTACCACACCTTTGGTGTGTCATGCTATGCTCATGAGTATGATGAAACAGAAAGGAAATGCAACATCTTAAAAACATGGTAGGAAGTTTACCTTTGATTTGAGCTGCTGGCCATGCTTAACAGTCCGGTCTTCAACCGAGCTGAGTGAATGAGATTCATTGACATGGGGGGCCTTCTGAAACTTGATTTTACTTATAAATGTCATGTTTTTATTGGTAATGTATCTTATGTTTCATGTTTCATGATAAGATTTCATTCACGAATCGGAAAATAGTTCTTTTGATTTAGGATTTGAATCTCAATTTGATAATCATGCCAACAATTGAATGGAATACATAACAATGGAATTCACAACTAATTAATGTGTATTTAAATCTAAATAAGGGGTGATAACCTTTTTTTCTGCATAGGGGGGATGGGGAATACATGTCTTTTCTCTTTTTTATTTGCAAAACAAATTACCAAATGTCGATTTTCTTTATTCACAATGGCAGATGTAATTTTCAACAAGGAAGAAGATGTCATTTCTCCGGAAAATGATGTCATTGATGGTCCGCTGTGTTTCTATGATGTGCTTGCTGATTACTTTGTACATGTGCCTGAAAGTGGGAAGCCCGTCCTTGACTTGATTGTCCAACTTTGGAGCCAGTCATTTGCTTCACATATTTTTAGCCTCTTGTTTCACAAATGGGTATGTAAGCTTGTCTCTGCCATATTGTCTTTTGCTCTCTTGAGGGAAGTTTTACTTAGCTTGATAGTATTAGTATGGTCATCCATTACTGGTTTTGAATTTGAACATTTACAATTCTAAAAAAAAGTGAGTCGTCTTAATGGCATGGTTACATTCTGACAAATATGAACATCCTCAAATTGACTAATGATATTCTGAGGCATACCTGATTATGGCTATATATTCCTTTTTCTCTTAGCTGGTTATAGAGTGGGTGGCAATTCCCCATTTCACTTGACTAACAATATGTATAACCTTTTTCTCTTAGTTGGTTATAGAGTGGGTGGCAATTCCCGATTTCACTTGACTACCATTTCTTCTTGTTCATTCAAATTTTGAAATGCTTATGAGTATTTAGAACCTTCATCAACGGTTTCTAAAATTCATTCTTTTCCTGATATTGGTACAAAATTTCTGTCTACTAGTAGTATAGCACCTATTTTGTCAAATGCTTGAAATAGGTTTCAGATTTAATCCTTGGGAACCAGTGCATACTATTGTAAATATGTAGTATGTAAGATAAGTGACATATATAGTATAATTATTTCATTTTGATAATGTGAGTGGTATATATGATACTATTATGTATAAATGAAATGAGTGCTGATATATATATATATATATATATATATATATATATATATATATATATATATATATATATATATATATTAGTTAATCATGGACTAATGCATATTACTAGTATGTTTGGTTTGGCTTTTGGAACAGCTAGAATCAATTCTAGAGGTGTAGAATTGATTATGGAGTGATTTTGAGGTGTTTGGTTCTAAAGTAGAATTGATTTTACCTCCAGAATTGATTCTACTTGAAGCTAGAATTTGTAGCTTCTGAGTTTAAACACGATTTTTACACTGAAATTTGTTGTTCAACTCACTTTTACATAAACGTATCCAAACATAAATCAAATTATGTTAAACTTCTATTAAAATCAATTATACTAAACTCATTTCTGTCAAAATAAATTTTGTCCACCGTCAATACAAACACACACTTAAAATTGGTTATGAGAATTGTGTTTTTACTTTTTACATAGCACTGGTTTGAGATTAGATGTTTTTTTTTGCTTGGGTATATTTCATTTCTGTTATTTCCCTTCTGTTGTAAGGAGTCAATCTCCATATTTCCTAAAGAAATCTTAGTTCCTATTTTCTAATTGACATTCAAGAATCACTGTTTGAGCTCTTTTATTTAGTCCTAATTGGGGTAATATTGTAAAACATATTTCTAGCTGTTTAGTTGTATATAACTTTTTAATACCTTAATGCAGATGTTTGAAGTTCATCTTGATAATCCAGAAGTGCTCCTACGGTATTCATCTGCCCTGGTTCAAGGTGCCACAAATGTTTTCTGGTATGAATACAGGCTGTTATAAAGTAAAATGTTAATTAATTGGATATAACTTGCAAAAAGACCAGGCAGATTTGGATTGGCTGGCATTTATAAGTTAAAATTATATTCACTTTGAAAAACCATGCTCTGAAAAGATATGAACTTCATTTCATGCTCCACTCCACTCCTAAATGGAAATAAGAAGAATATGTGTGAACTCTCTTTATCATCTTTCTTTTAAAAACAATATTTGCTTGCATTACATGATTTTATCAATAGTCTTTCTATGCCAAATCAATAGCAATCCGTTTGACCTTATCCTAATCCATTAAAAACAAAACAGAAAGTAATTGAAAATTTGGAAAATGTTAGTAAGAGTGTCTTCATGGGCTAAAACCTCTACTATGATAGAGTTGATATTGTACCATATTTGGAAAATCAATTTGAGAATTGCAATAGTCATTTTTGGTGCCATGTACAGGATTGACATTCAGACAAATACAAAGCGTTTCCGGTCTATATTCCGTGTAAGGGTTCTAGTTGGATCCTATATTTATTTTAACTATTATGTATCATCTGAATAATATTATAATCATTGTTTCTTTTCCCAATTCTTTTGCATATTCCTTGTGTTTCCCTCAAATTCAGTACCTCTTGGATGATGTTGCATTACACCACAGTAGATTGAATAAAATTCCTCTCCAGGTATACCATATCAGTTTTAGTTTATAAATGCTGCCTACAATTTTTTATAGGACCTTTAGCTAGTCTACTTTTGTTGCTGGCAATGGCATTCTGAAATTTTTTACTTTTCATTGAACTATCAGGCTCAGCGAGATATGTATCTTTTGCTCTCAAGGTTCATTCTATTTTACAATTCAGGTAGCCATTCAGAGAAGTTATTAGCCTATAAATAATAATGCAATAGTCTCTAAATCTAATATTGCCCTCTTTGCAGCTGGCAAAATCGATAGCTTCTTGAAACAATGTCCTGTTTTTCAAACTGCCTTCTTAGTTGGCAGTCCGGCAGATATATTTGTGAATGAACTCACGGATCAGGTACATCTGAATCACCTTTTTTCACAATTGAAAACCATATCCTCTGTTTCATATAAAGAAATTATGTTACCTACACTTAATTGTTGCTGTTGATTTTTTTAACAGCTTCAAAAGCTTAAGGTGGAACCTGTACTGCTGCATTATCTTTCAGAAGTCAAGGTCCTTCAGGGTACTAAACCAACCATTCAGGTGCAATAGTTGGACATGGAATATTCTTCTCTCAACCTGACTCAGCTAAGTCATTCTTTTGTTTATGTTAATGGCACAGGTATCGAATTGAGAATGACGACAAGTACGAGATTGAAAACATGTTTGTATGGTTTTACTTCTCCTGGTGGTCCAATGTACCCGACCAGAGCTGTTCGTCATGCTGCAAATTGGGTTAAATAAAGGGGTTACACCAACTTATTACCAGAACCTCGTGCTTAAAAAAACAAAAATAAACATATATATATATATATATATATATATATATATATATATATATATATATATATATATATATATATATATATATATATATATAAATATGCCTATTGTTGGTTGGTTCAGAGGTATCTGGTGCTGAACTTGGTAGGGTGGATTACGATCCAATCCCCCACAACTGCAAATTGGGTTAAATAAAAGGGGTTACACCAACTTATGTACCAGAGCCCCATGCTCAAGATCATAATCACTAACCGGTCACTTTACTATGAGTATGTACGGATAACGGGCTTAATGTGATTGCACCTGAATGAAAAGGACTTGAAGAAAACGAAAAGAAGGCCTAAGTATGGTGGGGTAATGTAGATTGATTTGTAGAAACCGCTTGGACCCTCCTTCTCTATGGTAATGTTCCATTCTGGTTCTGGGGGATATTATGCTAATATGGCATGTTACCTTATGAATCTCATGCCCTCGTCTGTCCTTAACAACAATATCCCTCACTTAATTTTGTTATTTCCTTATTCCCCCTTCACCCAATTCCTCCTCGTGTCTTCGAGTCTACAATATTTGTTAAAGTAAATGCTCGTGACGGTGACGGTACCAGTGATCAATCATGGTTCTCTTTCTCTCTCTTCCAGGTTACTCCTACCCTATCTCATATCGAAACACTGGGGACAATATTCGATTTAAGTGTGAGAGGAGATTTTTATCGTTTTTATTGCTTTTCTTTATTTTTAGTATGTTTTGTGCATTTTTAGTTGTTTGCTTTTCATTTCAATAAAATAACATGTGTTTGATGAGTCATCTGTGTAGTGTATCCGTATTTCTCCCTTTTCTTTAAACTTACCAAAATAATTATGAGAAAAGAAAACAGTGCATCTTGAATATTCAGGACATAAGACAGGTTTATGACGGGATGTAAAAGACTTGGAAAAACTTTTTCTAAAAATCGGTATTGTCTTAACACCGTAGGCTTCATGATTACAAGAGTCGATCCCGATATCCCATATGCTGTGACCCCAATTTTTGTTCCAAATAAGTCCTTAAGTAGTTTATCCTTGCAGTCAGCTCCGGCTTAAGCATGCTCTACGTAGGGGACCGATGAAAATAAGTGAATGATCACAAAAAAAATTCCTGCTTTGTTCTCAAGTCATATGAAAATTCGGGCTAGGTGACTCTCACACGGTCATTTAACCCAGTAAAATAAAGACATATGCGAAACATGCAGAAGAAAAAAATAAAATGAAATATATATATGCCTATTGTAAGTTGGTTCAGAGGTATCTGGTGCTGAACTTGGTAGGGTGGATTACGATCCAATCCCCCACAACTGCAAATTGGGTTAAATAAAAGGGGTTACACCAACTTATGTACTAGAGCCCCATGCTTAAGATCATAATCACTAACCGGTCACTTTACTATGAGTATGTACGGATAACGGGCTTAATGTGATTGCACCTGAATGAAAAGGACTTGAAGAAAACAAAAAGAAGCCTACGATCGCATTATCCCACCATAAGTCTTTTTGCCTTGAGTTAACTCTAGTTGATACTGTTTTACTTGCATAAACTATAAAGAGTTTTGCTTGAGGACAAACAAAGGTTTAAGTGTGGGAGAATTTGATCACACTGAATCACACCGTATTTTTGACTCGGATTTCACATGTTTAGTAGGACTTTATTATCATTTTATTTGTATTATGCTCTCTTTTATGTTGTTTTCAGATATTTAGCTCTTTCGGGACACTTTTAGAAAAAACAAAGCAAAAAAACCAAAATGAGGGTTTTTCGGCAAATATTGTACACATGGCGTTGCACATGGCGACCGCTATAGGAGAAACCATTACTCATCAGCCCTCAACCAGGAGGTAATCCGTCACATCGGGGGGTTATCTCACTTTAGTGAGATTGAGTTGGGTCATTTTTTATTTTATTGCTTTTATTTATTTTACTTGTCTTGCTTTATTTTATTTAATTTCTGTATCGCTTTACTTTATTTAATTTCTTTCTACGCTTTACTTTATTTAATTTCTGTCTACGCTTTACTTTATTTAATTTCTGTCCACGCTTTAATCGTTCTTTACGCCTTACATTCTAAAACAACTTTTCATCATGATCAATATTGTTGTGTTTGTTGGTATTACCATGTCTGACTAAATCTTTTAAAAGTTAGAATGTAAGGATCGCGGTTAAAGAGATGTTTCACATATTGAATCTGTAGAAATATTTTAAAGGTTGTTTTGATTTTTAACTTGAGTTTTCTGAAACAAACTTGGTTAGTTTTAACTATTCAAGAAGTGCGAAAGCACCCTGACTTAGTTAACTAACAATATTTATCACTTTAAGAAAAAACGATTTTTGAATGGGAGTCATCGACTATGATTTGTAGGCTACACATGTGTCTTTATGGTGTTAAGCAATCTCCAAGAGTTTGGTTTGATAGATTCAGTACTGTAATATAACAGTTTGGTATAGTCCGTAGTGAAGCCGACCATTCTGGTTTTTTTTATCATCACTCATCCCAATAGTGAATTACTCTTGCTGTGTATGTAGATGACATTTTCATAATTTTTAGTCATCAATAAGGAATATTCCAACTCATGACAAGTGTATCTCTTCACCCAAAAGTAAGTTTTATTTTAAGCTCATTTTGTTTTCTCAACTCACTTTTTCTACCATCATAATTTCATGTGTAAATTTTCTTTCTTTCTCAATAGGTAAATGGTGGACTTCTAAGTCCAGGGTTGATGGGACTGTACGTTGTCTTCCTTTGTTGGTGTGCAATTAGAAGGTAAGATGGATATCATGTTTGATTCTACGGCGTTAAAAATTAATTTTGACCGAATATGAATGTTAACTTATTTGTGCATGCAGTGAACCCGAAGGAGATCAATGCATCCGGAAGGAAGGCACTGTACCCGAAACCGACTGGCTAAACATCATTGTAATATTTCTATTTTATAATCTATTCAAATTCAAAATTAATGTTGGAATTGTGAATCTAAACTTGTGATATGGTTCTATAAAATTGCGAATCAACTGTGGTTGAACGACCAGAAGACTAGTAGGGTCTCGGTTATACAACCTTTGACATGCTTGAAACATTTACTAAGCACTAAAATACATGATCTAACATTAGTTACTGTCTTCAATGTTGACTGACATGTGACAATAACTGTTGGCAGAGTTTTGTTATTGGAATACTAGCAATAGTTTTTGCAACATTTTCAACAGGCATAGATTCTAAATCCTTTCATTTCAGGTTTGTTACAAATATTAAAATCAAACTTGAATTTAAATATAATTTTCTGCAATGCATACATATCTGACACATATAGTTAATTTGCAGTTAAAGAAGAGTGAGAAGGCAACAGAAGAAAATGATGTTCCATATGGTTATGGCTTCTTTCATTTTGTTTTTGCCGTAGGAGCTATGTACTTTGCAATGCTATTGGTTGGATGGAATAGTCATCACTCTATGAAAAAGTATGGTTCCATCTTGTACATGTTATGGGCATCATCGTACTAGGTTTTTTAGTTTTGTTTTGTCAACAAAAAGATAAAACGTGAGAAAGTCAAATAAAATCATCATATATGAATCTAGATGCCACCTAATAAATAAACCAATAAATGTGTTTCCAATGAAGCTTATGTGTGTTCCTTGGTTGACATATTAGACTATTAATGTTTGTCATCAATGCTATAACTTTTCTTTTTGGCTTCTTCTCATTTATAGTAGCATGTTTATTTGGTGTTGACCCTTTCTTTCTTTAAGGGCAGCCATAAATGTTTTGGAAATAAAATGCTATTGCTATGTTGTTCTGCAGATGGTCACTTGATGTGGGCTGAACCAGTGCTTGGGTCAGAATAGTAAATGAATGGTTGGCAGTCTGTGTATACTGTAAGTTTATTTTTCTTTCTTTAAGTATTGTGATCAATTAAAAATAAAAATATTAAATTAGAGAAAGAAAGAGAGAGTTATAATATGCAGCAGCTGACATTTTAATCAGTGTCTAACAACAACATGACTCAACATTTTGATATATGTCCAACATGTGTTTGTCTAACAACGGCGCAGACACGTATAGTTACACTCAATTTACTTTAATTTTCTCTAATTATTATTATCAATGTCAGTGTTTCGTAGATTCTAATATAGCACATTGTCTCAAATTATTATTACCAATGTTAGTGTTTCGTAGATTCTAATACAGCACATTGTGTGTAATTTCTTGAGCAAAGACAACTAAAGGGAGTTTTTGCAGGTACCACACCTTTGGTGTGTCATGTTATGCTCATGAGTATGATGAAACAGAAAGGAAATGCAACATCTTAAAAGCATGGTAGGAAGTTTACCTTTGATTTGAGCTGCTGGCCATGCTTAACAGTCCGGTCTTCAACCGAGCTGAGTGAATGAGACTCATTGGCATGGGGGGCCTTCTGAAACATTGGAAATGGGCAGAGGCTGAAAACTTTGGGTGTCAGGCTGTGTTTGAAGTGGGGAGTTATGCCTCAAGTATAAATTCTGGTGTCAGGCTGTGTTTGAAGTGGGGAGTCATGCCTCAAATATAAATTCTGGTGTCCCTAGTGAAAGTTGAAGCAAAACATTGAAAATTTGAGTTGTTCTTCATAATGCCTATTAAGCTCACCAGATCTTGCGAAAGAAATGGGAGAAGGTGTGTAGAGAAAATAAAAGGCGGGGAGGGGACTGGGTATATAAAATTTGAGAGCTTTCAACTTAGCTTTGGTTTGGTACTGGCTCTTGAGGTTGCATGTAGAAAAACAAAGTCAGTTTTTGAAAACCAGAATTTCATGTATATGGACCCAACATATTATTCAAAAAAGTTTATTTGACAGTAATATATAAGACAACTATTGCCCTTTTGTAATTTGTACAAGTAAAGTGTAAACTTTGAATTTTGTTTGAAATCGTGATTTCCGTTTTTGATTTGGTTCTCACAATATAGATAATGCATTCATAGAAAGTAAGTTACTTTAACTTGTTGGTATCTTCCAAAGGAAACTAGAAATAGGATGTTTGGTTTAGTAGGACTTTCTAATTGTATCTTGTTCTTTTTCCTCTTTCAAAAGACTTCCCATAAAGGTCAATGCCACTCTTTTATGCTTATAACATCATGCGTTTTTATAATTTCGTCTTTTTGTTTACTTTAAAATGTTACTCTTTTTATTTCCCAAAATTATTTTAAAATGATTACTAACTTGTTCGTCCGAGTCTTTGTAGGAAGGTATGTACGCTCTTGTCATGAATAGATCAAAAAATGAGTCTTGTGGTCATTACAGGTAATGTTCTTCTATGGCCTATTTTCATTTGGTTTTTAGAATGCATGCTAAGTGATTGTTTTGTTACAAATAGTCAATACTGCACAAATCTATAATAAATATTGGATTGTTTCTGGCACTTTCTTTTTTATATTATTCGGGTAATGGTTGTATTGTGTTTTGATTTCACTGTTTCTTTTGGTCATATTTGATAGGGAGAGCCAGCAGTTGAGGTTACAAATGAAGGTGTTGATGTTGCAGGGCATACAATTGTTACAACTTTGGAGGTCATTTCCAACTTAGGAAGGTTCTCAACCCCAAGAGTGTGATCAAACCAACATCACTAGCTAAAGATTATTTTGAATCCATAACTAACTTGATCGTCCGATACTTTGTAGGTACCACACCTTTGCTATGATCATGTCAGTCTTGAGGCCCTTAGAGGTAATGTTATTATGTTTGCCTCTTTTAATTTGGTTTGATTTGTTTGTGCTCAACAAATTGTTCAGGTTCATTCGTTGATTTCGTTTATTAATATGTACAAGTTTTATAAAAACGTGAAGCCTTTTCTTGACTTGAACATTTTTTCAGATATGATTCAGGTTTTTTATTTTTTCTGAATTTATAGTAATTTGTGACCTTTTCCATGAGATATAGAAAGTGATGCAGGGAACCTTTGATTTGGAAGCATAATTCGGTATGCACCCCAGCTATTTTTCATATAGAGTTTCATGCATTACATTAGATTAAATCACATAAATTTGTTAATTAATTTGCATATTGTTTATAATTCATTTCAGATCCTAGTAATTTTCAATTATGACTACCAAAATCTTTTTATTGGGACTTTAGGTAAAAAGTCATCCTGCATATGTTCTGATTTGTACAAATTTGCTGAAGTGGGTTTCCTTCAAATGTGGTTGCAGGGATTTGTCATCGTCTCAGTTTTATTCGATACAACATCTTGCCCTCGTACACCTTAACAAAATTGGGTAGCCGGATGTAAAAATATGCATCTTGTAAAAATCGCTTGGACCCTACTTCTCTATGGTAATGTTTCATTCTGGTTCTGGGGGATATTATGCTAATATGGCATGTTACCTTATAAACCTCATGCCCTCGCATGTCCTTAACAACAATATCCCTCACTTAATTTTGTTGTTTTCTTATTCCCCCTTCACCCAATTCCTCCTCGTGTCTTCGAGTTTACAATATTTGTTAAGGTAAATGCTCGTGACGGTGACAGTACCAGTGATCATCCATGGTTCTCTTTCTCTCTCCTCCAGGTTACTCCTACCCTATCTCATATCGAAACATTGGGGACAATGTTCGGTTTAAATGTGGAAGGGGATTTTTACCGTTTTTTATTGCTTTTCTTTATTTTTAGTATGTTTTGTGCGTTTTTAGTTGTTTGCTTTTCCTTTCAATAAAATAACATGTGTTTGACGAGTCATTTGTGTAGTGTATCCGTATTTCTCCCTTTTTTTTTAACCTTACCAAAAAACTTTGTGAGCAAAGAAAACAGTGCATCTTGAATATTCAGGCTATAAGACAGGTTTATTACGGGATGTAAAAGACTTGGAAAAAGTTTTTCTAAAAATCGGTATTGTCTTAACACCGTAGGCTTCATGATTATAAGTGTCGATCCCGATACTCCATATGTTGTGGTCCCAATTTTTGTTCCAAATAAGTCCTTAAGTAGTTTATCCTTGCAGTCAGCTCCGGCTTAAGCATGCTCTACGTAGGGGACCGATGAAAATAAGTGAATGATCACAAAAAAAAATTTTGCTTTGTTCTCAAGTCATATGAAAATTCGGGCTAAGTGACTCTCACACGGTCATTTAACCCAGTTAAATAAAGACATATGCGAAACATGCAGAAGAAAAAAATAAAATAAAATATATATATATATATATATATATATATATATATATATATATATATATATGCCTATTGTAAGTTGGTTCAGAGGTATCTGGTGCTGAACTTGGTAGGGTGGATTACGATCCAATCCCCCACAACTGCAAATTGGGTTAAATAAAGGGGTTACACCAACTTATTACCAGAACCTCGTGCTTAAAAAAACAAAAATAAACATGTATATATATATATATAAATATGCCTATTGTTGGTTGGTTCAGAGGTATCTGGTGCTGAACTTGGTAGGGTGGATTACGATCCAATCCCCCACAACTGCAAATTGGGTTAAATAAAAGGGGTTACACCAACTTATGTACCAGAGCCCCATGCTCAAGATCATAATCACTAACCGGTCACTTTACTATGAGTATGTACGGATAACGGGCTTAATGTGATTGCACCTGAATGAAAAGGACTTGAAGAAAACGAAAAGAAGGCCTAAGTATGGTGGGGTAATGTAGATTGATTTGTAGAAACCGCTTGGACCCTCCTTCTCTATGGTAATGTTCCATTCTGGTTCTGGGGGATATTATGCTAATATGGCATGTTACCTTATGAATCTCATGCCCTCGTCTGTCCTTAACAACAATATCCCTCACTTAATTTTGTTATTTCCTTATTCCCCCTTCACCCAATTCCTCCTCGTGTCTTCGAGTCTACAATATTTGTTAAAGTAAATGCTCGTGACGGTGACGGTACCGGTGATCAATCATGGTTCTCTTTCTCTCTCTTCCAGGTTACTCCTACCCTATCTCATATCGAAACACTGGGGACAATATTCGATTTAAGTGTGAGAGGAGATTTTTATCGTTTTTATTGCTTTTCTTTATTTTTAGTATGTTTTGTGCATTTTTAGTTGTTTGCTTTTCATTTCAATAAAATAACATGTGTTTGATGAGTCATCTGTGTAGTGTATCCGTATTTCTCCCTTTTCTTTAAACTTACCAAAATAATTATGAGAAAAGAAAACAGTGCATCTTGAATATTCAGGACATAAGACAGGTTTATGACGGGATGTAAAAGACTTGGAAAAACTTTTTCTAAAAATCGGTATTGTCTTAACACCGTAGGCTTCATGATTACAAGAGTCGATCCCGATATCCCATATGCTGTGACCCCAATTTTTGTTCCAAATAAGTCCTTAAGTAGTTTATCCTTGCAGTCAGCTCCGGCTTAAGCATGCTCTACGTAGGGGACCGATGAAAATAAGTGAATGATCACAAAAAAAATTCCTGCTTTGTTCTCAAGTCATATGAAAATTCGGGCTAGGTGACTCTCACACGGTCATTTAACCCAGTAAAATAAAGACATATGCGAAACATGCAGAAGAAAAAAATAAAATGAAATATATATATGCCTATTGTAAGTTGGTTCAGAGGTATCTGGTGCTGAACTTGGTAGGGTGGATTACGATCCAATCCCCCACAACTGCAAATTGGGTTAAATAAAAGGGGTTACACCAACTTATGTACTAGAGCCCCATGCTTAAGATCATAATCACTAACCGGTCACTTTACTATGAGTATGTACGGATAACGGGCTTAATGTGATTGCACCTGAATGAAAAGGACTTGAAGAAAACAAAAAGAAGCCTACGATCGCATTATCCCACCATAAGTCTTTTTGCCTTGAGTTAACTCTAGTTGATACTGTTTTACTTGCATAAACTATAAAGAGTTTTGCTTGAGGACAAACAAAGGTTTAAGTGTGGGAGAATTTGATCACACTGAATCACACCGTATTTTTGACTCGGATTTCACATGTTTAGTAGGACTTTATTATCATTTTATTTGTATTATGCTCTCTTTTATGTTGTTTTCAGATATTTAGCTCTTTCGGGACACTTTTAGAAAAAACAAAGCAAAAAAACCAAAATGAGGGTTTTTCGGCAAATATTGTACACATGGCGTTGCACATGGCGACCGCTATAGGAGAAACCATTACTCATCAGCCCTCAACCAGGAGGTAATCCGTCACATCGGGGGGTTATCTCACTTTAGTGAGATTGAGTTGGGTCATTTTTTATTTTATTGCTTTTATTTATTTTACTTGTCTTGCTTTATTTTATTTAATTTCTGTATCGCTTTACTTTATTTAATTTCTTTCTACGCTTTACTTTATTTAATTTCTGTCTACGCTTTACTTTATTTAATTTCTGTCCACGCTTTAATCGTTCTTTACGCCTTACATTCTAAAACAACTTTTCATCATGATCAATATTGTTGTGTTTGTTGGTATTACCATGTCTGACTAAATCTTTTAAAAGTTAGAATGTAAGGATCGCGGTTAAAGAGATGTTTCACATATTGAATCTGTAGAAATATTTTAAAGGTTGTTTTGATTTTTAACTTGAGTTTTCTGAAACAAACTTGGTTAGTTTTAACTATTCAAGAAGTGCGAAAGCACCCTGACTTAGTTAACTAACAATATTTATCACTTTAAGAAAAAACGATTTTTGAATGGGAGTCATCGACTATGATTTGTAGGCTACACATGTGTCTTTATGGTGTTAAGCAATCTCCAAGAGTTTGGTTTGATAGATTCAGTACTGTAATATAACAGTTTGGTATAGTCCGTAGTGAAGCCGACCATTCTGGTTTTTTTTATCATCACTCATCCCAATAGTGAATTACTCTTGCTGTGTATGTAGATGACATTTTCATAATTTTTAGTCATCAATAAGGAATATTCCAACTCATGACAAGTGTATCTCTTCACCCAAAAGTAAGTTTTATTTTAAGCTCATTTTGTTTTCTCAACTCACTTTTTCTACCATCATAATTTCATGTGTAAATTTTCTTTCTTTCTCAATAGGTAAATGGTGGACTTCTAAGTCCAGGGTTGATGGGACTGTACGTTGTCTTCCTTTGTTGGTGTGCAATTAGAAGGTAAGATGGATATCATGTTTGATTCTACGGCGTTAAAAATTAATTTTGACCGAATATGAATGTTAACTTATTTGTGCATGCAGTGAACCCGAAGGAGATCAATGCATCCGGAAGGAAGGCACTGTACCCGAAACCGACTGGCTAAACATCATTGTAATATTTCTATTTTATAATCTATTCAAATTCAAAATTAATGTTGGAATTGTGAATCTAAACTTGTGATATGGTTCTATAAAATTGCGAATCAACTGTGGTTGAACGACCAGAAGACTAGTAGGGTCTCGGTTATACAACCTTTGACATGCTTGAAACATTTACTAAGCACTAAAATACATGATCTAACATTAGTTACTGTCTTCAATGTTGACTGACATGTGACAATAACTGTTGGCAGAGTTTTGTTATTGGAATACTAGCAATAGTTTTTGCAACATTTTCAACAGGCATAGATTCTAAATCCTTTCATTTCAGGTTTGTTACAAATATTAAAATCAAACTTGAATTTAAATATAATTTTCTGCAATGCATACATATCTGACACATATAGTTAATTTGCAGTTAAAGAAGAGTGAGAAGGCAACAGAAGAAAATGATGTTCCATATGGTTATGGCTTCTTTCATTTTGTTTTTGCCGTAGGAGCTATGTACTTTGCAATGCTATTGGTTGGATGGAATAGTCATCACTCTATGAAAAAGTATGGTTCCATCTTGTACATGTTATGGGCATCATCGTACTAGGTTTTTTAGTTTTGTTTTGTCAACAAAAAGATAAAACGTGAGAAAGTCAAATAAAATCATCATATATGAATCTAGATGCCACCTAATAAATAAACCAATAAATGTGTTTCCAATGAAGCTTATGTGTGTTCCTTGGTTGACATATTAGACTATTAATGTTTGTCATCAATGCTATAACTTTTCTTTTTGGCTTCTTCTCATTTATAGTAGCATGTTTATTTGGTGTTGACCCTTTCTTTCTTTAAGGGCAGCCATAAATGTTTTGGAAATAAAATGCTATTGCTATGTTGTTCTGCAGATGGTCACTTGATGTGGGCTGAACCAGTGCTTGGGTCAGAATAGTAAATGAATGGTTGGCAGTCTGTGTATACTGTAAGTTTATTTTTCTTTCTTTAAGTATTGTGATCAATTAAAAATAAAAATATTAAATTAGAGAAAGAAAGAGAGAGTTATAATATGCAGCAGCTGACATTTTAATCAGTGTCTAACAACAACATGACTCAACATTTTGATATATGTCCAACATGTGTTTGTCTAACAACGGCGCAGACACGTATAGTTACACTCAATTTACTTTAATTTTCTCTAATTATTATTATCAATGTCAGTGTTTCGTAGATTCTAATATAGCACATTGTCTCAAATTATTATTACCAATGTTAGTGTTTCGTAGATTCTAATACAGCACATTGTGTGTAATTTCTTGAGCAAAGACAACTAAAGGGAGTTTTTGCAGGTACCACACCTTTGGTGTGTCATGTTATGCTCATGAGTATGATGAAACAGAAAGGAAATGCAACATCTTAAAAGCATGGTAGGAAGTTTACCTTTGATTTGAGCTGCTGGCCATGCTTAACAGTCGGTCTTCAACCGAGCTGAGTGAATGAGACTCATTGGCATGGGGGGCCTTCTGAAACATTGGAAATGGGCAGAGGCTGAAAACTTTGGGTGTCAGGCTGTGTTTGAAGTGGGGAGTTATGCCTCAAGTATAAATTCTGGTGTCAGGCTGTGTTTGAAGTGGGGAGTCATGCCTCAAATATAAATTCTGGTGTCCCTAGTGAAAGTTGAAGCAAAACATTGAAAATTTGAGTTGTTCTTCATAATGCCTATTAAGCTCACCAGATCTTGCGAAAGAAATGGGAGAAGGTGTGTAGAGAAAATAAAAGGCGGGGAGGGGACTGGGTATATAAAATTTGAGAGCTTTCAACTTAGCTTTGGTTTGGTACTGGCTCTTGAGGTTGCATGTAGAAAAACAAAGTCAGTTTTTGAAAACCAGAATTTCATGTATATGGACCCAACATATTATTCAAAAAGTTTATTTGACAGTAATATATAAGACAACTATTGCCCTTTTGTAATTTGTACAAGTAAAGTGTAAACTTTGAATTTTGTTTGAAATCGTGATTTCCGTTTTTGATTTGGTTCTCACAATATAGATAATGCATTCATAGAAAGTAAGTTACTTTAACTTGTTGGTATCTTCCAAAGGAAACTAGAAATAGGATGTTTGGTTTAGTAGGACTTTCTAATTGTATCTTGTTCTTTTTCCTCTTTCAAAAGACTTCCCATAAAGGTCAATGCCACTCTTTTATGCTTATAACATCATGCGTTTTTATAATTCGTCTTTTTGTTTACTTTAAAATGTTACTCTTTTTATTTCCCAAAATTATTTTAAAATGATTACTAACTTGTTCGTCCGAGTCTTTGTAGGAAGGTATGTACGCTCTTGTCATGAATAGATCAAAAAATGAGTCTTGTGGTCATTACAGGTAATGTTCTTCTATGGCCTATTTTCATTTGGTTTTTAGAATGCATGCTAAGTGATTGTTTTGTTACAAATAGTCAATACTGCACAAATCTATAATAAATATTGGATTGTTTCTGACACTTTCTTTTTTTGAATTAATATGTACAATTTTTATAAAAATGTGAAGCCTTTTTTTGATTTGAACATTTTCTCACTCGTCTTAATGACTTTTGTTGGCTTTCTTGTAGTGAGCTTATTTACTTTTCAATGCTTACATTGATAATGTTTTGTGGATTTTGTAGGAGGAAAACTTGGAAGAGGTCATTGCACTTACTGTGATATAACTGTTAAATTGTTTGTCTCACACATATCTTTCAGATGCAAAGGATAATACTGACATTATGAATTTTGTTACAGGCCCCGCCCAGGGAGCAAGCGTATGTGACATTTTCATTGTATTAGATTGTGTTGATCCTACTATTGCTAGCAATTTAAGGCATCCCATGATGTACCATTTTGCAGGGGGTTCCATGAGATATAGAAAGTGATGCAGGTCACCTTTGATTTGGAAGCATAATCCAGTCTGCATCCCAGCTCTTTCTCGTATTAAGTTTCATGCACTTCATTAGATTAAGTGATTCTGGTAGATGGAAAGTGTTGTCATTTTTTAAAATTATTTAGGTCGAATGCCAGTAATTTCCAATGCAAATTGTTTTTAATTCAAGTCATGATGGTAACGTTTATTGTAGGAAACACATTCTATGCATTTGAAGATATTGTTTTTTCTAATAACAAATGTTAATATGTTAGTTTTATTATGGTGTGGGTAGGAATAGAACCATCAACCTCAACTCTCTCACTCCATCCTCAAAACACCAAGCCAAGTTTATATCTCTCTATATAATGATATGGTCTAGTTTTGTCTTAGCATTTAGGAGCTTTAATCTACATTCTAATATACATAATTTATGGAGATATATTATTATATTTCTATATTGACGGAGCTGTAGAGGTAGTAATTGCACAAACTCTCGGTACTTAAGTGAGTTATTGATAATTTCATACTGGACCATATGAATTTGTTGAGGAACTTTACAGTTACTGAATATGATTCCATTTTGTATGACTTCCAAAATCATATTTTCTAATTTGTACAAATTTGCTTTAGTGGTTTTTCTTCAATGAAGTTACAACATGGCTACAGTTCATTTAAAATTAGCCATCTTCTTCTTGTGTCGTCTATAAGAAAAATTGCACGGTTGACTTAATATATCCTTGTTATGGTTTTATGGACAATCTTTCTCAATTATTATTATTTGATTGTGCAATTGTGAAGTTGTTATGATCTGCTTGTGATTAGTATGTTCTTTTATTTACCAAAATTATTTGAATTCATAACTAACTTGATCGTCGGAGTTTTTGCAGGTACCACACCTTTGGTTTGGTGTGTCATGCTATGCTCATGAGTATGATGAAACAGAAAGGAAATGCAACATCTTAAAAGCATGGTAGGAAGTTTACCTTTGATTTGAGCTGCTGGCCATGCTTAACAGTCCGGTCTTCAACCGAGCTGAGTGAATGAGATTCATTGACATGGGGGGCCTTCTGAAACATTGGAAATGGGCAGAGGCTGAAAACTTTGGGTGTCAGGCTGTGTTTGAAGTGGGGAGTCATGCCTCAAATATAAATTCTGTGTTTGAAGCATAGCTTATGTGATTCATCCATGATGCTTTAATTGACTTGTATGTGAAGTTCAATTTGCCATATACTTCTGATTTGTTTGGTTTGATACCATTTTTCTGGATTCTATTGCATCTCTACTTGATAGGAGTCCATTAGCCTTAGAAGCATGGCTAGGGTTTGAATTTGATTATTACCTATGTCAATCCTTGAGAATGCTTTGATATGATGCCTTTGTGATATTTTGGTTTTCCTTATTAATTCCATGTTTTTGATCTCATTCATCTACCATATCATTGGATATGTCTAAACTGTCCACACTTGTGTTCATTTCACTTTACAAATTTACATGTTGATCATATGCTTTGATGCTTAATTTGGGTGTGATGTTGTTGCTCATTTTGATTTGATAACTTGTTATTTGCTTTCATTCTTCTTCCATGACTTACTATGGATCACTTTATTTATATTTCATCTATCCTGTCATGACTTGATATGTTTTGTTTAGTTTCCATCTTTTTTCCATGACATGATATGGATTATTCTGTCTACCTTCTATATGTTCTTCCATGACTTGATATGGATTACTTTGTTATCTCTTATCTATTCTTCCATGGCTTGATATGGACTGCTTTGCCTTTATATTATCATTTCTTTACCTATGACATTATATGGATGGCTAATTACTTTTCTCTTATCATGACCTGATGTGTAAATTTGGATTGCGTATTCGTTTGCGTGACTGTTTCAATTACAGCTTTGTAGACTTGTAAATTAATGTTGGTGTTTACCACTGTTGTACGTTCGTTCTTGAACGTTATTTATCCTAGCTTAAGTTTGGTAAACAAATGGTTTTGTTTTTTTTCATGGCATAATATATGTATCAGTATAATATGTATGTTGCTGTTCTGGTTTAATAAGGCACAATATATGTTGCTGTTCTGGTAATACATTGTAAATATGGTATAGTATATATGCTGTTGTTCCTGCATCAGAATGGACTCGTAAAATCTTGTAAATAATACTCCTGTTGCTGTTCTGGTTTAATTTCTGTTTGCATTGCTAAATCATATTCAATCCGTGATTTCGACATTGATAATGTGCCGATATACTGCTGATTATGTGTGTGCCTTTTACGATGTTTCACTTCCGATTTAATCATGTAGTTGCTGCGATTATTTTTCATTAAGTTGTTGCAAATCATGTCAGAGTCTTTGCAGGCAGGTACCACAACCTTGCTATGCACGTGTCATGAATAGATTAAAATCAGTCTTGAGGTCCTTATGCGGTAATGTTCTTCTGTTTGCCTCTTTTCATTTTGTTTTTACTATATATATACACAAGGTGATTGTTTTGTTATAAATACTGCACAAATATTGTGGCGAAATGCTACTTTCCGAATACAGTGAGTGGTTGAGTTCTGCAGTTTATTTTGAGCTATTTCTGACACTTTCTTTGATTATACGGGTGTCAGTGGTATTGTTTTCATTTTGAAATGTAATTCTGGAGTCCCAACACCAAACCGTATTAGATTTTTCTTGACAGAGAGTGGTTAGTCCTGCCAAGGTTTCATGATTTTCTCACTTTACTGTGACATGTCATCACTGTACTAAAGCTGCTTTGGGGATAAGGATGCTTGACCAAGTGCGTGTTAACTCATTGCTATCTTTATTTGTTATAGATTGATGAACTATTTGATGGTTTTGTTTTATTTCCCAACATTATTTTGAATCCATTGTTAACATGATCGTCGGAGACATTGTAGGTACCACACCCTTGCTATGAATATTTCATAAATAGATCAAAAACAGTCTTGAGGTCATCAGAGATGATGTTCTTCTGTTTGCCTCTTTTGATTTGGTTTGATTTGTTTGTGCTCAACATATTATTCAGGTTCATTCTTTCATATCATTTTTTGAATTAATATGTACAATTTTTATAAAAATGTGAAGCCTTTTTTTGATTTGAACATTTTCTCACTCGTCTTAATGACTTTTTGTTGGCTTTCTTGTAGTGAGCTTATTTACTTTTCAATGCTTACATTGATAATGTGTTGTGGATTTTGTAGGAGGAAAACTTGGAAGAGGTCATTGCACTTACTGTGATATAACTGTTAAATTGTTTGTCTCACACATATCTTTCAGATGCAAAGGATAATACTGACATTATGAATTTTGTTACTGGCCCCGCCCAGGGAGCAAGCGTATGTGACATTTTCATTGTATTAGATTGTGTTGATCCTACTATTTCTAGCAATTTAAGGCATCCCATGATGCACCATTTTGCAGGGATAGGTTTTTTTCGGACTTACCCTTAAGTTTTCTTCAATGCAATGATTAAATGAACTTGTTCTTTGTCTAATTTCAGTATTTCTTCCATATTAAATTTAGCTGCCTTACTCACTTGTTCAGGTCATTTTTGCTGATTTTATGGTAATCTGTGATCGGTTCCATGAGATTTAGAAAGTGATGCAGGGACGCCTTAAATCATGCTCAACAAGCTGCTAGAGTGTTCAAAAACAGAAGCAGCCTGCGGTCTACCCTATTGGAAGCACCATCCGTTCTTCAACCCAACTACGAGTGGATGAGTGTCATTGACTCGAGGGCCTGCTGGAACATTGGAAATGGGCAAAGGGTGAAAATGTTGGGTGACAACTGGTTCCTGGGTCAGGCTGAGTTTGAAGTGTGGAGTCCTGCCTCAACCCTAGTGATTCGGTTAATCGAAGATGACGCAAACAATGGAAATTGTGAGTTATTCTTCATCTATTTTAATGCTGATTAAGAAACAAAAGATAAAGTTCTTAGATGATGAGATTCCTCACATGATCACACTATCGTCACCTCATCATACTCCCTCACCACTGCAGCAAACACGCTTACCGTTAATGAATGAAATGATTGAGCTTGGTGAGATGCGGTTAGAACTGTTTCGTCTCATTAACAACACCCAAGAAGCCATTGATGCTGAAAGAACGAGGAAAATCGCAATCTTGATGTCATTTAGATAGTAACTAACAACTTTTTATTCATTTCAAATTGATTTTAATGTTATTTTGAATCTATGCTTGTGTCATGATGAGTAGGATGAAACTCCTTCTTCAGGTAATGTATCTGTCTTTTTGCACTTACTGTGTGATCTAACAATCAAATTATTTGTCCCACTCATTTCTTACATACGATAATCACGTTGCAGTTTAGGTCCTATACATTGCATTCATACAAAGTAACTTGAAATAGAAAGATATTTAGTATGTTGTTCTTTTTCCTTTTTCACAGACTTGCCATAAAGGTTATTGTCACTCTTTTATGCTTATAATTCCATCATGTCTTGCTAATTTCTTTACTCTAAAACGTTACTCTTAGTGTCTTTTCATGTCACAAGTCTTACTATACTGTCAGAGTCTTTGCAGGCAGATACCACAGCCTTGCTATGCACGTGTCATGAATAGATTAAAATCAGTTTTGAGGTCCTTATGAGGTAATGTTCTTCTGTTTGCCTCTTTTCATTTTGTTTTCACTATATATATATACACAAGGTGATTGTTTTGTTATAAATACTGCAAAAATATTGTGGCGAAATGCTACTTTCCGAATACAGTGAGTGGTTGAGTTCTGCAGTTTATTTTGAGCTATTTCTGACACTTTCTTTGATTATACAGGTGTCACAGTGGTATCGTTTTCATTTTGAAATGTAATTCTGGAGTCCCAACACCAAACCGTATTAGATTTTTCTTGACAGAGAGTGGTTAGTCCTACCAAGGTTTCATGATTTGCTCACTTTACTGTGACATGTCATCACTGTACTAAAGCTGCTTTGGGGATAAGGATGCTTGACCAAGTGCTTGTTAACTCATTTCTATCTTTATTTGTTATAGATTGATGAACTATTTGATGGTTTTGTTTTATTTCCCAACATTATTTTGAATCCATTATTAACATGATCGTCGGAGACATTGTAGGTACCACACCCTTGCTATGAATATTTCATAAATACATCAAAAACAATCTTGAGGTCATCAGAGATGATGTTCTTCTGTTTGCCTCTTTTGATTTGGTTTGATTTGTTTGTGCTCAACATATTATTCAAGTTCATTCGTTTATTTCATTTTTTGAATTAATATGTACAATTTTTCTAAAAATGTGAAGCCTTTTTTTGATTTGAACATTTTTTCACTCGTCTTAAGGACTCTTTGTTGGCTTTCTTGTAGTGAGCTATTTACTTTTCAATGCTTACATTGATAATGTTTTGTGGATTTTGTAGGAGGATAACTTGGAAGAGTTTGGTGAATATTAAAATAATAGAGTTATAACCTATTATGTCCTTGCACTTACTGTTAAATTGTTTGTTCCGCATTTATCTTTCATGTGTCTGTTTATGTTCTATAGAATGCATACATGCTAATGTTTGATGTTTTGATATTGTTTCTATTTCAATTATTCCTTCATGAATGATCGTTTGATTATTTATGAGTTTGGCTTTAGATTATTTCTTCCATTGTTTGATTTTGAATAGGATTTGTATTTTAATTGTTGGAAGCTGTTGTATTAATCAATGAATGATGTGAATCTAAATTCTAATATAACAATCTGATTTAGTTCAATCTCCTAAGCTTTGTTTATTTTATTAACAGAAAACAATTAACTACACTTGTTTGCATTTTCCAGGAGTAACTAGAAATAGAATGCAAATATCTAATGGTGTCCGACACCGACCCATATCTACACCTCTTATCATCGAGTTTTGAATTTGGATTTTGAAATTCAGTTTTGTGAAGCTGGAATTGGGAATTGGGTACGGAGACTCTTCCTGTGGACCTTCAATTCCATCATCATCCAAGTTGTTGATCAAAGGCGGTACTGTGGTTAATGCTCACCATCAACAAATCGCCGATGTTTATATTGAAGACGGTGTCATCGTTGTTGTTAATCCAACTATCACTGTATTATTTCTCAAATGAATCATTCTTAACTTGCAATTATTTACTCCAAGACACTTATCATGTTAAAATGAACACAATTCTTAAGAAATGAAAATAAAAAGTGTTTTCACAAATTTTGTATTCAACTTTATGCTTTCTGTCCTAGGATTTTTTACTTTTGTAATTTCGGTATTGCCAGGTTGGAGATGAGGTGCGTGTCATAGATGCTACTGGCAAGTTTGTTATGCCAGGTTAGACCTTTGATTTTTAATCTTACAACACTTCCAGTACTTACACCTATGCGGTTGCGACAATTTTTTAAAACCTTGCTTATATTTGACACTTTAGGTTGAAGGTGTGTCTCGGTGACTAACATTTATATGACACTGACACGTGTGGATACATACGACCAATGATCACTTCCATTTCAACGTATTATTGTTGATGCCTACGTGTCTGGGTTGATATCATGTCTGTTGTTTGTGTTTGAATTGGTATTTCGTAGGCTCTTATTAGTTCTCTGAGGTTTTACCATCGGAGTGTTCCACTTCATATCTAGGGTGAAAATGTATTGTTATAAAAGCAATCCATTCTTAGCAATAATTAAGAATAGTGAAGAGTTTGTGTGAAATTCAAAGGAGCGCTATGTCCCTCTTATGCAGACCAATGTGGGACCAATTGAAGTTCTTTAAGAACTACATCATTGGTGTGAAAAGTGAGTGATTTACTTAATTAAAAGTGTTGTGGCATAGTTGAGTCCACTTAGTCAACCTAAGATGGGTTCTATTGTTGTTGATGCTCTAACACCTATACAATAGTTAAATGCTTCTTAAACGAATCACCGTAACGATGTCATTTGTATGCATGAATTTAGTTTCTTACATTTCATCTTGATGTCAATTTGACATCATCATCATCAGATTTTGACATACCATATGATTGCATCTTTTTGTTTACTAACAGGAGGCATTGATCCTCATATTCATCTAGAGTTTGAGTTTATGAACATTGTAACGAAGGATGACTTCTTCAGTGGCCAGGCCGCAGCATTGGCTGGTGGGACGACAATGCACATTGACTTTGCCATACCAATTGATGGGAGTTTAACGGCCGGTTTCGAAGCCTATGAAAAGAAGGCGAAGAAGTCTTGCATGGATTATGGTTTCCATATGGCTATTATCAAATGGGATGAAACAGTTGCAAGAGAAATGGAGCTCATGGTCAAGGAGAAAGGTTATAATTTTACTTCCTTTTTGCATTTTAGATAATTTGATTTATTATGAGGCAATAACCCTGTGGAAGGGCTCTGAGGAATTTATTTCACGAAGTAAGTACATCTTTGTTTTCTGATTGTAGGTATCAATTCTTTTAAGTTTTTCATGGCTTACAAAGGAGCTCTTATGATCGGTGATGAGCTTCTTCTACAAGGACTTAAAATGTGCAAGTCTCTCGGTGCCTTAGCCATGGTCCATGCAGAAAACGGAGATGCTGTGGATGAAGGGCAAAAGAAGATGATAGAGCTTGGAATAACTGGACCCGAGGGACATGCTCTTTCAAGGCCTCCAGTGGTTAGTCTCATTTTTGCTCTTTTTAATAAATAGTTTACTGAATAATAGAATTGAAGAGAATAATGGAATACAGATACTGATCATGTCTGGTTTCATTTCATCGTCTAGTACTCTAGACTATTTTACTACGTCATAATGATATTTTCTCCTCATTTTTCAGCCACCCCTTTACATCTCTGACAATCACACTTAGTCGACTTACTTCACACTTAGTCGACTTACTTCACAGCCACCCCTTTTTGAAAACCAGAATTTCATGTATATGGACCCAACATATTATTCAAAAAAGTTTATTTGACAGTAATATATAAAACAATTATTGCCCTTTTGTAATTTGTACATGTAAAGTGTAAACTTTGAATTTTGTTTGAAATCCTGATTTCTGTTTTTGATTTGGTTCTCACAATATAGATAATGCATTCATAGGAAGTAAGTTACTTTAACTTGTTGGTATCTTCCAAAGGAAACTAGAAATAGGATGTTTGGTTTAGTAGGACTTTCTAATTGTATCTTGTTCTTTTTCCTCTTTCAAAAGACTTCCCATAAAGGTGAATGCCACTCTTTTATGCTTATAACATCATGCGTTTTTATAATTCCGTCTTTTTGTTTACTCTAAAATGTTACTCTTTTTATTTCCCAAAATTATTTTAAAATGATAACTAACTTGTTCGTCCGAGTCTTTGTAGGAAGGTATGTACGCTCTTGTCATGAATAGATCAAAAAATGAGTCTTGTGGTCATTACTGGTAATGTTCTTCTATGGCCTCTTTTCATTTGGTTTTTAGAATGTATGCTAAGTGATTGTTTTGTTACAAATAGTCAATACTGCACAAATCTATAATAAATATTGGATTGTTTCTGACACTTTCTTTTTTTGAATTAATATGTACAATTTTATAAAAATGTGAAGCCTTTTTTTGATTTGAACATTTTCTCACTCGTCTTAATGAATTTTTGTTGGCTTTCTTGTAGTGAGCTTATTTACTTTTCAATGCTTACATTGATAATGTGTTGTGGATTTTGTAGGAGGAAAACTTGGAAGAGGTCATTGCACTTACTGTGATATAACTGTTAAATTGTTTGTCTCACACATATCTTTCAGATGCAAAGGATAATACTGACATTATGAATTTTGTTATAGGCCCCGCCCAGGGAGCAAGCGTATGTGACATTTTCATTGTATTAGATTGTGTTGATCCTACTATTTCTAACAATTTAAGGCATCCCATGATGCACCATTTTGCAGGGATAGGTTTTTTTCGGACTTACCCTTAAGTTTTCTTCAATGCAATGATTAAATGAACTTGTTCTTTGTCTAATTTCAGTATTTCTTCCATATTAAATTTAGCTGCCTTACTCACTTGTTCAGGTCATTTTTGTTGATTTTATGGTAGTCTGTGATCGGTTCCATGAGATATAGAAAGTGATGCAGGTCACCTTTGATTTGGAAGCATAATCCTGTCTGCATCCCAGCTCTTTCTCGTATTAAGTTTCATGCACTTCATTAGATTAAATCACATACGTTTGTGATTCTGGTAGATGGAAAGTGTTGTCATTTTTTAAAATTATTTAGGTCGAATGCCAGTAATTTCCAATGCAAATTGTTTTTAATTCAAGTCATGATGGTAACGTTTATTGTAGGAAACACATTCTATGCATTTGAAGATGTTGTTTTTTCTATTAACAAATGTTAATATGTTAGTTTTATTATGGTGTGGGTATGAATAGAACCATCAACCTCAACTCTCTCACTCCATCCTCAAACCACCAAGCCAAGTTTATATCTCTCTATATAATGATATGGTCTAGTTTTGTCTTAGCATTTAGGAGCTTTAATCTACATTCTAATATACATAATTTATGGAGATATATTATTATTATATTTCTATATTGGCGGAGCTGTAGAGGTAGTAATTGCACAAACTCTCGGTACTTAAGTGAGTTATTGATAATTTCATACTGGACCATATGAATTTGTTGAGGAACTTTACGGTTACTGAATATGATTCCATTTTGTATGACTTCCAAAATCATATTTTCTAATTTGTACAAATTTGCTTTAGTGGTTTTTCTTCAATGAAGTTACAGCATGGCTACAGTTCATTTAAAATTAGCCATCTTCTTCTTGTGTCGTCTATAAGAAAAATTGCACGGTTGACTTAATATATCCTTGTTATGGTTTTATGGACAATCTTTCTCAATTATTATTATTTGATTGTGCAATTGTGAAGTTGTTATGATCTGCTTGTGATTAGTATGTTCTTTTATTTACCAAAATTATTTGAATTCATAACTAACTTGATCGTCGGAGTTTTTGCAGGTACCACACCTTTGGTTTGGTGTGTCATGCTATGCTCATGAGTATGATGAAACAGAAAGGAAATGCAACATCTTAAAAGCATGGTAGGAAGTTTACCTTTGATTTGAGCTGCTGGCCATGCTTAACAGTCCGGTCTTCAACCGAGCTGAGTGAATGAGATTCATTGACATGGGGGGCCTTCTGAAACATTGGAAATGGGCAGAGGCTGAAAACTTTGGGTGTCAGGCTGTGTTTGAAGTGGGGAGACATGCCTCAAATATAAATTCTGTGTTTAAAGCATAGCTTATGTGATTCATCCATGATGCTTTAATTGACTTGTATGTGAAGTTCAATTTGCCATATAATTCTGATTTGTTTGGTTTGATACCATTTTTCTAGATTCTATTGCATCTCTACTTGATAGGAGTCCATTAGCCTTAGAAGCATGGCTAGGGTTTGAATTTGATTATTACCTATGTCAACCCTTGAGAATGCTTTGATATGATGCCTTTGTGATATTTTGGTTTTCCTTATTAATTCCATGTTTTTGATCTCATTCATCTACCATATCATTGGATATGTCTAAACTGTCCACACTTGTGTTCATTTCACTTTACAAATTTACATGTTGATCATATGCTTTGATGCTTAATTTGGGTGTGATGTTGTTGCTCATTTTGATTTGATAACTTGTTATTTGCTTTCATTCTTCTTCCATGACTTGCTATGGATCACTTTATTTATATTTCATCTATCCTGTCATGACTTGATATGTTTTGTTTAGTTTCCATCTTTTTTCCATGACATGATATGGATTATTGTGTCTACCTTCTATATGTTCTTCCATGACTTGATATGGATTACTTTGTTATCTCTTATCTATTCTTCCATGACTTGATATGGACTGCTTTGCCTTTATATTATCATTTCTTTACCTATGACATTATATGGATGGCTAATTACTTTTCTCTTATCATGACCTGATGTGTCTTACTTTGTGAATTTGTTCCTACTTTCACCATGACTTGATATGGATTTGTCTTCTTCTTTAGCTCTTTTACTTGTGTGGATAACATGTTCCCCATAGAATTTCTTTGGTTCATTATTGGTTAAGATTGGACTAAAGGAGACCTTAGGTTTGTTAACCAAGCATGACAACATGTAGTTGCTGCGATTATGCATCTATTGACTTGTAAATTTGGATTGCGTATTCGTTTGCGTGACTGTTTCAATTACAGCTTTGTAGACTTGTAAATTAATGTTGGTGTTTACCACTGTTGTACGTTCGTTCTTGAACGTTATTTATCCTAGCTTAAGTTTGGTAAACAAATGGTTTTGTTTTTTTTCATGGCATAATATATGTATCAGTATAATATGTATGTTGCTGTTCTGGTTTAATAAGGCACAATATATGTTGCTGTTCTGGTAATACATTGTA
This sequence comes from Lathyrus oleraceus, assembly GCF_024323335.1. Lineage (NCBI taxonomy): Eukaryota > Viridiplantae > Streptophyta > Magnoliopsida > Fabales > Fabaceae > Lathyrus > Lathyrus oleraceus. The sequence goes on from NC_066585.1 coordinate 486,609,265, forward strand.
AATATGGTATAGTATATATGCTGTTGTTCCTGCATCAGAATGGACTCGTAAAATCTTGTAAATAATACTCCTGTTGCTGTTCTGGTTTAATTTCTGTTTGCATTGCTAAATCATATTCAATCCGTGATTTCGACATTGATAATGTGCCGATATACTGCTGATTATGTGTGTGCCTTTTACGATGTTTCACTTCCGATTTAATCATGTAGTTGCTGCGATTATTTTTCATTAAGTTGTTGCAAATCATGTCAGAGTCTTTGTAGGCAGGTACCACAACCTTGCTATGCACGTGTCATGAATAGATTAAAATCAGTCTTGAGGTCCTTATGAGGTAATGTTCTTCTGTTTGCCTCTTTTCATTTTGTTTTTACTATATATATACACAAGGTGATTGTTTTGTTATAAATACTGCACAAATATTGTGGCGAAATGCTACTTTCCGAATACAGTGAGTGGTTGAGTTCTGCAGTTTATTTTGAGCTATTTCTGACACTTTCTTTGATTATACGGGTGTCAGTGGTATTGTTTTCATTTTGAAATGTAATTCTGGAGTCCCAACACCAAACCGTATTAGATTTTTCTTGACAGAGAGTGGTTAGTCCTGCCAAGGTTTCATGATTTTCTCACTTTACTGTGACCTGTCATCACTGTACTAAAGCTGCTTTGGGGATAAGGATGCTTGACCAAGTGCGTGTTAACTCATTACTATCTTTATTTGTTATAGATTGATGAACTATTTGATGGTTTTGTTTTATTTCCCAACATTATTTTGAATCCATTATTAACATGATCGTCGGAGACATTGTAGGTACCACACCCTTGCTATGAATATTTCATAAATAGATCAAAAACAGTCTTGAGGTCATCAGAGATGATGTTCTTCTGTTTGCCTCTTTTGATTTGGTTTGATTTGTTTGTGCTCAACATATTATTCAGGTTCATTCTTTCATATCATTTTTTGAATTAATATGTACAATTTTTATAAAAATGTGAAGCCTTTTTTTGATTTGAACATTTTCTCACTCGTCTTAATGACTTTTTGTTGGCTTTCTTGTAGTGAGCTTATTTACTTTTCAATGCTTACATTGATAATGTGTTGTGGATTTTGTAGGAGGAAAACTTGGAAGAGGTCATTGCACTTACTGTGATATAACTGTTAAATTGTTTGTCTCACACATATCTTTCAGATGCAAAGGATAATACTGACATTATGAATTTTGTTACTGGCCCCGCCCAGGGAGCAAGCGTATGTGACATTTTCATTGTATTAGATTGTGTTGATCCTACTATTTCTAGCAATTTAAGGCATCCCATGATGCACCATTTTGCAGGGATATTTTTTTTCGGACTTACCCTTAAGTTTTCTTCAATGCAATGATTAAATGAACTTGTTCTTTGTCTAATTTCAGTATTTCTTCCATATTAAATTTAGCTGCCTTACTCACTTGTTCAGGTCATTTTTGCTGATTTTATGGTAATCTGTGATCGGTTCCATGAGATTTAGAAAGTGATGCAGGGACGCCTTAAATCATGCTCAACAAGCTGCTAGAGTGTTCAAAAACAGAAGCAGCCTGCGGTCTACCCTATTGGAAGCACCATCCGTTCTTCAACCCAACTACGAGTGGATGAGTGTCATTGACTCGAGGGCCTGCTGGAACATTGGAAATGGGCAAAGGGTGAAAATGTTGGGTGACAACTGGTTCCTGGGTCAGGCTGAGTTTGAAGTGTGGAGTCCTGCCTCAACCCTAGTGATTCGGTTAATCGAAGATGACGCAAACAATGGAAATTGTGAGTTATTCTTCATCTATTTTAATGCTGATTAAGAAACAAAAGATAAAGTTCTTAGATGATGAGATTCCTCACATGATCACACTATCGTCACCTCATCATACTCCCTCACCACTGCAGCAAACACGCTTACCGTTAATGAATGAAATGATTGAGCTTGGTGAGATGCGGTTAGAACTGTTTCGTCTCATTAACAACACCCAAGAAGCCATTGATGCTGAAAGAACGAGGAAAATCGCAATCTTGATGTCATTTAGATAGTAACTAACAACTTTTTATTCATTTCAAATTGATTTTAATGTTATTTTGAATCTATGCTTGTGTCATGATGAGTAGGATGAAACTCCTTCTTCAGGTAATGTATCTGTCTTTTTGCACTTACTGTGTGATCTAACAATCAAATTATTTGTCCCACTCATTTCTTACATACGATAATCACGTTGCAGTTTAGGTCCTATACATTGCATTCATACAAAGTAACTTGAAATAGAAAGATATTTAGTATGTTGTTCTTTTTCCTTTTTCACAGACTTGCCATAAAGGTTATTGTCACTCTTTTATGCTTATAATTCCATCATGTCTTGCTAATTTCTTTACTCTAAAACGTTACTCTTAGTGTCTTTTCATGTCACAAGTCTTACTATATTGTCAGAGTCTTTGCAGGCAGATACCACAGCCTTGCTATGCACGTGTCATGAATAGATTAAAATCAGTTTTGAGGTCCTTATGAGGTAATGTTCTTCTGTTTGCCTCTTTTCATTTTGTTTTCACTATATATATACACAAGGTGATTGTTTTGTTATAAATACTGCACAAATATTGTGGCGAAATGCTACTTTCCGAATACAGTGAGTGGTTGAGTTCTGCAGTTTATTTTGAGATATTTCTGACACTTTCTTTGATTATACGGGTGTCACAGTGGTATTATTTTCATTTTGAAATGTAATTCTGGAGTCCCAACACCAAACCGTATTAGATTTTACTTGACAGAGAGTGGTTAGTCCTACCAAGGTTTCATGATTTGCTCACTTTACTGTGACATGTCATCACTGTACTAAAGCTGCTTTGGGGATAAGGATGCTTGACCAAGTGCTTGTTAACTCATTTCTATCTTTATTTGTTATAGATTGATGAACTATTTGATGGTTTTGTTTTATTTCCCAACATTATTTTGAATCCATTATTAACATGATCGTCGGAGACATTGTAGGTACCACACCCTTGCTATGAATATTTCATAAATAGATCAAAAACAATCTTGAGGTCATCAGAGATGATGTTCTTCTGTTTGCCTCTTTTGATTTGGTTTGATTTGTTTGTGCTCAACATATTATTCAGGTTCATTCGTTTATTTCATTTTTGAATTAATATGTACAATTTTTCTAAAAATGTGAAGCCTTTTTTTGATTTGAACATTTTTTCACTCGTCTTAAGGACTCTTTGTTGGCTTTCTTGTAGTGAGCTATTTACTTTTCAATGCTTACATTGATAATGTTTTGTGGATTTTGTAGGAGGATAACTTGGAAGAGTTTGGTGAATATTAAAATAATAGAGTTATAACCTATTATGTCCTTGCACTTACTGTTAAATTGTTTGTTCCGCATTTATCTTTCATGTGTCTGTTTATGTTCTATAGAATGCATACATGCTAATGTTTGATGTTTTGATATTGTTTCTATTTCAATTATTCCTTCATGAATGATCGTTTGATTATTTATGAGTTTGGCTTTAGATTATTTCTTCCATTGTTTGATTTTGAATAGGGTTTGTATTTTAATTGTTGGAAGCTGTTGTATTAATCAATGAATGATGTGAATCTAAATTCTAATATAACAATCTGATTTAGTTCAATCTCCTAAGCTTTGTTTATTTTATTAACAGAAAACAATTAACTACACTTGTTTGCATTTTCCAGGAGTAACTAGAAATAGAATGCAAATATCTAATGGTGTCCGACACCGACCCATATCTACACCTCTTATCATCGAGTTTTGAATTTGGATTTTGAAATTCAGTTTTGTGAAGCTGGAATTGGGATTGGGTACGGAGACTCTTCCTGTGGACCTTCAATTCCATCATCATCCAAGTTGTTGATCAAAGGCGGTACTGTGGTTAATGCTCACCATCAACAAATCGCCGATGTTTATATTGAAGACGGTGTCATCGTTGTTGTTAATCCAACTATCACTGTATTATTTCTCAAATGAATCATTCTTAACTTGCAATTATTTACTCCAAGACACTTATCATGTTAAAATGAACACAATTCTTAAGAAATGAAAATAGAAAGTGTTTTCACAAATTTTGTATTCAACTTTATGCTTTCTGTCCTAGGATTTTTTACTTTTGTAATTTCGGTATTGCCAGGTTGGAGATGAGGTGCGTGTCATAGATGCTACTGGCAAGTTTGTTATGCCAGGTTAGACCTTTGATTTTTAATCTTACAACACTTCCAATGATGATTCTTTCTGGGTTTATAACTATGTAGTACTTACACCTATGCGGTTGCGACAATTTTTTAAAACCTTGCTTATATTTGACACTTTAGGTTGAAGGTGTGTCTCGGTGACTAACATTTATATGACACTGACACTGACACGTGTGGATACATACGATCAATGATCACTTCCATTTCAACGTATTATTGTTGATGCCTACGTGTCAGGGTTGATATCATGTTTGTTGTTTGTGTTTGAATTGGTATTTCGTAGGCTCTTAGTTCTCTGAGGTTTTACCATCGGAGTGCTCCACTTCATATCTAGGGTGAAAATGTATTGGTATAAAAGCAATCCATTCTTAGCAATAATTAAGAATAGTGAAGAGTTTGTGTGAAATTCAAAGGAGCGCTATGTCCCTCTTATGCAGACCAATGTGGGACCAATTGAAGTTCTTTAAGAACTACATCATTGGTGTGAAAAGTGAGTGATTTACTTAATTAAAAGTGTTGTGGCATAGTTGAGTCCACTTAGTCAACCTAAGATGGGTTCTATTGTTGTTGATGCTCTAACACCTATACAATAGTTAAATGCTTCTTAAACGAATCACCGTAGCGATGTCACTTGTATGCATGAATTTAGTTTCTTACATTTCATCTTGATGTCAATTTGACATCATCATCATCAGATTTTGACATACCATATGATTGCATCTTTTTGTTTACTAACAGGAGGCATTGATCCTCATATTCATCTAGAGTTTGAGTTTATGAACACTGTAACGAAGGATGACTTCTTCAGTGGCCAGGCCGCAACATTGGCTGGTGGGACGACAATGCACATTGACTTTGCCATACCAATTGATGGGAGTTTAACGGCCGGTTTCGAAGCCTATGAAAAGAAGGCGAAGAAGTCTTGCATGGATTATGGTTTCCATATGGCTATTATCAAATGGGATGAAACCGTTGCAAGAGAAATGGAGCTCATGGTCAAGGAGAAAGGTTATAATTTTACTTCCTTTTTGCATTTTAGATAATTTGATTTATTATGAGGCAATAACCCTGTGGAAGGGCTCTGAGGAATTTATTTCACGTAGTAAGTACATCTTTGTTTTCTGATTATAGGTATCAATTCTTTTAAGTTTTTCATGGCTTACAAAGGAGCTCTTATGATCGGTGATGAGCTTCTTCTACAAGGACTTAAAATGTGCAAGTCTCTCGGTGCCTTAGCCATGGTCCATGCAGAAAACGGAGATGCTGTGGATGAAGGGCAAAAGAAGATGATAGAGCTTGGAATAACTGGACCCGAGGGACATGCTCTTTCAAGGCCTCCAGTGGTTAGTCTCATTTTTGCTCTTTTTAATAAATAGTTTACTGAATAATAGAATTGAAGAGAATAATGGAATACAGATACTGATCATGTCTGGTTTCATTTCATCGTCTAGTACTCTAGACTATTTTACTACGTCATAATGATATTTTCTCCTCATTTTTCAGCCACCCCTTTACATCTCTGACAATCACACTTAGTCGACTTACTTCACACTTAGTCGACTTACTTCACAGCCACCCCTTTTTGAAAACCAGAATTTCATGTATATGGACCCAACATATTATTCAAAAAAGTTTATTTGACAGTAATATATAAAACAATTATTGCCCTTTTGTAATTTGTACAAGTAAAGTGTAAACTTTGAATTTTGTTTGAAATCGTGATTTCTGTTTTTGATTTGGTTCTCACAATATAGATAATGCATTCATAGAAAGTAAGTTACTTTAACTTGTTGGTATCTTCCAAAGGAAACTAGAAATAGGATGTTTGGTTTAGTAGGACTTTCTAATTGTATCTTGTTCTTTTTCCTCTTTCAAAAGACTTCCCATAAAGGTGAATGCCACTCTTTTATGCTTATAACATCATGCGTTTTTATAATTCCGTCTTTTTGTTTACTCTAAAATGTTACTCTTTTTATTTCCCAAAATTATTTTAAAATGATAACTAACTTGTTCGTCCGAGTCTTTGTAGGAAGGTATGTACGCTCTTGTCATGAATAGATCAAAAAATGAGTCTTGTGGTCATTACTGGTAATGTTCTTCTATGGCCTCTTTTCATTTGGTTTTTAGAATGTATGCTAAGTGATTGTTTTGTTACAAATAGTCAATACTGCACAAATCTATAATAAATATTGGATTGTTTCTGACACTTTCTTTTTTTGAATTAATATGTACAATTTTTATAAAAATGTGAAGCCTTTTTTTGATTTGAACATTTTCTCACTCGTCTTAATGAATTTTTGTTGGCTTTCTTGTAGTGAGCTTATTTACTTTTCAATGCTTACATTGATAATGTGTTGTGGATTTTGTAGGAGGAAAACTTGGAAGAGGTCATTGCACTTACTGTGATATAACTGTTAAATTGTTTGTCTCACACATATCTTTCAGATGCAAAGGATAATACTGACATTATGAATTTTGTTATAGGCCCCGCCCAGGGAGCAAGCGTATGTGACATTTTCATTGTATTAGATTGTGTTGATCCTACTATTTCTAGCAATTTAAGGCATCCCATGATGCACCATTTTGCAGGGATAGGTTTTTTTCGGACTTACCCTTAAGTTTTCTTCAATGCAATGATTAAATGAACTTGTTCTTTGTCTAATTTCAGTATTTCTTCCATATTAAATTTAGCTGCCTTACTCACTTGTTCAGGTCATTTTTGTTGATTTTATGGTAGTCTGTGATCGGTTCCATGAGATATAGAAAGTGATGCAGGTCACCTTTGATTTGGAAGCATAATCCAGTCTGCATCCCAGCTCTTTCTCGTATTAAGTTTCATGCACTTCATTAGATTAAATCACATACGTTTGTGATTCTGGTAGATGGAAAGTTTTGTCATTTTTTAAAATTATTTAGGTCGAATGCCAGTAATTTCCAATGCAAATTGTTTTTAATTCAAGTCATGATGGTAACGTTTATTGTAGGAAACACATTCTATGCATTTGAAGATGTTGTTTTTTCTATTAACAAATGTTAATATGTTAGTTTTATTATGGTGTGGGTATGAATAGAACCATCAACCTCAACTCTCTCACTCCATCCTCAAACCACCAAGCCAAGTTTATATCTCTCTATATAATGATATGGTCTAGTTTTGTCTTAGCATTTAGGAGCTTTAATCTACATTCTAATATACATAATTTATGGAGATATATTATTATATTTCTATATTGGCGGAGCTGTAGAGGTAGTAATTGCACAAACTCTCGGTACTTAAGTGAGTTATTGATAATTTCATACTGGACCATATGAATTTGTTCAAAAAAGTTTATTTGACAGTAATATATAAAACAATTATTGCCCTTTTGTAATTTGTACAAGTAAAGTGTAAACTTTGAATTTTGTTTGAAATCGTGATTTCTGTTTTTGATTTGGTTCTCACCATATAGATAATGCATTCATAGAAAGTAAGTTACTTTAACTTGTTGGTATCTTCCAAAGGAAACTAGAAATAGGATGTTTGGTTTAGTAGGACTTTCTAATTGTATCTTGTTCTTTTTCCTCTTTCAAAAGACTTCCCATAAAGGTGAATGCCACTCTTTTATGCTTATAACATCATGCGTTTTTATAATTCCGTCTTTTTGTTTACTCTAAAATGTTACTCTTTTTATTTCCCAAAATTATTTTAAAATGATAACTAACTTGTTCGTCCGAGTCTTTGTAGGAAGGTATGTACGCTCTTGTCATGAATAGATCAAAAAATGAGTCTTGTGGTCATTACTGGTAATGTTCTTCTATGGCCTCTTTTCATTTGGTTTTTAGAATGTATGCTAAGTGATTGTTTTGTTACAAATAGTCAATACTGCACAAATCTATAATAAATATTGGATTGTTTCTGACACTTTCTTTTTTTGAATTAATATGTACAATTTTTATAAAAATGTGAAGCCTTTTTTTGATTTGAACATTTTCTCACTCGTCTTAATGAATTTTTGTTGGCTTTCTTGTAGTGAGCTTATTTACTGTTCAATGCTTACATTGATAATGTGTTGTGGATTTTGTAGGAGGAAAACTTGGAAGAGGTCATTGCACTTACTGTGATATAACTGTTAAATTGTTTGTCTCACACATATCTTTCAGATGCAAAGGATAATACTGACATTATGAATTTTGTTATAGGCCCCGCCCAGGGAGCAAGCGTATGTGACATTTTCATTGTATTAGATTGTGTTGATCCTACTATTTCTAGCAATTTAAGGCATCCCATGATGCACCATTTTGCAGGGATAGGTTTTTTTCGGACTTACCCTTAAGTTTTCTTCAATGCAATGATTAAATGAACTTGTTCTTTGTCTAATTTCAGTATTTCTTCCATATTAAATTTAGCTGCCTTACTCACTTGTTCAGGTCATTTTTGTTGATTTTATGGTAGTCTGTGATCGGTTCCATGAGATATAGAAAGTGATGCAGGTCACCTTTGATTTGGAAGCATAATCCAGTCTGCATCCCAGCTCTTTCTCGTATTAAGTTTCATGCACTTCATTAGATTAAATCACATACGTTTGTGATTCTGGTAGATGGAAAGTTTTGTCATTTTTTAAAATTATTTAGGTCGAATGCCAGTAATTTCCAATGCAAATTGTTTTTAATTCAAGTCATGATGGTAACGTTTATTGTAGGAAACACATTCTATGCATTTGAAGATGTTGTTTTTTCTATTAACAAATGTTAATATGTTAGTTTTATTATGGTGTGGGTATGAATAGAACCATCAACCTCAACTCTCTCACTCCATCCTCAAACCACCAAGCCAAGTTTATATCTCTCTATATAATGATATGGTCTAGTTTTGTCTTAGCATTTAGGAGCTTTAATCTACATTCTAATATACATAATTTATGGAGATATATTATTATATTTCTATATTGGCGGAGCTGTAGAGGTAGTAATTGCACAAACTCTCGGTACTTAAGTGAGTTATTGATAATTTCATACTGGACCATATGAATTTGTTGAGGAACTTTACGGTTACTAAATATGATTCCATTTTGTATGACTTCCAAAATCATATTTTCTAATTTGTACAAATTTGCTTTAGTGGTTTTTCTTCAATGAAGTTACAGCATGGCTACAGTTCATTTAAAATTAGCCATCTTCTTCTTGTGTCGTCTATAAGAAAAATTGCACGGTTGACTTAATATATCCTTGTTATGGTTTTATGGACAATCTTTCTCAATTATTATTATTTGATTGTGCAATTGTGAAGTTGTTATGATCTGCTTGTGATTAGTATGTTCTTTTATTTACCAAAATTATTTGAATTCATAACTAACTTGATCGTCGGAGTTTTTGCAGGTACCACACCTTTGGTTTGGTGTGTCTTGCTATGCTCATGAGTATGATGAAACAGAAAGGAAATGCAACATCTTAAAAGCATGGTAGGAAGTTTACCTTTGATTTGAGCTGCTGGCCATGCTTAACAGTCCGGTCTTCAACCGAGCTGAGTGAATGAGATTCATTGACATGGGGGGCCTTCTGAAACATTGGAAATGGGCAGAGGCTGAAAACTTTGGGTGTCAGGCTGTGTTTGAAGTGGGGAGACATGCCTCAAATATAAATTCTGTGTTTGAAGCATAGCTTATGTGATTCATCCATGATGCTTTAATTGACTTGTATGTGAAGTTCAATTTGCCATATAATTCTGATTTGTTTGGTTTGATACCATTTTTCTAGATTCTATTGCATCTCTACTTGATAGGAGTCCATTAGCCTTAGAAGCATGGCTAGGGTTTGAATTTGATTATTACCTATGTCAACCCTTGAGAATGCTTTGATATGATGCCTTTGTGATATTTTGGTTTTCCTTATTAATTCCATGTTTTTGATCTCATTCATCTACCATATCATTGGATATGTCTAAACTGTCCACACTTGTGTTCATTTCACTTTACAAATTTACATGTTGATCATATGCTTTGATGCTAATTTTGGGTGTGATGTTGTTGCTCATTTTGATTTGATAACTTGTTATTTGCTTTCATTCTTCTTCCATGACTTGCTATGGATCACTTTATTTATATTTCATCTATCCTGTCATGACTTGATATGTTTTGTTTAGTTTCCATCTTTTTTCCATGACATGATATGGATTATTCTGTCTACCTTCTATATGTTCTTCCATGACTTGATATAGATTACTTTGTTATCTCTTATCTATTCTTCCATGACTTGATATGGACTGCTTTGCCTTTATATTATCATTTCTTTACCTATGACATTATATGGATGGCTAATTACTTTTCTCTTATCATGACCTGATGTGTCTTACTTTGTGAATTTGTTCCTACTTTCACCATGACTTGATATGGATTTGTCTTCTTCTTTAGCTCTTTTACTTGTGTGGATAGCATGTTCCCCATAGAATTTCTTTGGTTCATTATTGGTTAAGATTGGACTAAAGGAGACCTTAGGTTTGTTAACCAAGCATGACAACATGTAGTTGCTGCGATTATGCATCTATTGACTTGTAAATTTGGATTGCGTATTCGTTTGCGTGACTGTTTCAATTACAGCTTTGTAGACTTGTAAATTAATGTTGGTGTTTACCACTGTTGTACGTTCGTTCTTGAACGTTATTTATCCTAGCTTAAGTTTGGTAAACAAATGGTTTTGTTTTTTTTCATGGCATAATATATGTATCAGTATAATATGTATGTTGCTGTTCTGGTTTAATAAGGCACAATATATGTTGCTGTTCTGGTAATACATTGTAAATATGGTATAGTATATATGCTGTTGTTCCTGCATCAGAATGGACTCGTAAAATCTTGTAAATAATACTCCTGTTGCTGTTCTGGTTTAATTTCTGTTTGCATTGCTAAATCATATTCAATCCGTGATTTCGACATTGATAATGTGCCGATATACTGCTGATTATTGGTGTGTGCCTTTTACGATGTTTCACTTCCGATTTAATCATGTAGTTGCTGCGATTATTTTTCATTAAGTTGTTGCAAATCATGTCAGAGTCTTTGCAGGCAGGTACCACAACCTTGCTATGCACGTGTCATGAATAGATTAAAATCAGTCTTGAGGTCCTTATGAGGTAATGTTCTTCTGTTTGCCTCTTTTCATTTTGTTTTACTATATATATACACAAGGTGATTGTTTTGTTATAAATACTGCACAAATATTGTGGCGAAATGCTACTTTCCGAATACAGTGAGTGGTTGAGTTCTGCAGTTTATTTTGAGCTATTTCTGACACTTTCTTTGATTATACGGGTGTCAGTGGTATTGTTTTCATTTTGAAATGTAATTCTGGAGTCCCAACACCAAACCGTATTAGATTTTTCTTGACAGAGAGTGGTTAGTCCTGCCAAGGTTTCATGATTTTCTCACTTTACTGTGACATGTCATCACTGTACTAAAGCTGCTTTGGGGATAAGGATGCTTGACCAAGTGCGTGTTAACTCATTGCTATCTTTATTTGTTATAGATTGATGAACTATTTGATGGTTTTGTTTTATTTCCCAACATTATTTTGAATCCATTATTAACATGATCGTCGGAGACATTGTAGGTACCACACCCTTGCTATGAATATTTCATAAATAGATCAAAAACAGGCTTGAGGTCATCAGAGATGATGTTCTTCTGTTTGCCTCTTTTGATTTGGTTTGATTTGTTTGTGCTCAACATATTATTCAGGTTCATTCTTTCATATCATTTTTTGAATTAATATGTACAATTTTTATTAAAATGTGAAGCCTTTTTTTGATTTGAACATTTTCTCACTCGTCTTAATGACTTTTTGTTGGCTTTCTTGTAGTGAGCTTATTTACTTTTCAATGCTTACGTTGATAATGTGTTGTGGATTTTGTAGGAGGAAAACTTGGAAGAGGTCATTGCACTTACTGTGATATAACTGTTAAATTGTTTGTCTCACACATATCTTTCAGATGCAAAGGATAATACTGACATTATGAATTTTGTTACTAGCCCCGCCCAGGGAGCAAGCGTATGTGACATTTTCATTGTATTAGATTGTGTTGATCCTACTATTTCTAGCAATTTAAGGCATCCCATGATGCACCATTTTGCAGGGATAGGTTTTTTTCGGACTTACCCTTAAGTTTTCTTCAATGCAATGATTAAATGAACTTGTTCTTTGTCTAATTTCAGTATTTCTTCCATATTAAATTTAGCTGCCTTACTCACTTGTTCAGGTCATTTTTGCTGATTTTATGGTAATCTGTGATCGATTCCATGAGATTTAGAAAGTGATGCAGGGACGCCTTAAATCATGCTCAACAAGCTGCTAGAGTGTTCAAAAACAGAAGCAGCCTGCGGTCTACCCTATTGGAAGCACCATCCGTTCTTCAACCCAACTACGAGTGGATGAGTGTCATTGACTCGAGGGCCTGCTGGAACATTGGAAATGGGCAAAGGGTGAAAATGTTGGGTGACAACTGGTTCCTGGGTCAGGCTGAGTTTGAAGTGTGGAGTCCTGCCTCAACCCTAGTGATTCGGTTAATCGAAGATGACGCAAACAATGGAAATTGTGAGTTATTCTTCATCTATTTTAATGCTGATTAAGAAACAAAAGATAAAGTTCTTAGATGATGAGATTCCTCACATGATCACACTATCGTCACCTCATCATACTCCCTCACCACTGCAGCAAACACGCTTACCGTTAATGAATGAAATGATTGAGCTTGGTGAGATGCGGTTAGAACTGTTTCGTCTCATTAACAACACCCAAGAAGCCATTGATGCTGAAAGAACGAGGAAAATCGCAATCTTGATGTCATTTAGATAGTAACTAACAACTTTTTATTCATTTCAAATTGATTTTAATGTTATTTTGAATCTATGCTTGTGTCATGATGAGTAGGATGAAACTCCTTCTTCAGGTAATGTATCTGTCTTTTTGCACTTACTGTGTGATCTAACAATCAAATTATTTATCCCACTCATTTCTTACATACGATAATCACGTTGCAGTTTAGGTCCTATACATTGCATTCATACAAAGTAACTTGAAATATAAAGATATTAAGTATGTTGTTCTTTCTCCTTTTTCACAAACTTGCCATAAAGGTTATTGTCACTCTTTTATGCTTAGAATTCCATCATGTCTGGCTAATTTCTTTACTCTAAAACGTTACTCTTAGTGTCTTTTCATGTCACAAGTCTTACTATATTGTCAGAGTCTTTGCAGGCAGATACCACAGTCTTGCTATGCACGTGTCATGAATAGATTAAAATCAGTTTTGAGGTCCTTATGAGGTAATGTTCTTCTGTTTGCCTCTTTTCATTTTGTTTTCACTATATATATACACAAGGTGATTGTTTTGTTATAAATACTGCACAAATATTGTGGCGAAATGCTACTTTCCGAATACAGTGAGTGGTTGAGTTCTGCAGTTTATTTTGAGCTATTTCTGACACTTTCTTTGATTATACGGGTGTCACAGTGGTATTGTTTTCATTTTGAAATGTAATTCTGGAGTCCCAACACCAAACCGTATTAGATTTTTCTTGACAGAGAGTGGTTAGTCCTGCCAAGGTTTCATGATTTTCTCACTTTACTGTGACATGTCATCACTGTACTAAAGCTGCTTTGGGGATAAGGATGCTTGACCAAGTGCTTGTTAACTCATTTCTATCTTTATTTGTTATAGATTGATGAACTATTTGATGGTTTTGTTTTATTTCCCAACATTATTTTGAATCCATTATTAACATGATCGTCGGAGACATTGTAGGTACCACACCCTTGCTATGAATATTTCATAAATAGATCAAAAACAATCTTGAGGTCATCAGAGATGATGTTCTTCTGTTTGCCTCTTTTGATTTGGTTTGATTTGTTTGTGCTCAACATATTATTCAGGTTCATTCTTTCATATCATTTTTGAATTAATATGTACAATTTTTAAAAAATGTGAAGCCTTTTTTTGATTTGAACATTTTCTCACTCGTCTTAATGACTTTTTGTTGGCTTTCTTGTAGTGAGCTTATTTACTTTTCAATGCTTACATTGATAATGTGTTGTGGATTTTGTAGGAGGAAAACTTGGAAGAGGTCATTGCACTTACTGTGATATAACTGTTAAATTGTTTGTCTCACACATATCTTTCAGATGCAAAGGATAATACTGACATTATGAATTTTGTTACTGGCCCCGCCCAGGGAGCAAGCGTATGTGACATTTTCATTGTATTAGATTGTGTTGATCCTACTATTTCTAGCAATTTAAGGCATCCCATGATGCACCATTTTGCAGGGATAGGTTTTTTTCGGAGTTACCCTTAAGTTTTCTTCAATGCAATGATTAAATGAACTTGTTCTTTGTCTAATTTCAGTATTTCTTCCATATCAAATTTAGCTGCCTTACTCACTTGTTCAGGTCATTTTTGCTGATTTTATGGTAATCTGTGATCGGTTCCATGAGATTTAGAAAGTGATGCAGGGACGCCTTAAATCATGCTCAACAAGCTGCTAGAGTGTTCAAAAACAGAAGCAGCCTGCGGTCTACCCTATTGGAAGCACCATCCGTTCTTCAACCCAACTACGAGTGGATGAGTGTCATTGACTCGAGGGCCTGCTGGAACATTGGAAATGGGCAAAGGGTGAAAATGTTGGGTGACAACTGGTTCCTGGGTCAGGCTGAGTTTGAAGTGTGGAGTCCTGCCTCAACCCTAGTGATTCGGTTAATCGAAGATGACGCAAACAATGGAAATTGTGAGTTATTCTTCATCTATTTTAATGCTGATTAAGAAACAAAAGATAAAGTTCTTAGATGATGAGATTCCTCACATGATCACACTATCGTCACCTCATCATACTCCCTCACCACTGCAGCAAACACGCTTACCGTTAATGAATGAAATGATTGAGCTTGGTGAGATGCGGTTAGAACTGTTTCGTCTCATTAACAACACCCAAGAAGCCATTGATGCTGAAAGAACGAGGAAAATCGCAATCTTGATGTCATTTAGATAGTAACTAACAACTTTTTATTCATTTCAAATTGATTTTAATGTTATTTTGAATCTATGCTTGTGTCATGATGAGTAGGATGAAACTCCTTCTTCAGGTAATGTATCTGTCTTTTTTGCACTGACTGTGTGATCTAACAATCAAATTATTTGTCCCACTCATTTCTTACATACGATAATCACGTTGCAGTTTAGGTCCTATACATTGCATTCATACAAAGTAACTTGAAATAGAAAGATATTTAGTATGTTGTTCTTTTTCCTTTTTCACAGACTTGCCATAAAGGTTATTGTCACTCTTTTATGCTTATAATTCCATCATGTCTTGCTAATTTCTTTACTCTAAAACGTTACTCTTAATGTCTTTTCATGTCACAAGTCTTACTATATTGTCAGAGTCTTTGCAGGCAGATACCACAGCCTTGCTATGCACGTGTCATGAATAGATTAAAATCAGTCTTGAGGTCCTTATGAGGTAATTTTCTTCTGTTTGCCTCTTTTCATTTTGTTTTCACTATATATATACACAAGGTGATTGTTTTGTTATAAATACTGCACAAATATTGTGGCGAAATGCTACTTTCCGAATACAGTGAGTGGTTGAGTTCTGCAGTTTATTTTGAGCTATTTCTGACACTTTCTTTGATTATACGGGTGTCACAGTGGTATTGTTTTCATTTTGAAATGTAATTCTGGAGTCCCAACACCAAACCGTATTAGATTTTTCTTGACAGAGAGTGGTTAGTCCTACCAAGGTTTCATGATTTGCTCACTTTACTGTGACATGTCATCACTGTACTAAAGCTGCTTTGGGGATAAGGATGCTTGACCAAGTGCTTGTTAACTCATTTCTATCTTTATTTGTTATAGATTGATGAACTATTTGATGGTTTTGTTTTATTTCCCAACATTATTTTGAATCCATTATTAACATGATCGTCGGAGACATTGTTGGTACCACACCCTTGCTATGAATATTTCATAAATAGATCAAAAACAATCTTGAGGTCATCAGAGATGATGTTCTTCTGTTTGCCTCTTTTGATTTGGTTTGATTTGTTTGTGCTCAACATATTATTCAGGTTCATTCGTTTATTTCATTTTTTGAATTAATATGTACAATTTTTCTAAAAATGTGAAGCCTTTTTTTGATTTGAACATTTTTTCACTCGTCTTAAGGACTCTTTGTTGGCTTTCTTGTAGTGAGCTATTTACTTTTCAATGCTTACATTGATAATGTTTTGTGGATTTTGTAGGAGGATAACTTGGAAGAGTTTGGTGAATATTAAAATAATAGAGTTAGTACCTATTATGTCGTTGCACTTACTGTTAAATTGTTTGTTCCGCATTTATCTTTCATGTGTCTGTTTATGTTCTATAGAATGCATACATGCTAATGTTTGATGTTTTGATATTGTTTCTATTTCAATTATTCCTTCATGAATGATCGTTTGATTATTTATGAGTTTGGCTTTAGATTATTTCTTCCATTGTTTGATTTTGAATAGGGTTTGTATTTTAATTGTTGGAAGCTGTTGTATTAATCAATGAATGATGTGAATCTAAATTCTAATATAACAATCTGATTTAGTTCAATCTCCTAAGCTTTGTTTATTTTATTAACAGAAAACAATTAACTACACTTGTTTGCATTTTCCAGGAGTAACTAGAAATAGAATGCAAATATCTAATGGTGTCCGACACCGACCCATATCTACACCTCTTATCATCGAGTTTTGAATTTGGATTTTGAAATTCAGTTTTGTGAAGCTGGAATCGGGTACGGAGATTCTTCCTGTGGACCTTCAATTCCATCATCATCCAAGTTGTTGATCAAAGGCGGTACTGTGGTTAATGCTCACCATCAACAAATCGCCGATGTTTATATTGAAGACGGTGTCATCGTTGTTGTTAATCCAACTATCACTGTATTATTTCTCAAATGAATCATTCTTAACTTGCAATTATTTACTCCAAGACACTTATCATGTTAAAATGAACACAATTCTTAAGAAATGAAAATAGAAAGTGTTTTCACAAATTTTGTATTCAACTTTATGCTTTCTGTCCTAGGATTTTTTACTTTTGTAATTTCGGTATTGCCAGGTTGGAGATGAGGTGCGTGTCATAGATGCTATTGGCAAGTTTGTTATGCCAGGTTAGACCTTTGATTTTTAATCTTACAACACTTCCAATGATGATTCTTTCTGGGTTTATAACTATGTAGTACTTACACCTATGCGGTTGCGACAATTTTTTAAAACCTTGCTTATATTTGACACTTTAGGTTGAAGGTGTGTCTCGGTGACTAACATTTATATGACACTGACACTGACACGTGTGGATACATACGATCAATGATCACTTCCATTTCAACGTATTATTGTTGATGCCTACGTGTCAGGGTTGATATCATGTTTGTTGTTTGTGTTTGAATTGGTATTTCGTAGGCTCTTATTAGTTCTCTGAGGTTTTACCATCGGAGTGCTCCACTTCATATCTAGGGTGAAAATGTATTGTTATAGAAGCAATCCATTCTTAGCAATAATTAAGAATAGTGAAGAGTTTGTGTGAATTTCAAAGGAGCGCTATGTCCCTCTTATGCAGACCAATTGAAGTTCTTTAAGAACTACATCATTGGTGTGAAAAGTGAGTGATTTACTTAATTAAAAGTGTTGTGGCATAGTTGAGTCCACTTAGTCAACCTAAGATGGGTTCTATTGTTGTTGATGCTCTAACACCTATACAATAGTTAAATGCTTCTTAAACGAATCACCGTAGCGATGTCACTTGTATGCATGATTTTAGTTTCTTACATTTCATCTTGATGTCAATTTGACATCATCATCATCAGATTTTGACATACCATATGATTGCATCTTTTTGTTTACTAACAGGAGGCATTGATCCTCATATTCATCTAGAGTTTGAGTTTATGAACACTGTAACGAAGGATGACTTCTTCAGTGGCCAGGCCGCAGCATTGGCTGGTGGGACGACAATGCACATTGACTTTGCCATACCAATTGATGGGAGTTTAACGGCCGGTTTCGAAGCCTATGAAAAGAAGGCGAAGAAGTCTTGCATGGATTATGGTTTCCATATGGCTATTACCAAATGGGATGAAACAGTTGCAAGAGAAATGGAGCTCATGGTCAAGGAGAAAGGTTATAATTTTACTTCCTTTTTGCATTTTAGATAATTTGGTTTATTATGAGGCAATAACCCTGTGGAAGGGCTCTGAGGAATTTATTTCACGTAGTAAGTACATCTTTGTTTTCTGATTGTAGGTATCAATTATTTTAAGTTTTTCATGGCTTACAAAAGAGCTCTTATGATCGGTGATGAGCTTCTTCTACAAGGACTTAAAAAGTGCAAGTCTCTCGGTGCCTTAGCCATGGTCCATGCAGAAAACGGAGATGCTGTGGATGAAGGGCAAAAGAAGATGATAGAGCTTGGAATAACTGGACCCGAGGGACATGCTCTTTCAAGGCCTCCAGTGGTTAGTCTCATTTTTGCTCTTTTTAATAAATAGTTTACTGAATAATAGAATTGAAGAGAATAATGGAATACAGATACTGATCATGTCTGGTTTCATTTCATCGTCTAGTACTCTAGACTATTTTACTACGGCATAATGATATTTTCTCCTCATTTTTCAGCCACCCCTTTACATCTCTGACAATCACACTTAGTCGACTTACTTCACACTTAGTCGACTTACTTCACAGCCACCCCTTTTTGAAAACCAGAATTTCATGTATATGGACCCAACATATTATTCAAAAAAGTTTATTTGACAGCAATATATAAAACAATTATTGCCCTTTTGTAATTTGTACAAGTAAAGTGTAAACTTTGAATTTTGTTTGAAATCGTGATTTCCGTTTTTGATTTGGTTCTCACAATATAGATAATGCATTCATAGTAAGCAAGTTACTTTAACTTGTTGGTATCTTCCAAAGGAAACTAGAAATAGGATGTTTGGTTTAGTAGGACTTTCTAATTGTATCTTGTTCTTTTTCCTCTTTCAAAAGACTTCCCATAAAGGTGAATGCCACTCTTTTATGCTTATAACATCATGCGTTTTTATAATTCCGTCTTTTTGTTTACTCTAAAATGTTACTCTTTTTATTTCCCAAAATTATTTTAAAATGATAACTAACTTGTTCGTCCGAGTCTTTGTAGGAAGGTATGTACGCTCTTGTCATGAATAGATCAAAAAATGAGTCTTGTGGTCATTACAGGTAATGTTCTTCTATGGCCTCTTTTCATTTGGTTTTTAGAATGTATGCTAAGTGATTGTTTTGTTACAAATAGTCAATACTGCACAAATCTATAATAAATATTGGATTGTTTCTGACACTTTCTTTTTTATATTATTCGGGTAATGGTTGTATTGTTTTGATTTCACTGTTTCTTTTGGTCATATTTGATAGGGAGAGCCAGCAGTTGAGGTTACAAATGACGGTGTTGATGCTGTAGGGCATACAATTGGTACATATTTGGAGGTCATTTCCAACTTAGGAAGGTTCTCAATCCCAAGAGTGTGATCAAACCATCATCACTAGCTAAAGATTATTTTGAATCCATAACTAACTAGATCGTCCGATACTTTGTAGGTACCACACCTTTGCTATGATCATGTCAGTCTTGAGGCCCTTAGAGGTAATGTTCTTATGTATGCCTCTTTTAATTTGGTTTGATTTGTTTGTGCTCAACAAATTATTCAGGTTCATTCGTTGATTTCGTTTATTAATATGTACAAGTTTTATAAAAACGTGAAGCCTTTTTTTGACTTGAACATTTTTTCAGATATTATTCAGGTTTTTTTTGAACTATGCAATGATTAAATGAACTTGTTCTTTGTCTAAATTCAATATTTCATCCATATTAAATCTGGCTGCCTTACTTCACTTGTTCAGTTTATTTTTTCTGAATTTATAGTAACTTGTGACCTTTTCCATGAGATATAGAAAGGGATGCAGGGAACCTTGGATTTGGAGGCATAATTCGGTCTGCACCCCAACTATTTTTCATATAGAGTTTCATGCATTACATTAGATTAAATCACATAAATTTGTTAATTAATCTGTAGAACCTACATCTCCGATCAAAGGGGTGTCAAATGTTAGACGATTTACCTCTGAGTATTGTTTATTTGTTGAAGGAAACCTAATATCCTATAAAAGTAAGAAACAAAATGTAGTTGCAAGATCAAGTGCTGAGGTAGAATATAAGGTTATGACACTATTAACATGTGAGGTCGTTAGGTTGAATCAACTGCTCAAAGAACTTCAATTTGAAAAAATAAGACCATGACACTTATTTGTGATAACCAAGTCCCATTACATATTGTTTCGAATCTAGGTTTCATGAGAGGACCAAACATTGTCAGAGAGAAGTTAGAATCAGGCGACATTATCACAAGTTTTGTCAACTCTAATGATCAATTGACATGTGTTTACCAAATCCCTACGAGATCCTAAAACTAATTATATATGTGGCAAGCTTAGTGCATTTAACTTATATGCTCAAATTTGAGGGAGAGTGTTAATATTTGTATATAGGATACTTTCGAAGAAACAAGTTTGTAGATAATGCATTCATAGAAAGTAAGTCACTTTAACTTGTTGGTATCATCCAAAGGTAACTATAAATACTATGTTTGGTTTGGTAGGACTTTCTAACTGTATGTTGTTCTTTTTTCTTTTTCAAAGACTTACCATAAATGTCAATGTCACTCTTTTATGCTTATAACATAATGTGTTGTTATAATTTCGTCTCTTTGTTTACTCTAGAATGTTACTCTTTTTATTTCCCAAAATTATTTTGAAGTGATAACTAACTTATTCGTCGGAGTGTTTGTAGGAAGGTATGTACGCTCTTGTCATGAATAGATCAAAATGAGTCTTGGGCAGTTTCTCGCATTTTCTTTTTTATATTATACTGGTAAGGGTTGTATTGTGTTTTGATTCCACTGTTTCTTTTGGTCATATTTGATAGGGAGAGCCAACCGTTGAGGTTACAAATGAAGGTGTTGATGCTGCAGGGCATACAATTGGTACATCTTTGGAGGTCGTGTTCAAACTTAGGAAGGTTCTCAACCCCAAGAGTGTGATCAAACCAACATCACTAGTTAAAGATTATTTTGAGAATAACATCTATCGAATAAATTTCAGACGAAAGACTTTGGTAAACTCCTATAGTTTTTGGGTATTGAGGTATTCCAATCTAAAGATGATAAGGTAATTTCTCTGGGGAAATATGCTATGGATACTTTTGAAGAAACAAGTTTGTAGATAATGCATTCATAGAAAGTAAATCACTTTAACTTGTTGGTATCATCCAAAGGTATTTGCCTGTAAATGGTCCTTGGCTTATCGACCAGATGCCTAGTCGAGCGTATGTGTCTCAGTTTTCAGCTGATGGTAGTCTTTTTGTTGCTGGGTTCCAGGTAATATATTCCCACCTTTAACATTTTATCATAAAAATATACTTTTTTTTTTTGCTGTAAGGTATATGCATGCTATAGTTTTGATTCTGATTAAATTATTTTTTCAGGGAAATATCATAAAAATATACAATGTGGACAAAGGTTGGAAAGTTCAAAAGAATATTCTAACCAAGAGTTTGAGATGGACAATCACTGATACTTCTCTTTCCCCTGATCAACGCAGTCTTGTAAGTTGCTGTGTTTTATCTTCAAAATAACAGGAAAGAAAAATGTCTACATCTTTTTAATCCATTGTTTTAATGGCTTAATCTTATGGCATATGAATCTTCAATTTCAGGTTTATGCCAGCATGTCGCCCATTGTACACATTGTAAATGTTGGATCTTCTGAAACTGAGTCACTAGCAAATGTTACGGTACTCACAACTAATTCTGCACTTTGGTTTTAACTTCTAATTTGGCAAACACTAGTTTTTTTGAATGCTATAAGGTATCTGAGTCTTAGAAATTGGATGTTCCATGACGTGTCTAACTGGTGGATTTCCTAGGTTCTTTTTTATGGTGTTCTTTTCATATTTTTAATGTGCTTTTGGTTCTTATATTATGCAGGAGATCCACGATGGTTTGGATTTTTCATCAAATGATGATGGAGGATACTCTTTTGGAATTTTTTCTGTGAAATTCTCAACAGATGGGAGGGAATTAGTAGCAGGAACTAGTGGTGATTCTATACATGTATACGATCTTGAAGCAAACAAGGTTTCACTTCAAATTTTAGCACACGCGGTAATGATACTAGCCATAAAATATCCCATCTCTTTAGCTTCAAATGATTTGAGCTATTGGTTGTGTCTTTATATTAGTGCCTGTGAAATTCTATCTGAAAGTGTCTGCTTGATCATCAATCTATCATTTTTTTGGACAAATTATTTTCATATTGTGGTGATTTTTTATGGATCAAGAGAATTAACGCATAGCATAGATGTTCTAACTTTTGATTTTCATTTTATGTTGCAGGCTGATGTAAATACTGTATGTTTTGCTGATGAAACTGGCCATCTTATTTACTCTGGAAGTGATGATAGTTTCTGCAAGGTATGTCCTACATCATAAGACGTCTTATTCTATTAAGATATTATTCGCTTTTTCCCTCTTTTTGAGTGTCCCAACTTTTGTTTTTATTTAGAAGCAATGGCCATCTTTTAAACAGGAAATCAGTCTCATAGTCATACCATCAGGGTTAAATTAAATATTGACCTTGAGAGCAGTTATTAGATGAGATACATGTCAAATCTTTTAGTTTTGGTTTTCGTCACTTATTGCAGAAACTTCATAATTAGAGCTGTTTGGTTGTACTTTCCCTCTTGATTTTAAGTGATTGACACATTCTAATGTACAAATTTGTTTAGGTCTGCGATCGGCGTTGCTTAAATGCTAAAGGCAAGCCAGCAGGGGTTTTGATGGGGCATCTTGAGGGCATTACATTTATTGATACCCGTGGAGATGGACGCTATTTCATTTCTAACGGTAAAGATCAGACCATAAAACTTTGGGACTTATGCAAAATCTCGTCCAATGTTACCTGGTATGTTCTTTTTCCTTTCTAGTAATCTATATTTTGAAGTCCATATCTGTTGAATCTAAAGAATATGATGTGTTTTGACAAAATGTTCAATAAATAATGGTTACTAGTGTACTTCTGCTAATGGGAAAGATTAAAGTAGTGTGGAAAGATTAAAGTACTAGTATACTCCATGTGAGTACATGTTTCTGAAGGTAATTGTGTTTGGAATTTGCAATCATCTTACATCTTAGGGTTCTTTTGGTTCAAATGAGGGGAGGGGAGAGATTTTAATGGAGGAAATGGGAGGTGGGAGATTTATTTTTAATCAGATAAATGTTTGGTTCAAAAGAGGGGAGAGATTTTAATTAAAAATGTGTTTGGTTCAGGAGGGGAGGAATTTTATTAATAATTTATATTTTTATCTTTATGATCTTATATAAGTCATATGAAATTCAAATGTGAAAAACTCATACATATTTTTTTTGGTAATAAAATTTCTAATATTGAGTGACTAAAAAATATTAATTTACCACATAACGTTAAAAAATTGAGTACATTTGATTCGGATTATAACTCTCCAACACAAATTAAACTATATGCTCATACTGGACCATATGAATTTGTTGAGGAACTTTCCGAATACAGTGAGTGGTTGAGTTCTGCAGTTTATTTTGAGCTATTTCTGACACTTTCTTTGATTATACGGGTGTCAGTGGTATTGTTTTCATTTTGAAATGTGATTCTGGAGTCCCAACACCAAACCGTATTAGATTTTTCTTGACAGAGAGTGGTTAGTACTACCAAGGTTTCATGATTTGCTCACTTTACTGTGACATGTCATCACTGTACTAAAGCTGCTTTGGGGATAAGGATGCTTGACCAAGTGCGTGTTAACTCATTGCTATCTTTATTTGTTATAGATTGATGAACTATTTGATGGTTTTGTTTTATTTCCCAACATTATTTTGAATCCATTATTAACATGATCGTCGGAGACATTGTAGGTACCACACCCTTGCTATGAATATTTCATAAATAGATCAAAAACAGTCTTGAGGTCATCAGAGATGATGTTCTTCTGTTTGCCTCTTTTGATTTGGTTTGATTTGTTTGTGCTCAACATATTATTCAGGTTCATTCTTTCATATCATTTTTTGAATTAATATGTACAATTTTTATAAAAATGTGAAGCCTTTTTTTGATTTGAACATTTTCTCACTCGTCTTAATGACTTTTTGTTGGCTTTCTTGTAGTGAGCTTATTTACTTTTCAATGCTTACATTGATAATGTGTTGTGGATTTTGTAGGAGGAAAACTTGGAAGAGGTCATTGCACTTACTGTGATATAACTGTTAAATTGTTTGTCTCACACATATCTTTCAGATGGAAAGGATAATACTGACATTATGAATTTTGTTACAGGCCCCGCCCAGGGAGCAAGCGTATGTGACATTTTCATTGTATTAGATTGTGTTGATCCTACTATTTCTAGCAATTTAAGGCATCCCATGATGCACCATTTTGCAGGGATAGGTTTTTTTCGGACTTACCCTTAAGTTTTCTTCAATGCATGGAAAGTGTTGTCGTTTTTTAAAATTATTTAGGTCGAATGCCAGTAATTTCCAATGCAAATTGTTTTTAATTCAAGTCATGATGGTAACGTTTATTGTAGGAAACACATTCTATGCATTTGAAGATGTTGTTTTTTCTATTAACAAATGTTAATATGTTAGTTTTATTATGGTGTGGGTAGGAATAGAACCATCAACCTCAACTCTCTCACTCCATCCTCAAACCACCAAGCCAAGTTTATATCTCTCTATATAATGATATGGTCTAGTTTTGTCTTAGCATTTAGGAGCTTTAATCTACATTCTAATATACATAATTTATGGAGATATATTATTATATTTCTATATTGGCGGAGCTGTAGAGGTAGTAATTGCACAAACTCTCGGTACTTAAGTGAGTTATTGATAATTTCATACTGGACCATATGAATTTGTTGAGGAACTTTACGGTTACTGAATATGATTCCATTTTGTATGACTTCCAAAATCATATTTTCTAATTTGTACAAATTTGCTTTAGTGGTTTTTCTTCAATGAAGTTACAGCATGGCTACAGTTCATTTAAAATTAGCCATCTTCTTCTTGTGTCGTCTATAAGAAAAATTGCACGGTTGACTTAATATATCCTTGTTATGGTTTTATGGACAATCTTTCTCAATTATTATTATTTGATTGTGCAATTGTGAAGTTGTTATGATCTGCTTGTGATTAGTATGTTCTTTTATTTACCAAAATTATTTGAATTCATAACTAACTTGATCGTCGGAGTTTTTGCAGGTACCACACCTTTGGTTTGGTGTGTCATGCTATGCTCATGAGTATGATGAAACAGAAAGGAAATGCAACATCTTAAAAGCATGGTAGGAAGTTTACCTTTGATTTGAGCTGCTGGCCATGCTTAGCAGTCCGGTCTTCAACCGAGCTGAGTGAATGAGATTCATTGACATGGGGGGCCTTCTGAAACCTTGGAAATGGGCAGAGGCTGAAAACTTTGGGTGTCAGGCTGTGTTTGAAGTGGGGAGACATGCCTCAAATATAAATTCTGTGTTTGAAGCATAGCTTATGTGATTCATCCATGATGCTTTAATTGACTTGTATGTGAAGTTCAATTTGCCATATAGTTCTGATTTGTTTGGTTTGATACCATTTTTCTAGATTCTATTGCATCTCTACTTGATAGGAGTCCATTAGCCTTAGAAGCATGGCTAGGGTTTGAATTTGATTATTACCTATGTCAACCCTTGAGAATGCTTTGATATGATGCCTTTGTGATATTTTGGTTTTCCTTATTAATTCCATGTTTTTGATCTCATTCATCTACCATATCATTGGATATGTCTAAACTGTTCACACTTGTGTTCATTTCACTTTACAAATTTACATGTTGATCATATGCTTTGATGCTTAATTTGGGTGTGATGTTGTTGCTCATTTTGATTTGATAACTTGTTATTTGCTTTTATTCTTCTTCCATGACTTGCTATGGATCACTTTATTTATATTTCATCTATCCTGTCATGACTTGATATGTTTTGTTTAGTTTCCATCTTTTTTCCATGACATGATATGGATTATTCTGTCTACCTTCTATATGTTCTTCCATGACTTGATATGGATTACTTTGTTATCTCTTATCTATTCTTCCATGACTTGATATGGACTGCTTTGCCTTTATATTATCATTTCTTTACCTATGACATTATATGGATGGCTAATTACTTTTCTCTTATCATGACCTGATGTGTCTTACTTTGTGAATTTGTTCCTACTTTCACCATGACTTGATATGGATTTGTCTTCTTCTTTAGCTCTTTTACTTGTGTGGATAGCATGTTCCCCATAGAATTTCTTTGGTTCATTATTGGTTAAGATTGGACTAAAGGAGACCTTAGGTTTCATCTAGAGTTTGAGTTTCTGAACACTGTAACGAAGGATGACTTCTTCAGTGGCCAGGCCGCAGCATTGGCTGGTGGGACGACAATGCACATTGACTTTGCCATACCAATTGATGGGAGTTTAACGGCCGGTTTCGAAGCCTATGAAAAGAAGGCGAAGAAGTCTTGCATGGATTATGGTTTCCATATGGCTATTACCAAATGGGATGAAACAGTTGCAAGAGAAATGGAGCTCATGGTCAAGGAGAAAGGTTATAATTTTACTTCCTTTTTGCATTTTAGATAATTTGGTTTATTATGAGGCAATAACCCTGTGGAAGGGCTCTGAGGAATTTATTTCACGTAGTAAGTACATCTTTGTTTTCTGATTGTAGGTATCAATTATTTTAAGTTTTTCATGGCTTACAAAGGAGCTCTTATGATCGGTGATGAGCTTCTTCTACAAGGACTTAAAAAGTGCAAGTCTCTCGGTGCCTTAGCCATGGTCCATGCAGGAAACGGAGATGCTGTGGATGAAGGGCAAAAGAAGATGATAGAGCTTGGAATAACTGGACCCGAGGGACATGCTCTTTCAAGGCCTCCAGTGGTTAGTCTCATTTTTGCTCTTTTTAATAAATAGTTTACTGAATAATAGAATTGAAGAGAATAATGGAATACAGATACTGATCATGTCTGGTTTCATTTCATCGTCTAGTACTCTAGACTATTTTACTACGGCATAATGATATTTTCTCCTCATTTTTCAGCCACCCCTTTACATCTCTGACAATCACACTTAGTCGACTTACTTCACACTTAGTCGACTTACTTCACAGCCACCCCTTTTTGAAAACCAGAATTTCATGTATATGGACCCAACATATTATTCAAAAAAGTTTATTTGACAGCAATATATAAGACAGTTATTGCCCTTTTGTAATTTGTACAAGTAAAGTGTAAACTTTGAATTTTGTTTGAAATCGTGATTTCCGTTTTTGATTTGGTTCTCACAATATAGATAATGCATTCATAGTAAGCAAGTTACTTTAACTTGTTGGTATCTTCCAAAGGAAACTAGAAATAGGATGTTTGGTTTAGTAGGACTTTCTAATTGTATCTTGTTCTTTTTCCTCTTTCAAAAGACTTCCCATAAAGGTCAATGCCACTCTTTTATGCTTATAACATCATGCGTTTTTATAATTCCGTCTTTTTGTTTACTCTAAAATGTTACTCTTTTTATTTCCCAAAATTATTTTAAAATGATAACTAACTTGTTCGTCCGAGTCTTTGTAGGAAGGTATGTACGCTCTTGTCATGAATAGATCAAAAAATGAGTCTTGTGGTCATTACAGGTAATGTTCTTCTATGGCCTCTTTTCATTTGGTTTTTAGAATGTATGCCAAGTGATTGTTTTGTTACAAATAGTCAATACTGCACAAATCTATAATAAATATTGGATTGTTTCTGACACTTTCTTTTTTATATTATTCGGGTAATGGTTGTATTGTTTTGATTTCACTGTTTCTTTTGGTCATATTTGATAGGGAGAGCCAGCAGTTGAGGTTACAAATGACGGTGTTGATGCTGTAGGGCATACAATTGGTACATATTTGGAGGTCATTTCCAACTTAGGAAGGTTCTCAATCCCAAGAGTGTGATCAAACCATCATCACTGGCTAAAGATTATTTTGAATCCATAACTAACTAGATCGTCCGATACTTTGTAGGTACCACACCTTTGCTATGATCATGTCAGTCTTGAGGCCCTTAGAGGTAATGTTCTTATGTATGCCTCTTTTAATTTGGTTTGATTTGTTTGTGCTCAACAAATTATTCAGGTTCATTCGTTGATTTCGTTTATTAATATGTACAAGTTTTATAAAAACGTGAAGCCTTTTTTTGACTTGAACATTTTTTCAGATATTATTCAGGTTTTTTTTGAACTATGCAATGATTAAATGAACTTGTTCTTTGTCTAAATTCAATATTTCATCCATATTAAATCTGGCTGCCTTACTTCACTTGTTCAGTTTATTTTTTCTGAATTTATAGTAACTTGTGACCTTTTCCATGAGATATAGAAAGGGATGCAGGGAACCTTGGATATGGAGGCATAATTCGGTCTGCACCCCAACTATTTTTCATATAGAGTTTCATGCATTACATTAGATTAAATCACATAAATTTGTTAATTAATCTGTAGAACCTACATCTCCGATCAAAGGGGTGTCAAATGTTAGACGATTTACCTCTGAGTATTGTTTATTTGTTGAAGGAAACCTAATATCCTATAAAAGTAAGAAACAAAATGTAGTTGCAAGATCAAGTGCTGAGGTAGAATATAAGGTTATGACACTATTAACATGTGAGGTCGTTAGGTTGAATCAACTGCTCAAAGAACTTCAATTTGAAAAAATAAGACCATGACACTTATTTGTGATAACCAAGTCCCATTACATATTGTTTCGAATCTAGGTTTCATGAGAGGACCAAACATTGTCAGAGAGAAGTTAGAATCAGGCGACATTATCACAAGTTTTGTCAACTCTAATGATCAATTGACATGTGTTTACCAAATCCCTACGAGATCCTAAAACTAATTATATATGTGGCAAGCTTAGTGCATTTAACTTATATGCTCAAATTTGAGGGAGAGTGTTAATATTTGTATATAGGATACTTTCGAAGAAACAAGTTTGTAGATAATGCATTCATAGAAAGTAAGTCACTTTAACTTGTTGGTATCATCCAAAGGTAACTATAAATACTATGTTTGGTTTGGTAGGACTTTCTAACTGTATGTTGTTCTTTTTTCTTTTTCAAAGACTTACCATAAATGTCAATGTCACTCTTTTATGCTTATAACATAATGTGTTGTTATAATTTCGTCTCTTTGTTTACTCTAGAATGTTACTCTTTTTATTTCCCAAAATTATTTTGAAGTGATAACTAACTTATTCGTCGGAGTGTTTGTAGGAAGGTATGTACGCTCTTGTCATGAATAGATCAAAATGAGTCTTGGGCAGTTTCTCGCATTTTCTTTTTTATATTATACTGGTAAGGGTTGTATTGTGTTTTGATTCCACTGTTTCTTTTGGTCATATTTGATAGGGAGAGCCAACCGTTGAGGTTACAAATGAAGGTGTTGATGCTGCAGGGCATACAATTGGTACATCTTTGGAGGTCGTGTTCAAACTTAGGAAGGTTCTCAACCCCAAGAGTGTGATCAAACCAACATCACTAGTTAAAGATTATTTTGAGAATAACATCTATCGAATAAATTTCAGACGAAAGACTTTGGTAAACTCCTATAGTTTTTGGGTATTGAGGTATTCCAATCTAAAGATGATAAGGTAATTTCTCTGGGGAAATATGCTATGGATACTTTTGAAGAAACAAGTTTGTAGATAATGCATTCATAGAAAGTAAATCACTTTAACTTGTTGGTATCATCCAAAGGTATTTGCCTGTAAATGGTCCTTGGCTTATCGACCAGATGCCTAGTCGAGCGTATGTGTCTCAGTTTTCAGCTGATGGTAGTCTTTTTGTTGCTGGGTTCCAGGTAATATATTCCCACCTTTAACATTTTATCATAAAAATATACTTTTTTTTTTTGCTGTAAGGTATATGCATGCTATAGTTTTGATTCTGATTAAATTATTTTTTCAGGGAAATATCATAAAAATATACAATGTGGACAAAGGTTGGAAAGTTCAAAAGAATATTCTAACCAAGAGTTTGAGATGGACAATCACTGATACTTCTCTTTCCCCTGATCAACGCAGTCTTGTAAGTTGCTGTGTTTTATCTTCAAAATAACAGGAAAGAAAAATGTCTACATCTTTTTAATCCATTGTTTTAATGGCTTAATCTTATGGCATATGAATCTTCAATTTCAGGTTTATGCCAGCATGTCGCCCATTGTACACATTGTAAATGTTGGATCTTCTGAAACTGAGTCACTAGCAAATGTTACGGTACTCACAACTAATTCTGCACTTTGGTTTTAACTTCTAATTTGGCAAACACTAGTTTTTTTGAATGCTATAAGGTATCTGAGTCTTAGAAATTGGATGTTCCATGACGTGTCTAACTGGTGGATTTCCTAGGTTCTTTTTTATGGTGTTCTTTTCATATTTTTAATGTGCTTTTGGTTCTTATATTATGCAGGAGATCCACGATGGTTTGGATTTTTCATCAAATGATGATGGAGGATACTCTTTTGGAATTTTTTCTGTGAAATTCTCAACAGATGGGAGGGAATTAGTAGCAGGAACTAGTGGTGATTCTATACATGTATACGATCTTGAAGCAAACAAGGTTTCACTTCAAATTTTAGCACACGCGGTAATGATACTAGCCATAAAATATCCCATCTCTTTAGCTTCAAATGATTTGAGCTATTGGTTGTGTCTTTATATTAGTGCCTGTGAAATTCTATCTGAAAGTGTCTGCTTGATCATCAATCTATCATTTTTTTGGACAAATTATTTTCATATTGTGGTGATTTTTTATGGATCAAGAGAATTAACGCATAGCATAGATGTTCTAACTTTTGATTTTCATTTTATGTTGCAGGCTGATGTAAATACTGTATGTTTTGCTGATGAAACTGGCCATCTTATTTACTCTGGAAGTGATGATAGTTTCTGCAAGGTATGTCCTACATCATAAGACGTCTTATTCTATTAAGATATTATTCGCTTTTTCCCTCTTTTTGAGTGTCCCAACTTTTGTTTTTATTTAGAAGCAATGGCCATCTTTTAAACAGGAAATCAGTCTCATAGTCATACCATCAGGGTTAAATTAAATATTGACCTTGAGAGCAGTTATTAGATGAGATACATGTCAAATCTTTTAGTTTTGGTTTTCGTCACTTATTGCAGAAACTTCATAATTAGAGCTGTTTGGTTGTACTTTCCCTCTTGATTTTAAGTGATTGACACATTCTAATGTACAAATTTGTTTAGGTCTGCGATCGGCGTTGCTTAAATGCTAAAGGCAAGCCAGCAGGGGTTTTGATGGGGCATCTTGAGGGCATTACATTTATTGATACCCGTGGAGATGGACGCTATTTCATTTCTAACGGTAAAGATCAGACCATAAAACTTTGGGACTTATGCAAAATCTCGTCCAATGTTACCTGGTATGTTCTTTTTCCTTTCTAGTAATCTATATTTTGAAGTCCATATCTGTTGAATCTAAAGAATATGATGTGTTTTGACAAAATGTTCAATAAATAATGGTTACTAGTGTACTTCTGCTAATGGGAAAGATTAAAGTAGTGTGGAAAGATTAAAGTACTAGTATACTCCATGTGAGTACATGTTTCTGAAGGTAATTGTGTTTGGAATTTGCAATCATCTTACATCTTAGGGTTCTTTTGGTTCAAATGAGGGGAGGGGAGAGATTTTAATGGAGGAAATGGGAGGTGGGAGATTTATTTTTAATCAGATAAATGTTTGGTTCAAAAGAGGGGAGAGATTTTAATTAAAAATGTGTTTGGTTCAGGAGGGGAGGAATTTTATTAATAATTTATATTTTTATCTTTATGATCTTATATAAGTCATATGAAATTCAAATGTGAAAAACTCATACATATTTTTTTGGTAATAAAATTTCTAATATTGAGTGACTAAAAAATATTAATTTACCACATAACGTTAAAAAATTGAGTACATTTGATTCGGAT
Organism: Lathyrus oleraceus; assembly: GCF_024323335.1. Classification (NCBI taxonomy): domain Eukaryota; kingdom Viridiplantae; phylum Streptophyta; class Magnoliopsida; order Fabales; family Fabaceae; genus Lathyrus; species Lathyrus oleraceus. Next base: position 486,641,646 of record NC_066585.1, read on the forward strand.
TATAACTCTCCAACACAAATTAAACTATATGCTCATACTGGACCATATGAATTTGTTGAGGAACTTTCCGAATACAGTGAGTGGTTGAGTTCTGCAGTTTATTTTGAGCTATTTCTGACACTTTCTTTGATTATACGGGTGTCAGTGGTATTGTTTTCATTTTGAAATGTGATTCTGGAGTCCCAACACCAAACCGTATTAGATTTTTCTTGACAGAGAGTGGTTAGTACTACCAAGGTTTCATGATTTGCTCACTTTACTGTGACATGTCATCACTGTACTAAAGCTGCTTTGGGGATAAGGATGCTTGACCAAGTGCGTGTTAACTCATTGCTATCTTTATTTGTTATAGATTGATGAACTATTTGATGGTTTTGTTTTATTTCCCAACATTATTTTGAATCCATTATTAACATGATCGTCGGAGACATTGTAGGTACCACACCCTTGCTATGAATATTTCATAAATAGATCAAAAACAGTCTTGAGGTCATCAGAGATGATGTTCTTCTGTTTGCCTCTTTTGATTTGGTTTGATTTGTTTGTGCTCAACATATTATTCAGGTTCATTCTTTCATATCATTTTTTGAATTAATATGTACAATTTTTATAAAAATGTGAAGCCTTTTTTTGATTTGAACATTTTCTCACTCGTCTTAATGACTTTTTGTTGGCTTTCTTGTAGTGAGCTTATTTACTTTTCAATGCTTACATTGATAATGTGTTGTGGATTTTGTAGGAGGAAAACTTGGAAGAGGTCATTGCACTTACTGTGATATAACTGTTAAATTGTTTGTCTCACACATATCTTTCAGATGGAAAGGATAATACTGACATTATGAATTTGTTACAGGCCCCGCCCAGGGAGCAAGCGTATGTGACATTTTCATTGTATTAGATTGTGTTGATCCTACTATTTCTAGCAATTTAAGGCATCCCATGATGCACCATTTTGCAGGGATAGGTTTTTTTCGGACTTACCCTTAAGTTTTCTTCAATGCATGGAAAGTGTTGTCGTTTTTTAAAATTATTTAGGTCGAATGCCAGTAATTTCCAATGCAAATTGTTTTTAATTCAAGTCATGATGGTAACGTTTATTGTAGGAAACACATTCTATGCATTTGAAGATGTTGTTTTTTCTATTAACAAATGTTAATATGTTAGTTTTATTATGGTGTGGGTAGGAATAGAACCATCAACCTCAACTCTCTCACTCCATCCTCAAACCACCAAGCCAAGTTTATATCTCTCTATATAATGATATGGTCTAGTTTTGTCTTAGCATTTAGGAGCTTTAATCTACATTCTAATATACATAATTTATGGAGATATATTATTATATTTCTATATTGGCGGAGCTGTAGAGGTAGTAATTGCACAAACTCTCGGTACTTAAGTGAGTTATTGATAATTTCATACTGGACCATATGAATTTGTTGAGGAACTTTACGGTTACTGAATATGATTCCATTTTGTATGACTTCCAAAATCATATTTTCTAATTTGTACAAATTTGCTTTAGTGGTTTTTCTTCAATGAAGTTACAGCATGGCTACAGTTCATTTAAAATTAGCCATCTTCTTCTTGTGTCGTCTATAAGAAAAATTGCACGGTTGACTTAATATATCCTTGTTATGGTTTTATGGACAATCTTTCTCAATTATTATTATTTGATTGTGCAATTGTGAAGTTGTTATGATCTGCTTGTGATTAGTATGTTCTTTTATTTACCAAAATTATTTGAATTCATAACTAACTTGATCGTCGGAGTTTTTGCAGGTACCACACCTTTGGTTTGGTGTGTCATGCTATGCTCATGAGTATGATGAAACAGAAAGGAAATGCAACATCTTAAAAGCATGGTAGGAAGTTTACCTTTGATTTGAGCTGCTGGCCATGCTTAGCAGTCCGGTCTTCAACCGAGCTGAGTGAATGAGATTCATTGACATGGGGGGCCTTCTGAAACCTTGGAAATGGGCAGAGGCTGAAAACTTTGGGTGTCAGGCTGTGTTTGAAGTGGGGAGACATGCCTCAAATATAAATTCTGTGTTTGAAGCATAGCTTATGTGATTCATCCATGATGCTTTAATTGACTTGTATGTGAAGTTCAATTTGCCATATAGTTCTGATTTGTTTGGTTTGATACCATTTTTCTAGATTCTATTGCATCTCTACTTGATAGGAGTCCATTAGCCTTAGAAGCATGGCTAGGGTTTGAATTTGATTATTACCTATGTCAACCCTTGAGAATGCTTTGATATGATGCCTTTGTGATATTTTGGTTTTCCTTATTAATTCCATGTTTTTGATCTCATTCATCTACCATATCATTGGATATGTCTAAACTGTCCACACTTGTGTTCATTTCACTTTACAAATTTACATGTTGATCATATGCTTTGATGCTTAATTTGGGTGTGATGTTGTTGCTCATTTTGATTTGATAACTTGTTATTTGCTTTTATTCTTCTTCCATGACTTGCTATGGATCACTTTATTTATATTTCATCTATCCTGTCATGACTTGATATGTTTTGTTTAGTTTCCATCTTTTTTCCATGACATGATATGGATTATTCTGTCTACCTTCTATATGTTCTTCCATGACTTGATATGGATTACTTTGTTATCTCTTATCTATTCTTCCATGACTTGATATGGACTGCTTTGCCTTTATATTATCATTTCTTTACCTATGACATTATATGGATGGCTAATTACTTTTCTCTTATCATGACCTGATGTGTCTTACTTTGTGAATTTGTTCCTACTTTCACCATGACTTGATATGGATTTGTCTTCTTCTTTAGCTCTTTTACTTGTGTGGATAGCATGTTCCCCATAGAATTTCTTTGGTTCATTATTGGTTAAGATTGGACTAAAGGAGACCTTAGGTTTCATCTAGAGTTTGAGTTTCTGAACACTGTAACGAAGGATGACTTCTTCAGTGGCCAGGCCGCAGCATTGGCTGGTGGGACGACAATGCACATTGACTTTGCCATACCAATTGATGGGAGTTTAACGGCCGGTTTCGAAGCCTATGAAAAGAAGGCGAAGAAGTCTTGCATGGATTATGGTTTCCATATGGCTATTACCAAATGGGATGAAACAGTTGCAAGAGAAATGGAGCTCATGGTCAAGGAGAAAGGTTATAATTTTACTTCCTTTTTGCATTTTAGATAATTTGGTTTATTATGAGGCAATAACCCTGTGGAAGGGCTCTGAGGAATTTATTTCACGTAGTAAGTACATCTTTGTTTTCTGATTGTAGGTATCAATTATTTTAAGTTTTTCATGGCTTACAAAGGAGCTCTTATGATCGGTGATGAGCTTCTTCTACAAGGACTTAAAAAGTGCAAGTCTCTCGGTGCCTTAGCCATGGTCCATGCAGGAAACGGAGATGCTGTGGATGAAGGGCAAAAGAAGATGATAGAGCTTGGAATAACTGGACCCGAGGGACATGCTCTTTCAAGGCCTCCAGTGGTTAGTCTCATTTTTGCTCTTTTTAATAAATAGTTTACTGAATAATAGAATTGAAGAGAATAATGGAATACAGATACTGATCATGTCTGGTTTCATTTCATCGTCTAGTACTCTAGACTATTTTACTACGGCATAATGATATTTTCTCCTCATTTTTCAGCCACCCCTTTACATCTCTGACAATCACACTTAGTCGACTTACTTCACACTTAGTCGACTTACTTCACAGCCACCCCTTTTAGAAAACCAGAATTTCATGTATATGGACCCAACATATTATTCAAAAAAGTTTATTTGACAGCAATATATAAGACAGTTATTGCCCTTTTGTAATTTGTACAAGTAAAGTGTAAACTTTGAATTTTGTTTGAAATCGTGATTTCCGTTTTTGATTTGGTTCTCACAATATAGATAATGCATTCATAGTAAGCAAGTTACTTTAACTTGTTGGTATCTTCCAAAGGAAACTAGAAATAGGATGTTTGGTTTAGTAGGACTTTCTAATTGTATCTTGTTCTTTTTCCTCTTTCAAAAGACTTCCCATAAAGGTCAATGCCACTCTTTTATGCTTATAACATCATGCGTTTTTATAATTCCGTCTTTTTGTTTACTCTAAAATGTTACTCTTTTTATTTCCCAAAATTATTTTAAAATGATAACTAACTTGTTCGTCCGAGTCTTTGTAGGAAGGTATGTACGCTCTTGTCATGAATAGATCAAAAAATGAGTCTTGTGGTCATTACAGGTAATGTTCTTCTATGGCCTCTTTTCATTTGGTTTTTAGAATGTATGCCAAGTGATTGTTTTGTTACAAATAGTCAATACTGCACAAATCTATAATAAATATTGGATTGTTTCTGACACTTTCTTTTTTATATTATTCGGGTAATGGTTGTATTGTTTTGATTTCACTGTTTCTTTTGGTCATATTTGATAGGGAGAGCCAGCAGTTGAGGTTACAAATGACGGTGTTGATGCTGTAGGGCATACAATTGGTACATATTTGGAGGTCATTTCCAACTTAGGAAGGTTCTCAATCCCAAGAGTGTGATCAAACCATCATCACTGGCTAAAGATTATTTTGAATCCATAACTAACTAGATCGTCCGATACTTTGTAGGTACCACACCTTTGCTATGATCATGTCAGTCTTGAGGCCCTTAGAGGTAATGTTCTTATGTATGCCTCTTTTAATTTGGTTTGATTTGTTTGTGCTCAACAAATTGTTCAGGTTCATTCGTTGATTTCGTTTATTAATATGTATAAGTTTTATAAAAACGTGAAGCCTTTTCTTGACTTGAACATTTTTTCAGATATGATTCAGGTTTTTTTTAACTATGCAATGATTAAATGAACTTGTTCTTTGTCTAACTTGGAAGAGTTTGGTGAATATTAAAATAATAGAGTTAATACCTATTATGTCGTTGCACTTACTGTTATATTGTTTGTTCCGCACATATCTTTCATGTGTCTGTTTATGTTCTATAGAATGCATACATGCTAATGTTGATGTTTTGATATTGTTTCTATTTCAATTATTCCTTCATGAATGATCGTTTGATTATTTATGAGTTTGTCTTTAGATTATTTCTTCCATTGTTTGATTTTGAATAAGGTTTGTATTTTAATTGTTGGAAGCTGTTGTATTAATCAATGAATGATGTGAATCTAAATCTAATATAACAATCTGATTTAGTTCAATCTCCTAAGCTTTGTTTATTTTATTAACAGAAAACAATTAACTACACTTGTTTGCATTTTCCAGGAGTAACTAGAAATGCAAATATCTAATGGTGAAGGATAATACTAACATTATGAATTTTGTTTCAGGCCCCGCCAAGGGAGCAGGTGTATGTGACATTTTTCGTATTGAGTTTCATGCACTTCATTAGATAAAATGAACTTGTTCTTTGTCTAATTTCAGTATTTCTTCCAAATTGCCTTACTCACTTGTTCAGGTCATTTTTGCTGATTTTATAGTAATTTGTGATCGGTTCCACGAGATATCGAAAGTGATGCAGGTCACCTTTGATTTGGAAGCATAATCCGGTCTCCATCCCAACTATTCTTCGTATTGAGTTTCCCTCTTGATTTTAAGTGATTGACACATTCTAATGTACAAATTTGTTTAGGTCTGCGATCGGCGTTGCTTAAATGCTAAAGGCAAGCCAGCAGGGGTTTTGATGGGGCATCTTGAGGGCATTACATTTATTGATACCCGTGGAGATGGACGCTATTTCATTTCTAACGGTAAAGATCAGACCATAAAACTTTGGGACTTATGCAAAATCTCGTCCAATGTTACCTGGTATGTTCTTTTTCCTTTCTAGTAATCTATATTTTGAAGTCCATATCTGTTGAATCTAAAGAATAGGATGTGTTTTGACAAAATGTTCAATAAATAATGGTTACTAGTGTACTTCTGCTAATGGGAAAGATTAAAGTAGTGTGGAAAGATTAAAGTACTAGTATACTCCATGTGAGTACATGTTTCTGAAAGTAATTGTGTTTGGAATTTGCAATCATCTTACATCTTAGGGTTCTTTTGGTTCAAATGAGGGGAGGGGAGAGATTTTAATGGAGGAAATGGGAGGTGGGAGATTTATTTTTAATCAGATAAATGTTTGGTTCAAAAGAGGGGAGAGATTTTAATTAAAAATGTGTTTGGTTCAGGAGGGGAGGAATTTTATTAATAATTTTATTTTTATCTTTATGATCTTATATAAGTCATATGAAATTCAAATGTGAAAAACTCATACATATTTTTTTTGGTAATAAAATTTCTAATATTGAGTGACTAAAAAATATTAATTTACCACATAACGTTAAAAATTGAGTACATTTGATTCGGATTATAACTCTCCAACACAAATTAAACTATATGCTCATACTGGACCATATGAATTTGTTGAGGAACTTTCCGAATACAGTGAGTGGTTGAGTTCTGCAGTTTATTTTGAGCTATTTCTGACACTTTCTTTGATTATACGGGTGTCAGTGGTATTGTTTTCATTTTGAAATGTAATTCTGGAGTCCCAACACCAAACCGTATTAGATTTTTCTTGACAGAGAGTGGTTAGTACTACCAAGGTTTCATGATTTGCTCACTTTACTGTGACATGTCATCACTGTACTAAAGCTGCTTTGGGGATAAGGATGCTTGACCAAGTGCGTGTTAACTCATTGCTATCTTTATTTGTTATAGATTGATGAACTATTTGATGGTTTTGTTTTATTTCCCAACATTATTTTGAATCCATTATTAACATGATCGTCGGAGACATTGTAGGTACCACACCCTTGCTATGAATATTTCATAAATAGATCAAAAACAGTCTTGAGGTCATCAGAGATGATGTTCTTCTGTTTGCCTCTTTTGATTTGGTTTGATTTGTTTGTGCTCAACATATTATTCAGGTTCATTCTTTCATATCATTTTTTGAATTAATATGTACAATTTTTATAAAAATGTGAAGCCTTTTTTTGATTTGAACATTTTCTCACTCGTCTTAATGACTTTTTGTTGGCTTTCTTGTAGTGAGCTTATTTACTTTTCAATGCTTACATTGATAATGTGTTGTGGATTTTGTAGGAGGAAAACTTGGAAGAGGTCATTGCACTTACTGTGATATAACTGTTAAATTGTTTGTCTCACACATATCTTTCAGATGCAAAGGATAATACTGACATTATGAATTTTGTTACAGGCCCCACCCAGGGAGCAAGCGTATGTGACATTTTCATTGTATTAGATTGTGTTGATCCTACTATTTCTAGCAATTTAAGGCATCCCATGATGCACCATTTTGCAGGGATATGTTTTTTTCGGACTTACCCTTAAGTTTTCTTCAATGCAATGATTAAATGAACTTGTTCTTTGTCTAATTTCAGTATTTCTTCCATATTAAATTTAGCTGCCTTACTCACTTGTTCAGGTCATTTTTGCTGATTTTATGGTAATCTGTGATCGGTTCCATGAGATTTAGAAAGTGATGCAGGGACGCCTTAAATCATGCTCAACAAGCTGCTAGAGTGTTCAAAAACAGAAGCAGCCTGCGGTCTACCCTATTGGAAGCACCATCCGTTCTTCAACCCAACTACGAGTGGATGAGTGTCATTGACTCGAGGGCCTGCTGGAACATTGGAAATGGGCAAAGGGTGAAAATGTTGGGTGACAACTGGTTCCTGGGTCAGACTCAGTTTGAAGTGTGGAGTCCTGCCTCAACCCTAGTGATTCGGTTAATCGAAGATGACGCAAACAATGGAAATTGTGAGTTATTCTTCATCTATTTTAATGCTGATTAAGAAACAAAAGATAAAGTTCTTAGATGATGAGATTCCTCACATGATCACACTATCGTCACCTCATCATACTCCCTCACCACTGCAGCAAACACGCTTACCGTTAATGAATGAAATGATTAAGCTTGGTGAGATGCGGTTAGAACTGTTTCGTCTCATTAACAACACCCAAGAAGCCATTGATGCTGAGAGAACGAGGAAAATCGCAATCTTGATGTCATTTAGATAGTAACTAACAACTTTTTATTCATTTCAAATTGATTTTAATGTTATTTTGAATCTATGCTTGTGTCATGATGAGTAGGATGAAACTCCTTCTTCATGTAATGTATCTGTCTTTTTGCACTTACTGTGTGATCTAACAATCAAATTATTTGTCCCACTCATTTCTTACATACGATAATCACGTTGCAGTTTAGGTCCTATACATTGCATTCATACAAAGTAACTTGAAATAGAAAGATATTTAGTATGTTGTTCTTTTTCCTTTTTCAAAGACTTGCCATAAAGGTTAGTGTCACTCTTTTATGCTTATAATTCCATCATGTCTTGCTAATTTCTTTACTCTAAAACGTTACTCTTAGTGTCTTTTCATGTCACAAGTCTTACTATTTTGTCAGAGTCTTTGCAGGCAGATACCACAACCTTGCTATGCACGTGTCATGAATAGATTAAAATCAGTCTTGAGGTCCTTATGAGGTAATGTTCTTCTGTTTGTCTCTTTTAATTTTGTTTTCACTATATATATACACAAGGTGATTGTTTTGTTATAAATACTGCACAAATATTGTGGCGAAATGCTACTTTCCGAATATAGTGAGTGGTTGAGTTCTGCAGTTTATTTTGAGTTATTTTTGACACTTTCTTTGATTAAACGGGTGTCACAGTGGTATTGTTTTCATTTTGAAATGTAATTCTGGAGTCCCAACACCAAACCGTATTAGATTTTTCTTGACAGAGAGTGGTTAGTCCTACCAAGGTTTCATGATTTGCTCACTTTACTGTGACATGTCATCACTGTACTAAAGCTGCTTTGGGGATAAGGATGCTTGACCAAGTGCTTGTTAACTCATTTCTATCTTTATTTGTTATAGATTGATGAACCATTTGATGGTTTTGTTTTATTTCCCAACATTATTTTGAATCCATTATTAACATGATCGTCGGAGACATTGTAGGTACCACACCCTTGCTATGAATATTTCATAAATAGATCAAAAACAATCTTGAGGTCATCAGAGATGATGTTCTTCTGTTTGCCTCTTTTGATTTGGTTTGATTTGTTTGTGCTCAACATATTATTCAGGTTCATTCGTTTATTTCATTTTTTGAATTAATATGTACAATTTTTCTAAAAATGTGAAGCCTTTTTTTGATTTGAACATTTTTTCACTCGTCTTAAGGACTCTTTGTTGGCTTTCTTGTAGTGAGCTATTTACTTTTCAATGCTTACATTGATAATGTTTTGTGGATTTTGTAGAAGGATAACTTGGAAGAGTTTGGTGAATATTAAAATAATAGAGTTAGTACCTATTATGTCGTTGCACTTACTGTTAAATTGTTTGTTCCGCATTTATCTTTCATGTGTCTGTTTATGTTCTATAGAATGCATACATGCTAATGTTTGATGTTTTGATATTGTTTCTATTTCAATTATTCCTTCATGAATGATCGTTTGATTATTTATGAGTTTGGCTTTAGATTATTTCTTCCATTGTTTGATTTTGAATAGGGTTTGTATTTTAATTGTTGGAAGCTGTTGTATTAATCAATGAATGATGTGAATCTAAATTCTAATATAACAATCTGATTTAGTTCAATCTCCTAAGCTTTGTTTATTTTATTAACTGAAAACAATTAACTACACTTGTTTGCATTTTCCAGGAGTAACTAGAAATAGAATGCAAATATCTAATGGTGTCCGACACCGACCCATATCTACACCTCTTATCATCGAGTTTTGAATTTGGATTTTGAAATTCAGTTTTGTGAAGCTGGAATCGGGTACAGAGATTCTTCCTGTGGACCTTCAATTCCATCATCATCCAAGTTGTTGATCAAAGGCGGTACTGTGGTTAATGCTCACCATCAACAAATCGCCGATGTTTATATTGAAGACGGTGTCATCGTTGTTGTTAATCCAACTATCACTGTATTATTTCTCAAATGAATCATTCTTAACTTGCAATTATTTACTCCAAGACACTTATCATGTTAAAATGAACACAATTCTTAAGAAATGAAAATAGAAAGTGTTTTCACAAATTTTGTATTCAACTTTATGCTTTCTGTCCTAGGATTTTTTACTTTTGTAATTTCGGTATTGCCAGGTTGGAGATGAGGTGCGTGTCATAGATGCTACTGGCACTGGCAAGTTTGTTATGCCAGGTTAGACCTTTGATTTTTAATCTTACAACACTTCCAATGATGATTCTTTCTGGGTTTATAACTATGTAGTACTTACACCTATGCGGTTGCGACAATTTTTTAAAACCTTGCTTATATTTGACACTTTAGGTTGAAGGTGTGTCTCGGTGACTAACATTTATATGACACTGACACTGACACGTGTGGATACATACGATCAATGATCACTTCCATTTCAACGTATTATTTTTGATGCCTACGTGTCAGGGTTGATATCATGTTTGTTGTTTGTGTTTGAATTGGTATTTCGTAGGCTCTTATTAGTTCTCTGAGGTTTTACCATCGGAGTGCTCCACTTCATATCTAGGGTGAAAATGTATTGTTATAGAAGCAATCCATTCTTAGCAATAATTAAGAATAGTGAAGAGTTTGTGTGAAATTCAAAGGAGCGCTATGTCCCTCTTATGCAGACCAATTGAAGTTCTTTAAGAACTACATCATTGGTGTGAAAAGTGAGTGATTTACTTAATTAAAAGTGTTGTGGCATAGTTGAGTCCACTTAGTCAACCTAAGATGGGTTCTATTGTTGTTGATGCTCTAACACCTATACAATAGTTAAATGCTTCTTAAACGAATCACCGTAGCGATGTCACTTGTATGCATGAATTTAGTTTCTTACATTTCATCTTGATGTCAATTTGACATCATCATCATCAGATTTTGACATACCATATGATTGCATCTTTTTGTTTACTAACAGGAGGCATTGATCCTCATATTTATCTAGAGTTTGAGTTTATGAACACTGTAACGAAGGATGACTTCTTCAGTGGCCAGGCCACAGCATTGGCTGGTGGGACGACAATGCACATTGACTTTGCCATACCAATTGATGGGAGTTTAACGGCCGGTTTCGAAGCCTATGAAAAGAAGGCGAAGAAGTCTTGCATGGATTATGGTTTCCATATGGCTATTACCAAATGGGATGAAACAGTTGCAAGAGAAATGGAGCTCATGGTCAAGGAGAAAGGTTATAATGTTACTTCCTTTTTGCATTTTAGATAATTTGGTTTATTATGAGGCAATAACCCTGTGGAAGGGCTCTGAGGAATTTATTTCACGTAGTAAGTACATCTTTGTTTTCTGATTGTAGGTATCAATTATTTTAAGTTTTTCATGGCTTACAAAGGAGCTCTTATGATCAGTGATGAGCTTCTTCTACAAGGACTTAAAAAGTGCAAGTCTCTCGGTGCCTTAGCCATGGTCCATGCAGAAAACGGAGATGCTGTGGATGAAGGGCAAAAGAAGATGATAGAGCTTGGAATAACTGGACCCGAGGGACATGCTCTTTCAAGGCCTCCAGTGGTTAGTCTCATTTTTGCTCTTTTTAATAAATAGTTTACTGAATAATAGAATTGAAGAGAATAATGGAATACAGATACTGATCATGTCTGGTTTCATTTCATCGTCTAGTACTCTAGACTATTTTACTACGTCATAATGATATTTTCTCCTCATTTTTCAGCCACCCCTTTACATCTCTGACAATCACACTTAGTCGACTTACTTCACACTTAGTCGACTTACTTCACAGCCACCCCTTTTTGAAAACCAGAATTTCATGTATATGGACCCAACATATTATTCAAAAAAGTTTATTTGACAGTAACATATAAGACAATTATTGCCCTTTTGTAATTTGTACAAGTAAAGTGTAAACTTTGAATTTTGTTTGAAATCGTGATTTCCGTTTTTGATTTGGTTCTCACAATATAGATAATGCATTCATAGAAAGTAAGTTACTTTAACTTGTTGGTATCTTCCAAAGGAAACTAGAAATAGGATGTTTGGTTTAGTAGGACTTTCTAATTGTATCTTGTTCTTTTTCCTCTTTCAAAAGACTTCCCATAAAGGTCAATGCCACTCTTTTATGCTTATAACATCATGCGTTTTTATAATTCCGTCTTTTTGTTTACTTTAAAATGTTACTCTTTTTATTTCTCAAAATTATTTTAAAATGATAACTAACTTGTTCGTACGAGTCTTTGTAGGAAGGTATGTACGCTCTTGTCATGAATAGATCAAAAAATGAGTCTTGTGGTCATTACAGGTAATGTTCTTCTATGGCCTCTTTTCATTTGGTTTTTAGAATGCATGCTAAGTGATTGTTTTGTTACAAATAGTCAATACTGCACAAATCTATAATAAATATTGGACTGTTTCTGGCACTTTCTTTTTTATATTATTCGGGTAAGGGTTATATTGTGTTTTGATTTCACTGTTTCTTTTGGTCATATTTGATAGGGAGAGCCAGCAGTTGAGGTTACAAATGAAGGTGTTGATGTTGCAGGGCATACAATTGGTACATATTTGGAGGTCATTTCCAACTTAGGAAGGTTCTCAACCCCAAGAGTGTGATCAAACCAACATCACTAGCTAAATATTATTTTGAATCCATAACTAACTTGATCGTCCGATACTTTGTAGGTACCACACATTTGCTATGATCATGTCAGTCTTGAGGCCCTTAGAGGTAATGTTCTTATGTTTGCCTCTTTTAATTTGGTTTGATTTGTTTGTGCTCAACAAATTGTTCAGGTTCATTCGTTGATTTCGTTTATTAATATGTACAAGTTTTATAAAAACGTGAAGCCTTTTCTTGACTTGAACATTTTTTCAGATATGATTCAGGTTTTTTTTAACTATGCAATGATTAAATGAACTTGTTCTTTGTCTAACTTGGAAGAGTTTGGTGAATATTAAAATAATAGAGTTAATACCTATTATGTCGTTGCACTTACTGTTATATTGTTTGTTCCGCACATATCTTTCATGTGTCTGTTTATGTTCTATAGAATGCATACATGCTAATGTTGATGTTTTGATATTGTTTCTATTTCAATTATTCCTTCATGAATGATCGTTTGATTATTTATGAGTTTGGCTTTAGATTATTTCTTCCATTGTTTGATTTTGAATAAGGTTTGTATTTTAATTGTTGGAAGCTGTTGTATTAATCAATGAATGATGTGAATCTAAATTCTAATATAACAATCTGATTTAGTTCAATCTCCTAAGCTTTGTTTATTTTATTAACAGAAAACAATTAACTACACTTGTTTGCATTTTCCAGGAGTAACTAGAAATGCAAATATCTAATGGTGAAGGATAATACTAACATTATGAATTTTGTTTCAGGCCCCGCCAAGGGAGCAGGTGTATGTGACATTTTTCGTCTTGAGTTTCATGCACTTCATTAGATAAAATGAACTTGTTCTTTGTCTAATTTCAGTATTTCTTCCAAATTGCCTTACTCACTTGTTCAGGTCATTTTTGCTGATTTTATAGTAATTTGTGATCGGTTCCACGAGATATCGAAAGTGATGCAGGTCACCTTTGATTTGGAAGCATAATCCGGTCTCCATCCCAACTATTCTTCGTATTGAGTTTCATGCACTTCATTAGATTAAATCACATACATTTGTGATTCTAGTAGATGGAAAGTGTATTCAATTTGTTAATTGCTCTGAAGCATCCTCCACACCTCTCATCAACGGCATGTCTGGTGTCCGACACCGACCCAAATCTACATTCAATTTAATCATTTTTTTTCAAATTATTACTGGTGTCGACGTATCAGTGTCGTGTCTTGCGTCCGTATTTTATATGTTAATTGTATTATATAGAGATTTTAAGTGCCTTGCCCGGATTATTATTATCCATATGTAGTAACCGTGTCTTTAATAGATATTGATGCACATCAACTTGAAAAGTTGCAAATTGTTTTTAATTCATTTCAGATCAGGTAATCTCCAAAAGTTGCAAATTAGTATAATACTACAAAAATTTGTTCACAAAATCAGTGCATTTGTTTTCATCTATGTGATTTCTTTGTGCTATCTACCTATGTCCACTAAATTATAGGTTTTGAATCCTGTTGTCTCTATTTGTTATGATAAAACAGTGTATGTATAATAAAGCTTTTCACTAAGAGATTGCACAACAATGTTTTTAACGTAACACATTTTTTTTATTAATTCTGTAGAAAGTAAATCACTTTAACTTGTTGGTATCATCCAAAGGTAACTAGAAATACTATGTCTGGTTCGGTAGGACTTTCTAATTGTATGTTGTTCTTTTTCCTTTTTCAAAGACTTCCCATAAAGGTCAATGTCACTCTTTTATGCATATAACATCATGTGTTGTTATAATTTCGTTATTTTTAGTTACTCTAAAATGTTACGCTTTTTATTTCCCAAAATTAGTTTGAAGTGATAACTAACTTGTTCGTCTGAGTCTTTGTAGGAAGGTATGTACGCTCTTGTCATGAATAGATCAAAACGAGTCTTGAGGTCATTACAGGTAATGTTCTTCTATTGCTTCTTTTCATTTGTTTTTTACAACAAATACAAAGTGAGTGTTTTGTTACAAGTAGTAAATACTGCACAAATCCATAACAAATATTGAGCAGTTTCTCGCACTTTCTTTTTTTTATATTATACTGGTAAGGGTTGTATTGTGTTTTGATTTCACTGTTTCTT